>NC_085880.1:25802781-25922781 GCF_034702125.1 Engraulis encrasicolus
GAATCGGGAAATGACCAGGGCCGGGAATCGATCCCGGGTCGCCCGCATAGCAGTCCACTGTCCAGCTGTTAGAGCCACGGCTGGGCCGTTAGTTTGGTTCACGTGATCACATGCTGTACATCGACAGCTTTCATAGTCTCCACATCTCTAGGACTAGGTTTGGCCTGTATATTCTCAGTGCTGATGTGGTATCAATAATAATGGTGGTTACAGGACATGTAGAGTTCCCAATTTGGGGGCTGCACCAGGTGCATAACCAAGAGGTGGAAGTGACCATGTAAAAGGCTTTGAAGTAGCTATAGCAGTGCTGTGCACATAATATTGTGCAAATAATATGGGAAAAATAGACCCTTACCCCAACCAGAAATTGCGCTATATCTGACTGCCACGCCTAAGGTTCTGTGCCATTTGAGTATAGGCGCTCTATATATTCTCAACCTTTTGGATGGCATGCAATAGACAAAACATATCTATCCCTGTGTTCTTAGGTCACTTTACTAATAGATTGTTGTGTTGTGGAGTGTGGACGTCCCTGTGCGTTTCTAATGGCACCTTAGTGAATGTGCACGAGTGTGCAGTGCATCTGCCATAGTGCCCTTGTGATGTGTTGTTACGTTATTTTGTCAGTCTTGTCACGTTATTTTGTGAGTCTTGTCTGACTTGTGTGTCGGTCTCCAGGATGATCCAATGGGGAACCTGAATCTGGCCTTTGACATCGCAGAGAAGCACCTGGACATCCCTAAAATGCTGGACGCAGAGGGTAAAACAATAATATTACCATCCCAGATTTATTCAGCTCTGAGGCTCTCTTTACTCTGTTTGTTTTCTGGCTTCATTAATTATTTTGTGAAACTTGATTCTTGGGTGTAGCATATGCCCCACTACAGTATTACAGTGAAGATCTCTTCCATTATAAATACCATATATTTATCCCAATGTTTAATCATGTCTAATAGGCTACATAAACAATGTTTTCATTAATTCTTTGTGAAGCCGTTTGGCATAAACAACTGTAGCTCAATCCAATACTACATTAACACTAGAAATATCTGGATTATTTAAGTAGGATATTCCTCTTCTCAAAGTTTATGTAAAACTCATTTGATTGCTTCTGTCTGTGTGTCTTTGTAAATGTATGCCATTGCCTCTTGCCCCCCAGACCTAATCTGTACAGCCAGACCAGACGAGAAGACAATCATGACATACATTTCCAGTTTCTATCACACATTTGCAGGGGCTCAGAAGGTACTACTGTAGTCCCTTGGTGTCATGCTCAGCGTGACCACCTATCGCTCTTAGTTGTGATTGTAGTGACGAGACCTTCGACGCCGTCAGTTTAGTTCATCCCCTTATCCCATCAGACTATCTTTAAAACTCTTACCTGCTTGCCCCAGTAACCATGACCATGACTACATTCATTTCTCTACCGGCATATTGAGAGCAGGTACGCACCTGCGCAGAGAGTATCGGTCTCAGAAAAGGAATGTTGTCAGGATTATTCCATTTACATGTGTGGAACAACGTTCTGCAACCAAAATATTTCCTGAACTGGGACACATTTGAAGGAATAAAAGGGTTCACAGTAATTATGCACAAACCAAATACTGCCACTATTCTGTTTAAAATCATAATAATCCCTGTATGTACTGTAAATGCGCTCATTGAAAGCTTGCCTGCGGCAATCAATCTTTGTATTTGAAAAATATGAAAGTGATGATACACAGGGCAACTTTTTGGGCGATATTTCTTAGGCAACTATGCCCAACTAAGATGTTTGGACTGTTTATAATTATAATACCGGTATAACACTTTTATCAAGAGATAAGTTAATTAGCCAAACCTTTCTTATCATTACATCATTACGTCATGATGTGGCAATATCGCTCATAAAGCAGCCTTGTGTATCATTGCCTCTATATTACCTATTACATTAGTTTTAAAAGATTGTTGCCTGCAACCTGATGGGGGAAAAATGAGTGGATCCGCAAAACATACAGATGACAGTCATCAGTGGCATTAAATATAGTCATGGTCCTCACTGTCTAGACATTTGTAATAGGTTCTAATCTTGTCTGATCTAATGTGCCCCACTAGTCAGTCCATGTGGTCTTGAGATCCCAGTGCTGTGCAGACAGTCGTAGTTCATCCAGCCAGTTTCCTCCAGTTCCCCTCCTCTCTAGCCCCCTCTGGTGGCTTCCCTTTGATCGCTCTTGTTCCAACTTCATCCCTCTCTCTCCTCCTCATCCCTCTCCCCTTGTCCCTCTCCCCTTGTCCCTCTCCCCCTCGCCTCCCTTCTCTTCCCTCTCTAGACATTATCAACACCCCCAAGCCTGATGAGAGAGCTATAATGACCTATGTGTCCTGCTTCTACCATGCCTTTGCTGGGGCAGAGCAGGTATACTCAGATCATGAAGAATAAAGCTGTTTACACTGTTGTATGTTAAATAATGTACATATACTGTGTAGAGATCTTTTCCAGAGCATATATATCCTTTGTTATGAAAAAAAATCAAACTAACATCAGAAAACGTGTTCTTCTAATAAGATATTAATTATTATATTATATATACTATTAATTAAGGAAAAATCATATCACATCTGCACAGGTCCAATAGTACAGGTACTCCATTAACAATCCTATTTTATAAAAAGGATATTTATGAAAATTGCATTTCAACTGGTGTTTTAGTGCTTTGGAAAAGAGCTATATAACGTTTAGGAGCTGTCTGTGTTGAATGTGAATGTCGTTGCTGCTACAGTAGCCTATCTTCTTTCCCTGTTCTTGTGTTTGTTTCACTGCTGCTACAGTATCTGCTAACCCTGTTTTGTCTGTGTTTTCCAGGCTGAGACGGCTGCCAACAGGATTTGTAAAGTTTTGGGCGTGAACCAGGAGAATGAGAAGCTGATGGAGGAGTACGAGAGACTTGCCAGTGAGGTCAGTGGCATGTAAACATGTAAACATGTTAACAAGCCTATAGCCAATTGGTAGACTGTTGTGTGATCACACATTTTTTACATGTTGCACCTTTAGAAAATTTCATTTTAAACAAAAGTTTGGCTGTAGCTGCAATAGGACATTATTTATGTCTGCAGTCATGTCTAGGCCAAGCGGTCCTAGAAGGGTTACAGTACATATTAAGGTGTGAATTGTTGGACCATTATTTGTTGTAACTTATTGGTCACACAGAAAAGCTCCAACACAGTGAAAAATGTTGCGTCGGAATTACTTCCATTTTAGATAACTTTTGGTACCATTCAAAAATAGTATACATTTTCCTGTATGGTCAGTGTCACATTGTCAAAGTCAATTCTACTCCGCATATTGTCAACACTAACCCTGTAGAGTGAGTAATCACATCGCTGTAGCGTTGCAATGACACTGGCCACCTGTTGTTTGGTGTCACTGGCATTTGACTCCACTGTTGGAGTGAGTTGACTCCCCACACTGTTGGAAATACATAATCTGGAGCTGTATAAGTTTACTCTTAGCACTTTTGACACCCCGTTTTTTACTGTGAAAAAGACGTCTACTTACCTACAATCAAATCAAATGTTTAAACTAGTCACCATCATATTTCCCTTCAAGTATGTGAAGATTTTCCGTTGTCCCACTTCTCATGTTGCTGTAGTACAGTGCAAATAATCCGACACACTCTTCGTATTTCTCAAATGTTGCACCATAAACTACCTACAAAATGCTTGCCGCCATCTTCTCCTTGAAGTTACTGGAGTGGATCTGTTTGTTATGCAATTTGTTTTGCTCTATTGTAATTGTTTTCTGTGTTTTGAGACCATGTCAGTGGTGATATTGGTCTTTAAATTATAAATTACTCTTTTATTATTAAATAAGATGTATTATTTATTTCCACCAGTTGCTGGAGTGGATCCGGCGCACCACCCCGTGGCTGGAGAACCGCACGCCGGAGAAGACCATGGCGGAGATGCAGAGGAAGCTGGAGGACTTCCGGGACTACCGGCGCCAGCACAAGCCGCCCAAGGTGCAGGAGAAGTGCCAGCTGGAGATCAGCTTCAACACGCTGCAGACCAAGCTGCGCATCAGCAACCGGCCCGCCTTCATGCCCTCCGAGGGCAAGATGGTGTCGGTGAGTATGACACTATATAAACTACATTACCCAGCATACACTGTGTGTTTGATAGGGGTCTCTTTGTGTTTTTGTGAGTATTTGGCCTAGTGGTATATCCTCATGCCCTCCGCTTGGAGGGCAAGATTGTGTCAGTTAGTTGGAACAGAAATGATAAAACCTGGAAGATTTTTTCTTTGGTTTCATATGGGCACTATTATGAGACGTGTGTGTGTGTGTGTGTGTGCATGCGTGCATGCGTGCATGTATCTGTGTCTGTGTCTGTGTCTGTGTGTGCACAATCACATCCTTGTGTGCACACATGCACAAATGTACACACACACACACACACACACACACACACACACACACACACACACACACACACACACACACACACACACACACACACACACACACACACACGCAATTGATACTTTTATCAGGGACGTATGAAGAAAATAAAATGCCCCTGGGCAAAATAAAACAATATCAAAGCCAAGAGGATGCTATTTTCTCTGTTGGTCTTTTCTCTTCCGTCTTCTCTTTTACACAACATACCTTGCTGCTTATATGTGAGGCTCCTTGGGAAAGGAGGTAGTGTGGACCTGTGGCCTGGGCGCAGGTTGCCAGTTCACTAATGCCCCTCTGCGTGTGTGTGTGTGTGTGTGTGTGTGTGTGTGTGTGTGTGTGTGTGTGTGTGTGTGTGTGTGTGTGTGTGTGTGTGTGTGTGTGTGTGTGTGTGTGTGTGTGTGTGTGTGTGTGTGTGTTTGTGTTTATGTGTAGGATATTGCCAGTGCGTGGCAGGGCCTGGAGGGTGCTGAGAAGGGCTTTGAGGAGTGGCTGCTGACCGAGATCCGCCGCCTGGAGCGCCTGGACCACCTGGCCGAGAAGTTCCGGCAGAAGGCCACCTCACACGAGACCTGGGCCAGCGGTCAGTGGACATACACAACTTGGGTCAATGACGTTTTAGTAGTAGCACATGTCAGGGTGGTGCAACCACAGCTAATGCCAATATTGTCTGGATTAAATGATTAGGCCTATTTTTCGTAGTAGTGAATTATCTAAGAAGCATATTCATTGCAGTACATAAATGACCAATTGAAGAGTTCAGATGCAAAACCCCCTAACTCCATTTCTGAAGACCTGCACTTCTATATTTTTAGAGAACCCTGTTTTTGGTTTGGTTTACATTCATGTACTTGATAATACATATTAATAGTTATATTACATAAATAAAATAAAAAATATGCAATTTTGATAGCTTTGTATTAAATAAAAATGAATTAAGATTATTTTCTGAAAAGGCACATAGGGGGTTTTGCATCTGAACTCTTCAATTACTAATTAAACCTGACATCTCCCAAAAAATGTCATCAACCCTCTTACAGTACACTTGTTCTGAAATTTACATGCTTGTGTGAGCAGCTGTGGCCTACAGTAATAGTTTCGGAATCCGTAGGTTGTAGGCAGGTTGCAGGTTTCAATTCCACACTAATCAGTAGGTATTGTAAGGTAATGGCAGAAGTGCCCTTGAGCATGGTAGGCATTCAGCACAAAAAGAACGCCATTTAGGAGAAAAGCATCAGCTAACTTGTAAGTGTGGTGTAAAAAAATCTTCAACACAAAACTTCAAACTTGAATATAATTAAAACGTTTTGTGTTTATTTTGTGTGTGTGTGTGCGTGTGTGTGTGTGTGCACGTGTGTGTGTGCGTTTGTGTGTGCACGCGTGCATGTGTGCGTGCGTGCGTGTGTGTGTGTGCATTGTAGGTAAGGAGGTGGTTCTGACCAGTAAGGACTATGAGGCCGCCTCCCTGACTGAGCTGAGGGCCATGCTGCGGAAACACGAGGCCTTTGAGAGCGACCTGGCGGCCCACCAGGACAGAGTGGAGCAGATTGCTGCCATCGCCCAGGAGCTCAAGTAGTGCAACTACCCATGATCTTATACCTCTTTTCCACTGCCAGTTTTCTGGTTAGGCCTACAGCTCGACACAGCACAACTCGGCCGCCACTTTTCGCTT
This sequence comes from Engraulis encrasicolus, assembly GCF_034702125.1. Taxonomy (NCBI): domain Eukaryota; kingdom Metazoa; phylum Chordata; class Actinopteri; order Clupeiformes; family Engraulidae; genus Engraulis; species Engraulis encrasicolus. Next base: position 25,808,887 of record NC_085880.1, read on the forward strand.
TTCGAATAGGCACGACACACACAGCTCAATTGTAAAGCAAAAAGTGGCGGCTGAGTCGCAGTGTGTCGAGCTGTAGGGCTACCAGACAGCCGACAGTGGAAAAGAGGCATTAGTGCATTCACAATAAGCCTTTGCGACATGTAACTGTGCACCACATTACATTTACCAGACATCAATTTAAGTGACTTACAAACAAGGACATTGTCAGCAGCACACAGTGTAATTTGTGAGGAAATACAGCGTATACAGATGAGCAGGGTTAGCAAATGAGCATGGTTGGTAGATGAGTAGGGTTTGTGACTTGCCCCTTGTTTTTACTGTTGAATACGTCAATTACAAGTAGTTGCTACTACAGGTAAATGAAGTTACTAAGGTAACTTCTTTGTTTTGCTTTGTTTTGGAAGCATTATGAGGACAGCTGTTGTATGTTGAATGGCATCTCTTGTCTATAAGGTTGAGACACCATTGCCAAAAAAATCCTGGCCACTGGCTTGGTATTCAATAGTTCACAATATTTCAACTTGTCAACTTGAATTCCTAAAATATTTTATTACATAATTGAACACGTTGGAATTCATTCCAGGCATTTAGTGTAAAGATAGTACAATCTTCTTCCTGTATTCTCTCTGGTCAGTGTTTGTCATACTCATGCAACCAGCTGCCCTCCAGTCCAGAGCACATAGTAAAAAAAACTCTTCTCAGTAGGCCGATCTTTACTCAGTATCTCCTTAGTCATTGAGTCAGAAAGCCAGAGCCGCCTCAGTTGTCCGCGAGCTCCTGGCCTCTGTTGCAGCCATAAATAGACATTAGCGAGCGTCTCCCCCGAGCGAGTGTGACGCTTCTTGTTATCAGTTCTCTGCCCTTCAGGCCTCTGCCACCTGACCTCTCCCTCTCTCCACCACCATACCACACCACACCACACCACACACACATACAGTGCAGGCCCTCTAACAGACACGATTCCTGGCGTTCTTGCGGTGCCTCTTTTATCACTAACAGAGGCCTGGTCTGGCCTGCGTTTCGTTTTAACAGGGACTTTTTACTGTCACAAGCTGTCCAGAACCAACAGTGTTTCCCATGAATGGTGTTTTAAAAGCAGCCACATCGAGTGTAAACCAAGAGTCAACCGTGAACAAAGGAGAACATCCTTTGCACTTCTGGGGTCGCAACCAGAACAGGGCAGGGTATATCATAAAAGCTTGTACAGCACGAACGTCCTTTCTTTTTATTCCTTTACAGGTGTATTAATAGGGCTCTATTTCCGTGTCCCGTAGTTGATCTAACATCTGATGAATCAGCAGGTCAATATGAGCACACAATTTATCAGTCCAGCTCAGAGTACGGTTAACTGTGTTAGTTCCACATTCAACCCATGGATGCTGGATGCTGCATATGCGCTGCATTAACCCAGGTGCCTGGGGCTGCATGGAGGCTGCATTTTCAGGCTCATGAGATTTGAGATTTTTAAGGAAAACTGTGGTTATGTCAGAGCCGGATGAAGACACGCTAAAGCAAGATGAGGGTCTTAGCTTTTAAATGCACCTTATTTCATGTTTTTATGTGCTTTCGAGGCTGAGATATGTAGGGTTTTATAGACTGAGGGCACTTTTTTCCCAAAAAGAGCTTAGGTATTTAGCAGATGTTTTTGCAGGTGCCTTACACTTAAATGGGTTAAACACAGATGATAAGATACAACAGGACAGCCTGTACCTGTGTTGCATAGCAGTGCTTCCAATCTGTGCATGATGTACTGTTTTACTACTGACGCCTATCTACTAATTGATATTCCACATCTACTGTACGCGTATGGAGTCCATTAGTTCTGCTCGCACTGTCAGACTGTGATGTCAGACATCAGTGCATATCAGTTCTGAGGAGAACAATGCTCACTCATTATCCATTTTGGTCTGCTACACTTTCTAATTAAGGCCATTTGCTCAAGCAGATAAATGCTAAGTAGTTTTTTTTTTTCAAACGCAGTGCAGTCAGAGAGTCATGTTTTCCCTTATAATGATTTTAGTCTCTGATGAGCGACAGAGACAGCAGTGGTAACACACAGACACAGCGCGCGCGCACACACACACACACACACACACACACACACACACACACACACACACACACACACACACACACACACACACACACACACACACACACACACACACACACACACACACACACACACACACACACAGACAGATAATGCTAATGAGTCTGATGTCTCTTGCTGGTGTCTGCTCTGCTCTGCTCTGTAGTGAACTGGATTACCATGACGTTGCTGCTGTCAATCAGAGGTGTCAGAGCATCTGTGACTTATGGGACCAGCTGGGCACGCTCACGCAGAAGAGGAGGGAGGCACTGGAGGTGAGGAAGGGGTCTCTCTTTCTCTGTCTCTGTCTCTGTCTCTCTCTCTCTCTCTGACACTCTCTCTCTCTCTCTCTCTCTCTCTCTCTCTCTCTCTCTGTGTGTCTCTGTCTTTGTCTCTCTCTCTCTCTGTCTCTCACACATACTCTCTCTCTCTCTCTCTCTCTCTCTCTCTCTCTCTCTCTCTCTCTCTCTCTCTCTCTCTCTCTGTCTTTCTCCCTCTGTGCTTATGTGTGTGTGAGAGAGAAAAAGCATCAGAGGCAGATGTTTATGTACAACATTATGTATTATACATGCACACATGTCACTGTTTGGTTGTGAATGAATTGAAATGATTGATGATTCCACAATTGCTTGAGTGATTGATTCATTTATAATGGCAATTTGAATAAAATCCATTTAGACAGAGAAACTGCACTAATTCTACTTTAGTATACTCCAGTAATGTAGTTGAAACTGCTATTTTGATACCAAAAGGGTTGCTGTAATGTAGAAAAAAGATAGATAGATTGCTTTTCCTGAGATATACAGTAGAAGGAAAGAGAGGCTTTCGTGCAATGTATCTGATGTGCCTGCCTGTGTAATGATTTTTAGTATAGCCGTGCTTCAGAGGAGAGAGATAGATTGCTTTTCCTGAGATATACAATAGAAAGAAAGAGAGCTTGCTTTTCATGTGATGTTTCTAGTGTGCCTGCCTGTGTAATGATTGTTATTATGTAATGTGCTGACGTGCTTCAGAGGACTGAGAAGCTGCTGGAGACGGTGGACCAGCTGTTCCTGGAGTACGCCAAGCGCTCTGCCCCCTTCAACAACTGGATGGAGGGAGCCATGGAGGACCTGCAGGACATGTTCATAGTACACACCATCGAGGAAGTCCAGGTGATTCACGCGCACGCACGCACACATGTGCATGCATGCACGCCCGCACACACTTGCACACATGTGCATGCACACACACACACACACACACACACACACACACACACACACACACACACACACACACACACACACACACACACACACACACACACACACACACACACACACACACACACACACACACACACACACACACACACACACATTGAGAAAGTTCAGGTGAGAACACACACCACACACATCTGTGAAGATTCTCATTCACCCAGGTCATGTGATATAAGGCTACCACTCTACAACAGACTCTGATTGTGGCTCACGACTAGTTCAAAATGAAATGTGAGATTACCTGGTTGACTACCACACAGTATTCTTACACATCCTCCCCTCTTTTCTTCTTCTTTACTCCAATCCACTCCACTCCACAACAGACTCTGATCGGGGCTCATGACCAGTTCAAAGCCACTCTGCCCGAGGCGGACGCGGAGCGGCAGGCCATCCTGGGCATCCAGGCCGAGGTCATCAAGATCAGCACGAGCTACGGCGTGCGCGCCGACCTCACCAACCCCTACAGCTCCATCACCGTGGAGGAAATCAGCGCAAAGTGGGACAAGGTCAGGAATGTTCAGTCAGTGCCTTTTCTCTCGTGCCAACCCTTTCGTCAGTGGCGCAACCTTGGTCTAACCACTGGTGTTGTCAGAATCAGGACAAATAATATACTAAGTACTTTGTAGTACTGTATGTATTAAAAGGAACTGTGGACATGGTCAGGAATGGGTTGCTGCTCACCCCTGCTGACCCCACTGCACTGCACTAACTGGGGAAAATAAATATTTATATGCTGTATACTAAAAATATATGCTTAGAAATGCACTGTGCATTAAATGGAGTGTTGCTGCCACATCTGCTGCCAACACTACACTTTTCGTCTCCGCCTGGCATTACTTTGTGTTAAACATTATTGGCATTTGGCGTCAGAATCAGGACAAATATTCCTTGTAATATGTCTAGTTGGGACTCAGCCATCAGCTGGAAGGACCATCACAGTGGGACAACATAAATTGATTAGGTATTAACAATAGTATTATTACTGGGGTTATGTTTGCTTGAATGGTTTATGGGGGGGTTTGTATTGTAACCCCCTTCTGCCTTGTGGATATTACACCTATGGCTCACATTATGTGCTTCAAATGTGGATGGCATGTGAGTTTACGTGTGTGTTGTTTACGCATGTTTGTTTGTTTGACCGTACGTCTGCCAGGTTAAGAAGCTTGTGCCCCAGAGGGACGGATCTCTGCAGGAGGAGTTGGCCAGGCAGCATGCCAACGAGCGGCTTAGGAGGCAGTTTGCCGCCCAGGCTAACCTCATCGGACCCTGGATACAGACACGCATGGAGGTCTGCCACTGCCACTTCTCTTGACTCTAAAATGAGTATCCACTAGATAGTATATGTAATAAAGAAGACTTCTGCATGTAGACCTGTGCTCTAAAACCTTGTGCTACTACAAGCACAAGTTTGAGTTGCTTGACTTTGAATACTGTATGAGGATTGAAAAGTTTTGTAATTGGGATGTTATTCTTGCCTGGTTAACAGCAGATGATCTCACCAGTGAGATAGTCTGGAGGTTGTGTATGCAAATTCTGGTAGGAAAGGTGTGGTTTAGATGTGGATTGCCCATGGCTGTTTATTGGGCGTTACAAATGTTTCATTTGGCATATACAATATGTAGCCCATAGCCAATCGTGCCAGTTTTATCTATTCAAACAAACTGCAGTCTTCACCTTTCCGCCCCTTCCCGCTCTCTGATTGGAGCCCATGATCTGTAATCCTTGCTGAGGGATAGAATCCGTGCTGTCTTTCAGATCAGAACTTCAAAGCAGCATGGAATTTCCCAGGCTAGTGTAATTCCCTTACGGGTCCAGAACTAAGAGATGGTCAGTAGAAAGCAAGAAAAGCTGGCAACGTTTCTGTGTCTCGTGATTCTAAATAGGTGATGAGAAATCACGAGAGCAATGATCAGAATTCGATTTTATGTACAGCTGCAGTATCACAACATACCCTAGACATGTTTTACCACTAACACAGTGTTCTTTTTATCTGCTGATTAAAAAAACAGGTTGCAGGTAACTCATGCTGAGAGAAAAGTGTTACAGTTGCTTGACTTTGAACATATTGAGATTGAGAAGTTTCGTAATTTTCCAGAACTACTTTGTATGAGATGCTCAATAGAAAACAAGATAAAAAGTATAATATAAACAATATAAACTGCGTCAGGCCATACATATTTTTGCAGCCACTACACTATACGGTACAGTATTTCTCTTTTATTTCCAGTAACAGTGGGAAGCTAATATTGTTGTTATTTGTGTGATGTATTACAGGAGATCATAGTATATATAACATTTAAACTGTGTCTGGCCACATGTTAATGTGGCCACCATATAAACTTTATTTCAGTGGCTACAGGAAATGAACTCACCATTGCTACGTTAATAATTCAGAATTAAATAGTTCCGTCGAGTTTCCTTTGATCTTTCATTTAATTCCGAATTAAGAAGTGTTTACACGTTTGTTTTGACGTTTTCAAAGTGGAATTAAGCTTTATTCAGAATTAAATGGAGTTGATTCCGAATTAAATGTCTCAGGTAAACGTAGCCATTATTGTTATTTGTGTGACGTGCTGTTCCAGGAGATCGGGCGCTTCTCGCTGGAGATGGGAGGCACTCTGGAGGACCAGATGACACAGCTGAAGCAGGTGGAGCACGTCATCGTCACCTACAAGCCCAACATCGACAAGCTGGAGGGAGACCACCAGCTCATCCAGGAGTCCCTCATCTTCGACAACAAGCACACCAACTACACCATGGAGGTATTGTTATAAGTTATGCAAAAGGACTCGATGTTTCAATCCCAAGTAGTTCAGTTCCCAGTTGAGACCTTGCTTGGACCCCACTCAGTGATGTTGCTCTATGCGACACATCTTCAGTTGTGTACCCCAGAATCTTGGGGTGTTTCGGCCATTTATCACAAAACACCCTCATCTGTGGAAGGCCCACCACAGGCTGATCAGACCTGGGCGTGTGTCGCATAGGGACTGAGTGGTCACTTTGTCCCCCATGCCATTTCCTTTCTTCGGAGCCACAGCCAGTGACTACTTCTCTCGGCTGTGGTGGCAAGCTCTTTGATGGTCCTCCTCTGAGCTTGCCCTCTCACGCCCACCTCTTTCAGGAGTTTTATGGTGGAGTTAGCGACAAACCCCCTACAGCCCACCTCCACTGGACGCACATGCACAGTCCATCCCTGCTCCTCTGCCTGGGTTGCAAGGTCAGAGTATCGCAACCTCTTCCTTTCATATGCCTCATCAATGGCTTCCTCCCAGGGCACCGTGAGTTCGATGATGTAGACACGGCGACAGGAGTTGGACCATAACACCATGTCTGGGCGCAAACTTGACACAGCAATGTTGGGCGGAAACACAAGGCTCTTGTCAAGGTCTACCCGCATTTGCCAGTCCCTGGTAGTGCCAATGAGGCTTGAGGCTGTGGAAGGGGCTCTGGTTGGATGCCTTTCACCCTCCCTGATGAAGGCTGTTGAGGTTTGGACTTCTGGGTGCATGTTAAGTGGGGCAGCATTTGTGGCAGTTCGCTTCTCCTCTATGGCAGAGGCCAGACATCGCAACACCTGATTGTGGCGCCAGGTGTATCTGCCTTGAGAGAGGGAGGTCTTGCAGCCCACAAGAATGTGCTTGAGGCCTGCTGGGGCTGAGCACAGGGAACATGCTGGGTCTTCACCAACCAACAGATGTAAGTTTGTTGGCGTAGGCAGAATGTCATAAGTGGCCTTTATGATGAAGCTCAGTCTGTTAGACTCCATGTTCCATAGCTCGCTCCAGGAGATTTTCTTTTTGCAAATTCCATTCCATCTCATCCACCGTCCTTGCTGCGGTTGACTGACTGCTCTGGCACACCTGGCTGCCTCCTCTTGCCTTCGGATCTCCTCCACCACCATGCAACGGCGCTCTGCTGGAGAAGCTTTCCCCCAGGTTGGAGCCATCACCCCAAGGCCAAATCCCCCCCTACCCTGTTGCACATGGCCAACTATGTCTCGATGTCTGAGTGCAGCCCTGGCATCCGCTACAGCTGACTTTGGTATCCACTTCTTACCGGTTCTCAAGGCTGGGGCAGCACAGCGTACTAAAGGGTCTTGCGACTCAGAGAGGGTCATCTCCAGTCGCGACTTTGCACACTTGTACTCTTCCGTCAAGCTTGAGATTGGCAAGGAGAGTGGGCCATCAACATACAACCCTATGCTGCTCATGCATCTTGGCAGCCCAAGCCACTTCCTTACTTGAGCGTTCACCAGTCTTTCCAGCCGGCTGATATGTGAGGAGGTGACCTCATAGATGGTGATTGGCCACATGAGGCGGGGCAACAATCCAAATTGAAAACACCATAGCTTTAGTTTCCCTGGGAGGCCAGTGTTGTTGATTTGTTTCAGGCCACTGATGGTATCCTGTCTGAGCTGTTCAATTTGCTCCGCATCACTGAGAGTGGCATTGTACCAGCGCCCAAGGCTTTTAACTGGTTTCTGCAGGATCGTTGGTATTGGCTCATCATTGATGGTGAAAGTGTCATTGGTGATCTGGCCTTTGACGACTGAGATACTCCTTGACTTGCAGGGCTTGATCTTCATTCCTGCCCAAGATATGTTACTTTGAAGCTTTTCCAACAGCCGTTTTGTACATGGTTTTGTGGATGTTAAGGTGGTCATGTCGTCCATGTATGCCCTGATTGGGGGCAGACGTAGACCTCCATCCACACGCTCCCCTCCAACAACCCATGCTGAGGCCCTTATGATCAACTCCATCGCCATGGTGAATGCCAGTGGAGATATGGTGCATCCTGCCATTATACCAACTTCCAGCTGCTGCCAGGCTGTAGTGCAGTCATGCATCGTCACGCAGAACTGAATGTCGCGGAAGTAGGCCTGGACGAGGTTTGTGATGTTAACAGGGACTTGAAAGAAGGAGAAGGCCGTCCACAAAATCCGATGAGGCACTGATCCGAAGGCATTCGCTAAGTCCAGAAACACCACATGCAGATCCTTCTTTTCCCTCTTGGAGGACTGTAGCTGGTGCCAGATGATGCTTGCGTGTTCGAGACATCCAGAGAAACCACCAACTCCAGCCTTTTGTATTGAGGTGTCAACAAACTCATTTTTCAGCAGGAATGCAGACAGCCTTTGGGCCACAACGCTGAAGAAGATTTTTCCTTCTACGTTGAGAAGACTTATTTGTCTAAATTGGTTGATGGTTGATGAGTTGTTTTCCTTTGGGATGAAGATTCCTCCAGCTCTTCTCCACACCCTTGGTATGATCACCTTTTTCCAGGCCAGCTTCATTTGGTGCCAAAGGTACTTCAACACACCAGGCGTGTTCTTGTACAGCCTGTATGGGATGCCATTGGGCCCTGGAGCTGAAGCCGTCCTTGCCCGCTTAACAATCTTGACAATCTCATTCCATGTTGGTGTGCCTGTGTCCATTTCATGCATTGGTGGGTGAAGCGGTGGCATGTCTGCTGGAATAGTCACAGGCCCATGCCTTTGGTTGGATGGTGTATCGGCCTCGGAGTAGGTGTTCTTCAGGAACTCTTCTATGTCCTTCAAGGGGGCCTTCAAGGTACCAGATTTCTCTTGTATGAAAAGGCTTTTGGTGAACTTGAAAGGGTCCTTGTAGAAGTTAGCTCTTGCTCGTTCCTTTTTTCTGCGCTGTCTCCTCAGATGTTCTGCCCTCCTCAGTGTTGCCAGCCGCTGCTTGATATCAATTTGCAGGGCTTCGATTCCAACCCTCTCCAGTTCATTAGCTTTCTTCCACTGTTTCTTTAATTGCCTGCGTTCTTTCACCAGCCTCTCAATTTCCAGCTGTCGTCTTGATTTGTCATGTGGTGTCTGTTCTTTCCTGGCTTTCCTCTCTTTCACACCAAACCTTTCCCTTCCATAACTGTAGATCAGCTCCCCCATCCTCTCAAGTCGTCTCTCCACATCCCCTTTAAGGCTACTGAGAAGGTGAACAAGGTCACTGTCAATCGCTTCCCATTCCTTTTTCAGGCAGGACTTCGGCCACTGTATTTGAGGCCTGCATCCCTCCATCTTTCGCTCCACTGCTGGTTGTGGCTGGCTGGGTTTTGGGCTCGGAACTGATGGCGTGTTAGTACATGAAGGTGTTTCGGTTGGGGTGCTGGTACCCTGTGGACTGTGGTGCTCATCCTGCCACTGGATTTCACTCGACTTATTTTCCCCACTCCTTAGGAAGTATTGGTCAATGCGAGGCCCCTCGCTAGGTTCCTTCAGGCACTTCTTCCGACCCTGGTGGATTTTCAAACCTTTGGAGGTCGTAACCTTTTTCCAACCACAAATGCAGCTCTGGAGTGCGACTTCTGGCACAGGCACTCTCTTGTCAACTGTTGAACTGACCACATTTCTCATTGTCGTTTCCATTCCATTGTCTGTTGCCGTGAGATCCATTGGTGAGTCATCTTTCGCCCTCGCTCTCGCAGACTCAGAGGGTATTCTTCTCTTTGAGGTTTTCGTAGCCATTGCGGGTGGATCCAAGCTACTGCATGGTGCTGGATCCCGCCAGCATGGGGAGCTAACCCATGCCAGCCCCATGGGGTCTATTCCCTCCTGTCAGCAGACTCTCCATGCAGTCACCAGGACTTTCCCCGACCCTTGCTTTGAAATGACTTGCTTACAGGGCTATAAATTAACTTTTTTCATCACTAGCCAAATTTGGCTAGTAGATATTAATCGCACTAGCCAAACGCACCCTTGCCATAAATAAAAGTGACAAGTAAGTTTTCTTTTCTTCAAAACTTGTTGGCCGTTGGGCCTACTACAGGCGACTCTTGCATAGAGACAAGGAGTAGTATGGTGTTTTGTAGTTTAAAAACCCTTTCTGATGAAGACCCTGTGTGGTTGAAACCGGTTGGCGTTTTTAGTTATGTACCCCAGTTAAAATAAAGGGTTTTTAAATTACAAAACACCATACTACTCCTTGTCTCTATGCAAGAGTCGCCTGCAGTAGGCCCAACGGCCAACAAGTTTTGAAGAATGGACTTTTTCGTTTAACTTCAAGAGCACCAGCATGGGAGTATACTGTCTAACAAAGAAGAGCGCTCAACATCTCTCCCTTATAGAAGTTTTCTTTTCTACCAGCCACACTGAATTTTCACCAGCATTTGGCTGGTTCGCTGGTGTTTATTTAGAGTTAATTTAATTTTGCTGGCTTCACAGCGGCGGGAAACAAACAGAGCAATTCTCAGTCATTGTGTCATGTGTGTGTCATGTTAATAATGAAGAAAGTTAGCAGAATTGCATTACCAATACTTAAGATGTCAAGAAGTAGAATAGCAACCATAACACAAAAGCAAAGAATCTGAAAGATGCTGCGTGTGAAAAGAGCTTCATGTTTGTAGATCATTTAGAAGTGTAGAGTTCAGTACTGCCAGTAGAGTAGAGTAGAGCACAGTAGAGTTTATGTATTGGGTATCTTAATTTCCTGAAAGGAATGAAGGGATCTAACAGACTACACATGATACATACAGTTTATAGTAATACTACAAATTGCAAGACATATACCTGCAGACATTAAACACAGTGAACATACAGTACAACTCTGCTGCATACTTAGGCAGGCATTTGTAGGATACAAACCTGAATGACCCCCACTTTCTCCATACTTGTATGTAACCATAGCACATCCGGGTGGGCTGGGAGCTTCTCCTCACCACCATCGCTCGCACCATCAACGAGATCGAGACCCAGATCCTGACCCGTGACGCCAAGGGCATCAGCCAGGAACAGATGCACGAGTTCCGTTCCTCCTTCAACCACTTCGACCGGGTACAGTGCTCATTTTCATTTCAGACCACGAGTCCCACTCTGACTGCTGAATGTTGTCACAGAGGTAACCTCATGACCAGTGGGGCAGTCTTCATACTGCAGCTTCTAACACTTTATTTGGACAACCCACCGACAGATAGTTAGTTTAGTCAAATTACATTTTGTTAACTGTTTACTGGTTATCGCTGAAGCCTCTTAGCGCAGATGGGCCCGTCGACGGGCCTATACTCACACTACATCCACCTTTTTATGATGAAAAGTGTCATTTTACCAGTCATCATGAACACTTAGAAATTGATGGTAGACAAACATATTCATAAAAACGACAACAGGTGGGGGGCGCTGTGGCGCAGTGCGCTAAGCCCCCCACACTTGGGCTTGCATGCCCATGGGGACCCCCGTTCGAGTCCGGACGGGGTCATTTCCCAACCCTGCCCCATCTCTCTCCACACTAACTATCTGTCACACCTTCTGTCCTATCCGAAATAAAGGCCCAAAAAGCCCATAAAAATATCTTTCAAAAAAAAAAAAAAAGACAACAGGTAGCATAAATTCTTACCTGACTTTTGCCATCTGGTGCATGAGGAAGGGACCGCCCCCGCGTGTATTTGGTGACCGCAGCCAGTTGACATAAGTCAGGTGACATGAATTTACTACTTAAAATGACATACTCCATGTTCAATCAACCATTTTGTTAACTGATTCTTGGTTTAACCAAATACAGATCCTAGTGTATATCTAAACCCAATAAGGCACTTACGTTTCATTAAATGGTTTGTTTATAATTGTGTCATTTGTCCACAGAATGATCTATTGGGCTATTATATCAAATTATGTGTGACCTGCTTCTCAACTGTCAAGACATGGTCACTGTTGTGGCAATGATCAACTTGTATTGTATCTCTGAAGCCACTGCATTATGACAAACCACTATGGTGGTACTATGGTAGTTAAGTATTCTGAACGACTATTACAGTGCTCCACTGGTGGAACGGCGTGCATCATGAGGCTACATCACTGCGTGCAGTACTCAGTGGAATGAATGTAGTACTTGGTAGAATTAATTAGTCATCCAGTATGTTATTACGCAGTATTAGTTTTTTATTATTTAGTAATAATAAGTTACTTAATATGCAATGGTGTAGATTACTTCTACTATGACAGAAGATTATGCTTCTATGACATCCATATTAACATGCAATGTGTGTCATATCATTCTCGTTTTTTCATGCCATCAGAAACCACACAAGGACAGAATGGTAGTACAATCACTATCTGCTTTTGTATTTTTTTCCTTTATATTTTTAGTAATAGACCAGAAATTAAAACCTTTTGTATATTAATGGATTTTTCTTCATCTGGAAAAATCTCCCATAGCTATGGATGTGATAGAGGCACATTTGCACATCTCTGTAGCAATTAATGAATGAAGTACTTTCAATTATCTGCTTATCACTCATTTGCATGTCTGGTGTGTGTGTGTGTGTGTATGTGTCTGCGTGTGTGTGTGTGTGTGTGTGTGTGTGTGTGTGTGTGTGTGTGTGTGTGTGTGTGTGTGTGTGTGTGTGTGTGTGTGTGTGTGTGTCTGTGTGTCTGTGTGTCTGTGTACGCACATGTGTCTCTGCGTGCGTGCGTGTGTCTGTGCGTGTGTGTGTCTGTGCATGCGCATGTGTGTACTGTATGTATGTGTGCGCGTGCATGCCTGTGTATTCCCTGGTCTCAGAAGGACCGAGGTAAACTGCGGCCTGATGAGTTTAAAGCCTGCCTCATCAGTCTGGGCCATGTGGGTCATGACAAACAGGTGCTCACCATACTGTTACAGCGTATCCTGCGACAACTCCCCTTCCCAGAGGAAAACATTCACTTGACACCAGTCTTATCTCTGTCAAATAAATAACACCATGCTACCTTCTGACTTTCTTGTCTGAAAACAATTGTAGTGGAAAGTAATAATACAAAAGCATTGTACTGCTAGTCCCTAGACGACAAAGACAAAACCATTTGAAAAAGACAATCTTTTCCTCTGGGCTCCGCTAGTGTATATCTATGCAGTACTCAAGAAAGAACACTAAATATTGTTTCCTTTTGTATGTGTTTGTACTGTATGTGTGTTCCTCTGTGCGTCGTGCGTATGTGTTAGGTTCTCCCTCCGCCTGGCTCCCATTGGACTCCTTGCCCCCTCACCCCCCTACTCTCCCTTTTTCTACCCTGTCCTCCTCCACCCTCTCCCTCCTGCCTCCCCCGTACCCCCTGCAGAAGAAGAATGGTGCCATGGACACAGACGACTTTAGAGCCTGCCTGATCTCTATGGGCTATGATTTGGTAGGATTAGACCCCTAAAATAGTGTGCTGCATGTCAGTTAGTACCCAAGATATCCCTGTTCTCCCTCTCCATTCATGGCCTTTTAGTAATTTGAGTATTGATGTATTGACGTAGCTATTTATTTACTAAGTGTGTTTAGAATTGCAATTTTAATATTTTACCAGGATGCTAAGTACTGTAAGTAATCATTGCTTGCCACCAGTATCAACCAATTGTTTTTGAATGGCAGTTCATAATGATTTGATGCTGACTGCGCCATCCACCTCCTTTAACCGGCCTCCTGTTGCTTATGTCAGGGTGAGGTGGAGTTTGCTCGCATCATGATGCTGGTAGACCCCAGTGCCACAGGCCTGGTGTCCTTCCAGTCCTTCATTGACTTCATGACCAGGGAGACGGCAGACACCGACACAGCTGAGCAAGTCGTGGCCTCCTTCAGGATCCTGGCAGCTGACAAGGTGCGGCTCAAAACAAATCTTACAACCGGTGGTAACATGCGAGGAGAGTTACCCCATCCTGTTGTCATGTGGATTTGAGTTGTCCTTTGAGATGAACTGCCAAGCCATTGCAACACACAGCATTAGTGCCCCTAGGGGTTAGGGTTATGTATTTAACTATTTTAACAGCCTAAATAGTAGCTCATCTCAACAAAGAAGCTCATCTTGACAGAACACCGTTTTCAAATCCACATCAAAGTGCCACGCTCATTGGTGTGAGAGTCGGAGTGCACCCACAATCTAAGTCATACATCCGCAAACATTAGATACAGTTGAGGACGATAGTATTTGCCCCCCGTCCTGAAATTAGACATGTCTCTTTATTTCTCAGTGAGAAGGACCATTATGAACTGTTTCTGTTATTCTGGAATTCTCTGTTATTCTCATAAAGGTCTTTCTCACTGAGAAATCAAGAGAAATGTCTAATTTCAGGGGGGAGGCTAATAATATCGTCCTCAACTGTATACTCAGGGGTGTCATTCTGGGGGTAAAGTGTGACTGAGTCACTTGGGCCCCATGTATATAAGGGGTCCACACGCAGTCCGATTTATGAAGGTATATGGCTGGGGGGTCCATTGGAGCTGATTGTACATAGGGTCCAAAATTTGCTGCACACCCCTGGATATTCATTCATGAATTTGACCATAGATTCTTGAAACTATTTGGGAAATTCATACTTACAACTATGTATAGCTATAGTATTTGGCAAGATGTTTTCCTTCCTTCTTGTCTCATCTCATCTCCTCATCCTTCCACCCGTGTTTTTGACAGCCTTACATCCTGATGGACGAGCTGCGGAGGGAGCTTCCCCCCGACCAGGCCGAGTACTGCATCATGAGGATGCCCCAGTACGCGGGGCCCGGGGCCGTCACCGGGGCCCTCGACTACACTGCCTTCTCCACCGCCCTCTACGGAGAGAGTGACCTTTAAACCCATTAACCCTCTCACCTCCAGCACATCCAGCTTCTTGGCCATCATGACTCCCTACACGGTGTAAAAAGAGTTTTTTCAACACTATTCTGAGAACATATGATCACATTCGAGTGTTAGTGTTGATTCAACTCTTTGAGTGTTGAGAGATGAATTTAACACTGTTTAGAGCATATATACAGTAGCTTCAGCACTAAAAACAGTTTAGTGTAACACTAGAATCGAATTGGCCCATATATTCTCAGAATAATGTTGAATTTAACACTGCATTTTACCATGTAGCGGTCTGCTTTCCCCACCGCCAGAAAATGCTACTCAGAAGTGGAGATGCTGGATTCAGAAAGCCAAGCGCTACCCTGCCACATTATTCCCTTTGCCTGCACACTCAATAGATGTGATTTTTTTGCTAAATGAGCTGATTCAACGATCTGAGGATTTGCTGATGCATAAAAATGGCTTCATAAAATATGTGTCAGGGTGTTTACTTTCTGAAGATTGTATCTACTCCACCCTTTAAAAGAGGCCTGTCACTATTTTCAACAGAAGCTGTCTAAAATAATGGATGATGCATCATGGTTCATAAGTACTTTATTTGTCAGTATAATGCTCTGTGTTACTGCTAGGGATTGAGGATATGCATATAAACTTGAGTGCACCACCCAGGTTAATGTCTGCTCTAGGCTTGTGCAGTGAAAAAGATCTTAGTGCAGAAACTCTTTTATTTCTTTTTTACAGATCTCTGCAGACATGCTGAGTAGATAAAGCTCTTTGAACTCACAAACGCCTGACTACAATCATCCATTTACACAAATCTCCAAGCAGTGCCTCAGATCACGTATTTCCTCTTCTGTGGAGAATGACTCTAGATGAAGTTAAAAGTCAGTGGCTTGCTAATTAAATGTTGTGTTCTGAAATGTGTTTGGCAGTTTTAGAATCTGAACATTGCATTCAGGCGTTAAATTGGTAATAATATAAAAATCCAACCAACTTTCTGTGTCTGCCTTTTAGGGCTAAGGAAATGAATGAATAGACAGCTGGTAACATAAAGGCTCATTAACCTATTGTGTTGAGACACATTTGCCCATCTGTGATTTCCATGACTTTTATTGCAGTTTTTACTCATTTGCACATTTTTGGCTTCTTTTACTCTGCTTCACATCATAACTGCATCATGGAATGTGTTCACTCTTTTAGATAATTATTCTGTGCCAACACCAAACCTGAGAATGAACAACACATTATTGTGTCAATTATGTGAAATACTGACATGCACAGATAAGCTGAATTTTTTTTTTGCCTCATAATTGTGTTAAAACAACTCTGCAATAGTTTTATTTAGTCAGAATTTCAGTTTAGTTGTACTAGTACTTGTAGTAGATACACTGTGCCATTTAGTTTCATTCACAACACATCAGTTTTTGGGGGAAGTTTCCAAAGTAATCTTCTACTTTTAGAAAGCATCATGTTCTCAATTCAGTTTTTATTGGGAAGGCCATTGTGTGAACATCATGAAAACTGTGCCATTTCCTGTACCAGTCATCCAATAAAGCTGCAGTTACTAGCCCTAATGATGTTGTGATCTATGAATGAATGAATGAACCAGTGAACCATAGCCTAATGATTTCATTGTATGCCTGCAATATTCTGGAAAGACCTTATATTCTTAGAACATGTTCAATGTGCACTCTTTTGTATTCGCTGTGTCTCAGTGCATAGACATTTACCAGACAGGTATTACACTGAGAGGAAATGATAGGCCACTGACTGTATCAGTGTGAGAGGCTGAGTTGTAGTGGTGGACAAAGTAAAAGTAATTTTGTGGTGTAATTACAACAGTAGCACATGATATTACAAAGCTGTTACACCATTTACTCCTACCTACTATTTACTACCTACTTATTGACATAGACTTTGTTATTACTGAAAATCAATAGAAACCTAACAAGGACCCACCACAAACTCAACCCAACCTGTGCAGAATCAGCTTATCGTAAGCCAAGTAGGCCTACATTGGTCTACTTTTTACTCAGATAAGTTACCTGTGTTGGAAAGAAACTGGGTTTCTTTTTTTACTTTTACTTTTACTGTGTCCACCACTGCTGAGTTTGACTACAGTGATGTAGCCTACTCCAGTGATAGAAGGAGAAAACGCTGTAGCCTATTATCCCTAGACAATCCATCTGCGCGAGAGTCAGGTTATATTATCCCGTGGACAGCTGGTAATGTAAATTGAAAGGAAGTGAAAAGTGAAAGCCCAACTTTGAAACTCACCTCCAATTGTCATTGTGACACAGCACTCCACAGCACACAAGTGCGCACTGCACACAACAAAATTGCATTTATGCCTCACCCGTGCAAGGGCGCAGCCCCTATTGGTGCCCGAAAGGGAGCAGTGCGGCGGGACAGTATGCTCCTCAGTCATGGAGGAGGATGGGGGAGAGCACTGGTTAATTACTCCCCCCACCACGAGCACGACCACAAAGACTCTGTTATTAGATTCAATTTTTACCACCTTCTGAACAAATGCAGATTTTTCAGTTGACTCACCATTAGTGTCCTCATCAAAGCAGGTTGCAGGTAGGTTCGGTCTCTCTCTCCCTCCCAGAACAGTAAAACAAGAAAATCAATTTACGGTAAGTGGCCTATAATCAGGGATGGATCACTGCACGGACTTACTGGGCCCAGGCTCCAGGCCAAAGAGTCAAGAGGGGCCCTGAAGGCCAAACCTCTATAGTTTTAACACCTGGCCTAAAACCCTGGATCTTTTTGTAAACTAGCAACATCAGTTGAGGGGGGAGACTCTCTTCGTGTCTGGCCCAGGGGCCCTTGGAGTTATAACCCATCCCTGCCTATAATAATTTGCCTGGATTATGTTAACCTCTTTTGTAGCCATTTATGAAATAATAATAAATAAAAAAAATGCCGATTTTTGTTGCAGCTTTTTTACATTCCGTGTGCTCAATGAATGCATGTATTTTATTTTTTTTGCATGGGACGTCATTTCCATTTTGACCTAAACTCCGAAGGCCATCTCGCTTTCAGGCCTAGCTCTGACCGAGGGGTGGCGCAATAGCCCACATGGCACTGTGAGGCAGATAGCTCATGCCTACATGGTCAAGAAGCCCTCTTCTTTGCACCTGCTGCCGAGTTCTAAGCATCCGCCAGTAGTATGCACTCAGTTGGAGGCTTGTAGTAGAAGCCTACCTGTTCACGCGCGCAGCGTTAACGGCAAGCCGAAGCATCACAACATGACTGAAATAGCAGAGACAGAGGATGAAGTCCAGTTTCTACGAACGGTAAGTTTCCAACATGGTAAACATGATTTTAATACCGTAAGGTTGATAGCCAGATGTGTTTTCATCCTAGAAGTGACTTTGAAATGTAAACAGAACTTTAAAATTCGGGGCCAACTTTAGGACTGTAGGACTGATATGAATGAACGGACATCATTTGTATTTTTCCATGAGCTAGTTCTTTGGTAGGCTTCATCTTATGCTTTATTTACTATTGCAATTAGGCCTATTGTATTTGGCAAATAAATGTATTGGATATTGGAAATGGACACCAGACTCTCAGACTATTCTTCAAAATGAACATGCAGGATTTTGAGCCAAAAATGGGTTTAAATGTAGAATGGTAACAACTTGTCACTAAACCTTGCACTTTCAGGCTATTTGTTTCTACAAATGCATGTCAAATGTAGCCCTAAATGTATTTAATTTAAAATGTACTTCATTTCATTTTTTCATGTATTTCAAAGTGTCAATAGTGGTAGGAGTACAGTCGTTTTAGTTGGTTTCTATTTTAGCTGTCTTTTATCAGCACGGGTTAGGGTTGCCATTCCTACTGTGTTAGTGCTGCTGGCTGTCAGCGCTGTATCTCCAACAGCCCAGATAAGGCCCATGGTAGCCTGGGGTGTCACCTGATGCAACGGCCATCATGTCCAAGCCACTAGGAACTCATTTCATCAGTTTTATGTAGCAGGGCCTGGGGAATACATTGGCTTGACCCTAAAATTCTTAAAATATTAATTTAACTATTGGCAAAGTGTCTGTATGTTACAATGCAACTGAGCGCATAGCAGCTGAGTGCCGGAAGTGATAAAGAGCTGTGGGTTGTCCCATTTGGCTCTCTGCCAAGATAAGGCAGACAATGATAGATATGTGCCTGCTCTCTGAATGACAGTAGAGGTGATTGGCGTCAATGTCACCTCTTAAGTGCACTCCTGACTGTGTTCCAAATGAAGTGCAAATGGAGATTTAAAAAAAAAATCTAGCCTTACCATTGTGGTCCAGTAGACCACTGACGTACAAAACCAGTTACCCTTCTATGTGTGTCTGTGTCTGTGTGTGTGTGTGTGTGTGTGTGTGTGTGTGTGTGTGTGTGTGTGTGTGTGTGTGTGTGTGTGTGTCTGACAGAGAGATACTGTAAGCTGTGTGAGTTACTGTGAGCCACTGTGAGCTGTGTGCCTGAGTGAGTGAGGTGGGATTTTAAGGTCATATCTTGACAGACTTAAAATAACTTAAACATTTGTCCTTATATGGAGGTTTATAGTGACCTTTGGCATCAATTATGCTTATATTTATTGTTGTTTTTTAAAGAAAGATTCGCGTTGTTTAAAAGTTTGTTTCACAGCTGACTGCACTGTTCAGGCTAATTGGGTTTAAGCGTTGCATTGATAATATTTTAGGGCAGCTGTGTGTCTTCATTTTTAAGTCAAGGCTGTCCAAATATTTTGCTTAACTACCCTCATTGTCTGCATGCAATGTCTTTGTTGTTCTTGACTAGATGCCACATACTGGAAATTCAGAAACAGACACTGCAGCATTTCTGTGTGACTTTGGAGGCTGTGTGCTGCAATGTTGAATATAAGGAAGTACAGTACAGATGACTGGTGACCTACAGGTTTAGGGTAATATCAGAGAGAGTAGAGAGAGAGAGGTTCCATTGGCCCATTGTTTCCTGGTTCTATTATGGCCCCCCTTAGGCAGACCTAGGCAGACCTAAGGACTGTTCTATTCATTGTAGGAGCATTATGACACGCCCCTTTAGGCAGACCGGAACCTGGTCATGTTAGGTGCCCATAGAAACCTATTATGTTGGAATATCTCTATATACTTAAAGAATCTCCGGTAATATGCATGTCCTTGTTTCCAGGTTGTAGTTAAGCTTATAGGCATGCCCCTGAAGCTTCTCACCCAAGTTCATAAACGAGAGTCGTGACGAAAGTAGGGCTGGGCAATATGATGATCTAAATCGTTATCGTGATATAAAAGTGTATATCGAGACCTTTCTCCTATATCGTTTATATTGTGATAGTAATTTTATCAGTTTTATACAATTGAATATCATTTAATTACATTCCATGTTGTCACAATACACACTATAAGTTCATATAACTGTAAAAATAACAATAAAAAGATCCATTTTAAAGAAAGGTTGTTTTGCGACATGATAAAATAAAGAGCAAATAAAGAGAATAACTGAAAACGTATGTAATTGTGCTATATCGTGATATATATCGTTATCGTGATATAAAGTAATCCATATCGAGTTTTTTTCCATATCGCCCAGCCCTAGACGAAAGTATGGTTCTTTAAATGGCCTCGAATTGAAATGCAATGAAATGAAATTAAGAGTGAAACAATGAAATTAATAAAATTGAATTGATATGATTCTGTGGTCACAGATGAACTTACCTCATCAATCATGTTGTTACCTGGCTCTCGCAGTTATGGTGGTGGGGGTAGGTCAGATAATGACCTTGTTTCCTTCTTTCTGTCTGTCTGTGTCTGTCTGACTGTCCGTCTGTCCGTTCATCCGTCCGTCTGTCTGACTGTTTCTCTGTGTGTCCACCCGCAGTATTTCGGGTCACCTGCGGGTGGTGCCAAACACATTACTCATTTCACCAGAGTAGAGGGCCAGGTTGCCATCTCTGATTGCTCTTCTTTTCTTCATGTGTTGCGTGTGCAGAATGATGAGCTGGCTCTGCGTTGCTCCTTGTCGGCCCAGCAGAGGCAGCAGAAATTCTGTCTGGCCGCCGAGGGCTTTGGCAGCCGACTCTGCTTCCTGGAGACCACATCTAACTCCAAAGTGAGGCCTTCATTCTCTTCACAGAGGAAAATGTTGCATTACACAACACACTGTGACACATCAGACTCTTTAACAAACTAACCAATTTAAATACAGTGTTGAGATCTCCAGTCGACCTTGGGGTGTATAAATCTACTGTAGGCTACACCCCAAGATCAACTTAAGATCTAAACCTAACCCTAACTCTAACCCGAATTTCATATTGCTCTGAATAGTCCTTTACTTTTACCCTAACCCTGCCCTGAACAAAAAGTACCACCAATTTTGTATTATGGCAGTAGTTCTGAATTGTTTTTCCTCAGGGACATTGTCAATAATCATCCTTAGTATAGCATCTCGTTTGTTACTGTATGACAAAGTACACAGCAGTTAAACAATTAGGGAGGGACTGTACAACACTATCACTACATCTTCGTGTTCCACTTTGCTTCCCATATGAAACATTTTATCGTATTATTTATCTATTCCTTAGTTCAACGAAACAGAATTAAGTTCAGTGAACCTCACTGTGTTTTTAAGCTGTAGTTATTTTACCATGAAAAATGATTGAGGTTATTGTCGCTGTGATTAATGACCTGACAACTTCTTCCAGAATGTTCCGGTGGACCTGTCCGTGTGTGTGTTTGTGCTGGCCCAGTGTCTGTCCGTGCGTGCCTTGCAGGAGATGCTAGCCAAACAGTGCGACCGTGAAACAGGGGTAAGGGGGCATACTTTCCTGTCATTAACTCCATTAACTTTTGGCAGCTCCTTGTTTTTACATGCTAAATTGTTTTGCACAGTGCTTGAAATTATACCCAGGGAGGGAGTGCCCAGTGTTTACGTTGGACCTGTTTATTTATTAGTATGCTTGCCATGCGGCAAGCATACTATTGTTATTCCCCCGTTTCTCCTTTCTTATTTTTTTTAATTTTCTCCTTTTCTCTACGATCCATTCGTTTTGAAGAACCGCTCAAGATAGAAAATCCGTTCAAAGACGGAAACGTTCGGCTCGGTGTGCCGATTTGGATATGTATTTTTCACAGGGGTACCTTAAACTCTGTAGCGCCACCAGCAGGTCAAAGTTGGAAGTACATTACATGCTGTAACTTTTGAACCGTTGGTCGGATTTTCAAAAACTTGGTATCCCTGGAATCCTTGGGCCAAGCCGAATCCAATGCACCCTATGACGTCATTTTCCGCCTGGAAAGTTTTTCCGCCATTTTGAATTTTGTGAAAATCAATAAAAATGATGCCCTGCCCACAAATTTTGACCGATCGTCACGAAAATTCTAGGAGGGCATCTTTAGGCTGAGATACATCTACCCTAAAGGTTCTGGAACGATTGATGAAACCGTCTTCAAACAGGAGCCAATCAAAGTTGGCGGCGAAGACGCCAAACAGGAAGTGAGCTCATATCTCGGCAACGGTTACTTGTATCAGAACCCAACTTTATACACATCATCAAGACTATCCCCAGAGGGAACATAACAATTTTCGTGTAATTGCACCACTAGGGGGCGCTACAATAAGCAAAAATGTGTTTTTGGCCATATTGGCCCGTATTGACCTCAATTCATCAAACGCTTGGTATCGCTAAAATCCTTGGGTCAAGCCGAATCCAACGCATACTATGATGTCATATTTACAATCATGAATTTCCCACCATTTTGACATATTCAAAAATCAATAAAAATGAAGCTCCGCCCACAATTTTTGTCTTTTCGTCTTACAACTTTTATCAGACTACCAATGGACCATTATGCACCTATGTTGAAATTTACAGAGCAATACCTGAAAGCATCGGCGCACAGCAGCCAATCAAAATTGACAACAAAGGCAAACGTACCGTCAAAACAGGAAGTTAGCTCATATCTCAGCAACGCCTTGACAGATCTTAACGAAATTTCCCACTGATCTCTAGTACACCCAGAGGGTACCTACCGAATTCAGTGCAATAGGGCCACTGGGGGGCGCTACAGTTAGTGAAAATGTGTTTTTGCCAATATGATACATACCAAACAGGAAGTTAGCTCATGTATAGATGGTTAACTGTATGTTGTGTATGCATGAAGGGCAGCATATGCATGAAGGGCAGCATATGCATGAAGGGCAACGCATGCATGAAGGGCAATGAATGCAAGACGGGCAAGCATACTCCAGCATTTTCTGCGAGGAAATGCAATCTAGTTTATTTTTGTTCCTAGGTTGCTGAAGTGGGAAGTCACCGCACTCTCCTGTATGGCCAAGCCATCCTGCTGCGCCATGCCTACAGTGGAATGGTGAGAGATGTCTGAGTCCCGTCCCCTGGGAGCCTTTTACATGCAGCGTGGCGTGCTGTTAACTGTCTGAGATGCCATTCCCCTCGTGCCCTGAATGAACACTAGTACTATACTAGTAATGCAATTTTACTGTTTATTTGTGCTTATTTATTTACTGTATATTTTATGAACACTGTGGGAGATAAAATCCACTTGGTGTGGCTAAGGTTCCGTCTGCCTAACTGTACAATACACAATGCTACCCAACATTTAACTATCTACATACTTAAATAGTAAATTTAATCACCTTTTCCAATTTTGCATAGTGCTTTTCTATTTTTAAGTGTCTTATTAGCTCTTTTTTTAACACGTAGTGCTTCTTTATATGTGTTTTTCTAGTACATTATGTACACTGGTATAGGCAATCCAGCTGGCTACTCAAACACCTCTTATATCCTGCAGTATCTCTGCTGTCTGTCCACGACCTCTGCCTCCACCGATAAGCTGGCATTTGATGTTGGCCTGCAAGAGGAAGTCAAAGGTATGCTTTGGATCATGGACACAAAAATGTCTTTTCCACCCACCATTCAATGTACCAGTAATAGTCTCTTGTATGTTTATTAGAGGGGTCAAACAAGGTAATGTTTCAGTCACCTGCCTGTTATATGCATTTACACACGGCCCCTTTTTTGTTACCACAATAGCAATGATCAAGCCATAATGTGCAACTTAAGACTGTGCAGTACTATGGAGTGTTCCTCTGGCAGAACAAGGCACATTATAAATCTAAAAGACAGTACTGTAGCTTTACAATTTCCTCAAATGTCAGCCTTTGTCAAAGAACAGGAAATGACAGCCGCGGCAGACAAATAAAGTGTTATAACATACAATATAACATGAAAAAACATAATAAATTAGACTTGACTTGATGTCCCGTTGTGATATGTCCAGGTGAGGCGAGCTGGTGGACGGTGCACCCTGCCTCCAAGCAGCGGTCCGAGGGGGAGAAGGTGCGGGTGGGGGACGACCTCATACTCGTCAGTGTCTCCTCTGAACGATACCTGGTGAGAGCTGCAACACTGGGATATGGTCACATTTATTGATGAATAAAAATTATTTGTTTTTTTTTTAAAAATGCCATGGAGAAAACTGTCTGCTCTGAGTGATACTTGGTGAGCAAAAATTAAGATATGCTGTTCACTGGTTTACTGATGAGCAAAAAAAAAATATTGGATTGGTTTTTAATCTGTTATGATGGGGAGCAGAATCAGTGCAACACAACCTTTAAGACCACCTGAAAAATTCACAGTGTTGACAATTGCGTTAAATGTTCATGGGTTTAAATATGACAAACTCTCTATGAGGTAAAAAGTCAGAAGAGTTTAGTTGTAAACTCTTTTGACTTTGGTGACCTGGATGAATGAGGATTTTCACAGACATCTGTTAGGGAAAAAAGCCAGCAAGATAAAAAAAAACTGAGATAAAAGCATGTTTGTAGTTGTTGTTGTTGTTGTTGTTTTTGTATCTCTTCCCCAGCATTTGTCCCTGGCTGACTGCAACAGTGCAGGTGAGGATAGCGGCGGTGGTCTCCGGGTGGACGCTGCCTTTCACCAGACCCTGTGGAGTGTAGCCTCCATATCATCAGGAGGTGCCGTCGCTCAAGGCAAGAGAGACACCATATCATTCAACAACATCTAATTTCAATCAATCAGTGTGTTTTTTTTTGTACCCTTGCTTAACCTACCCTACCTGAAGGTCCATTGAGATAGACTGTCTCTTCTGCCAAAAAAGGTGACGTAAATACTGTACTTCAAACATAAAAACAGACAAATAAATACAAGATGAGGCTAAACTCTCTCAGGCATATAAGGGTACACGGCCGCATCAGGTGGTATGCTTGGGGTACACACAAGGCTCCCAGACATGCATGCATATATAACGAAGTACAAAATACATATTTGGTCACCCTCCTGCTAAATTAGTCGTACAATGTTTCTGCATTGTCCCCCCCCTTTTTTAACACCGTCAAGGGTTACATTCTGAGAATGGACTTTAGAAGTTTGCTTCCTACAAGTCTGTAGTTGTAGTTGACACTTTTGCATTGATGATCTTAATATTTGCTTCAAATGCAACATCACGCACAGTATGACAGTCTATGGAGAGAAATCTATAGTGTTTACTCAGTGAAACTCGGCCTGGGCCAATACAATCTGGATCAAAAGTTTACATCATCAAAGTTGGAAGGAAAGCTCAAGTAAGGGTCACGTTAGGACGACAGAGTTGATTCATCATAGAGTCAACCAATCGAGATGAGGGGAAAATCATTACTCAATAATCCAATACTGTTGGGGAAAGTGCTGCAAATTACATACAGCCAGCCAGTGACTACCGCATGCCGCAAATTCAAAACCAGTTTTGGGTAGTTTCCCCTGGAGAGAGATCTGATAAGTTTTTAATTCGTTCTTCCTCGGCCCATCCTGTATCTTTCCACCTTGGTTTAACAAAATCGATTTAGTAATTTATCAAAATCTAATTTACAATCAGGCAAATGGATGTGGGTTGGAGATAATCTGCATTAATCCATTAAGTAAATAGCTACTTTATCTTTGAAATGCAGGTATGCAGGCTTCAGGGAGTAAACAGCCAGTCACATACGTAATTGATGCCACTGTTTTCTGAAATGTACCTTATCTTCACATAAATAATCAGACAGGAATATTGGCTTATTAGTGAAAATCTCTGTGATCAGGCTGTAGGAGTGAATGGCAGTGTTTTTATTTAGTTCTGGCCATTTGAGGACAGGACTTCTGCAGCTGGATATGTGGCATTGTTAGATATGATCTGTCTGGCTCTGCCGTGGCCTAATGGTAGGGCACTGGTTTGCTACGCAGACGACCCGGGTTCGATTCCTGGCCCAGGTAATTTGCCCATCCTTCCCCGTCTCTCTCTCCCCACTCATTTCCTGTCTCTCCTCCACTGACCTGTCAAAAATAAAGTCAAAAAAGCCCTAAAAAAACCCCTAAAAGATAGGATCTGTTTGATCCTTTTCCTGATCTTTTCCCGTTAGGTTACCTCAAAGGAGGAGACACGTTTCGCTTCATGCATGGACACACGGATGACTGTTTGACCATTGCGCCCGTGGAGCATGGAGAAGAGGAGCGCAGGTACGCTGCAGTCCCCCACAAATCTACTCTATGTGCCATATGATCATCAATACACGGTATTTCCTACTGAGAATTCATTAGTTAAGGTGGTAGCTGTCTATTTGAGTTGTAGGTTCATGGTTCAGAAAAAAATCACCAAAACTCATTCTTAACAACACATTTGTTTCAACCTTTCTAAGTAGCTTGAGTGGAATGGAATTTGAGGCATTCATTGTCTTACGTATTCTCAAAATGTTTAAGCGATTTGGGAACAGCATGCTTTTAAGGTGTCTTCATTTTAGAACACTATAAAATAATGTAATCTTAGCGCAGTCCTTTCATACAGATGGGAGTTGAATAGTTTCATTTAAAATAAGCTTATAACAGAGGCTCTGCATGGAATGGTGAACTAAACCCTCCTCTGGTTCTACTCTGCTCCACCTCTGTGTCTCCAGATCGGTGTGCTTTGAGGGAGGCAGTGCTTCATCCCAGGCCCGCTCTCTCTGGAGGCTGGAGACCATGCGAGTGGCGTAAGGACTGCGGCGCCAACACAGCTGTTTACGATTCCTGTTTTTGCTCAAGGGGTTTTTGCACTTTGCATACAAATTAGCTGGCATGCTTCAGGAGAGTCACTTACAATGACAGTAGTCAGGTTGCTCTGAAGGAATGCTGAGTTATATCCAGGAGACACTCTGTCACTCCGCGATCCATATCCTCCCTACACCCTAAGAAATAAAGATGATGAATACAGTAGGAATTGCTCTTTCAAAGCCTCATAATGGGCTTTGTTATCAGTGTTAAATGCTTCTTTTAAAAAATGATGTCTCAACAGTAGTTTGACATTACTGACTGATGTTCTTCTACTGTGGCATAGCTTGAAGAGCTGGCGCTGCCCTCGTTCATTTTTACACTGTAACGGTACAGGACCCGAACCTAGGACTTCATCCCAGAACCTGAACCAAAAGTCTACAGATGCCCCGTTGGTGTTTCTATTGCAGCAACGTTTCTGCTCTTTTCAGGTGGAGCGGTAGCCACACTCAGTGGGGTCATGCGTTCCGTCTGCGTCACGCGACCACAGGGATGTACCTCAGTCTGACCCAGGAGAGGGGGCTCAGGCTGATGGAGAGGGAGAAGGCTGATGTCAAGGCCACTGCTTTCTGCTTCCGCTCCTCAAAGGTATGAATGCTTTTAATACTGTGAAGCTTTATTCCCATGGAGGATATTGATTCGTCATGCTGCGTCTGCACAGTGAACACCACTTCAACTTTTTTTGCTACTAAGACTATTATTGTTATTATTAGTGTGCATGCGTGCCTGCGTGTGTGTGTGTGTGTGTGTGTGTGTGTGTGTGTGTGTGTGTGTGTGTGTGTGTGTGTGTGTGTGTGTGTGTGTGTGTGTGTGTGTGTGTGTGTGTGTGTGTGTGTGTGTGTGTGTGTGTGTGTGTGTGTGTGAGCACTCACATGGCAGCCTGTGTGTGTGTGTGTGTGTGTGTGTGTGTGTGTGTGTGTGTGTGTGTGTGTGTGTGTGTGTGTGTGTGTGTGTGTGTGTGTGTGTGTGTGTGTGTGTGTACTGTATGTAGATATTGTTTTATTTCTTGGAAATACCCAATTGACAGTACATTTATAGTAGTAAAACTAGATACTTGACAGAGAGATAGCAATTGTCTAGCTGCTGACAACTAAGTGTGTAATTATAAACTGCTCTTTGGATCTACGAATGGTTACGCGTCAGTTATTACAGAAAATATTGTTAGTTCTAAATGACTGTATGGGGCAGGGTATCAATACAGTTAACTGTGTGGTTATGACATTAATGCTCCTTACTAAAATACTCGCTGAATGAAAACACATCTGCAGGAGAAACATGACCTTGTCCAGAAGAAGGATGTGGACGGCATGGGCCCACCGGAGATCAAGTATGGAGACTCCATCTGCTTTGTGCAGCACCTGGACAGTGGCCTCTGGCTCACCTACCACACAGCTCATGGGAAGGGCGGGAGAATGTCTGGGGCACCACGCCAGGTAAACCCTTACAGCAAGTGCAAAAGGAAAAGCTGTGCAGGGTAGATTTTTGCTCATGTCAATTTTAGGAAAAAGTGTGCTCACACTAGTCCTAATGTTTTTAATTAAGACATGATTACATGATAATATTTGTTACCTGACCCGTGCAAAGAAAATGGTTCTAGCTTGATTATGTTGGGACAAGCTGTTATTTGACACACAGTGTCCAAAATGCTATGCAATCTTGAGGTCACTTCAAATCAAAGATAATGAAGACTATTTCACACAGCTGCAACTAGTCTCTGCTACTTGTGATTCTTTAGTCTGAATTTGCCTTCAGCACTCCTTTTTGCATTGTTTATTTTTTTCTTCTTCACGATTCACAATATAGATAGGGGTTTTTGTTAACAAACATTGATGTTGTGAGGAGGGTGAAGATACTGGCAGCCAACCACGTGAGCGTATTTTTTGACCGACAGCGGTTTCCAACAATCAGAGGTTGAACAGTGCACATCCAGGGTCACGCAGCCAGGGATTGTTTGCAAACGTGAAACCCATGTATTATATCGTCATATCGCCCACTCCTAATTGCAACCCTTGTTTATCTTTCTTCAGGCCATACTGCACCAGGAGGGCCACATGGATGACGGTCTGACTCTGTCCCGCTCTCAGGGGGAGGAGTCAAGAGCCGCTCAGATCATCAGAAGCTCTGTCCTCTTGTTTTCACGCTTCATCAGGTATTCTGTGTCCACACTTCACTGTATTAGACACATTCTATAAGCCCTAGCTACAAAGGCCGCTTTTTTAAGTGATCGCTTTAAAGCATGGGTTCGTCACTATGAATGGCCAAAAATGAATTGGGGTGGAGGGTTGTGGGTCGCAATTAAATAACTTACATACCTAACCTGGACAAAACAAGTATCTGTAACACATTCGATACAACAGTCCAGCATGTGTGGAACCGATGGAAGAATGGGTTTGGAAAGAGCCTTTTTAGTGTGTTTTAGATGTGTTTAATCATGATCAGTCTCTTGTCCTGATCGATGGGGAGTGTCATCTTGACAAGACACCTTCATGTGGAATAAATCAAAGGCAAAAGCTTTTTCCAAAAAGTAAGCCAAGAAGAAATAATCTCACCACGCTAGATTTTGTGATCCTCCTCTCCTCACAGAGGACTGGACGACCTTGGACAGAGAGCTAACGTGCCGACCGCAGCAGCAGCAGCTTCTCCTCTGCCAATCTCCTCCGTCTGCACGAGTCTGCAGGATCTCATTAGCTACTTCCAGCCTCCCGACCAACACAGGGGTCAAGATGAAAGGCAGAACAACATGAGGTCCCTGAAGAACAGGCAGAACCTCTTCCAGGAGGAGGTAATCTCGCGTGTCCTACAGCGTCGATCCAACAGCGCACTCTTCATATTAACAGAGGTGGAGGTCTCGGGCCTGGCTTTAGAACGCTAACACCCTGTCCTTTTGATCCACCCAATTTTTCAAACCAGCGGATCCCAATGTGCACACACATTGTCAAATGGACGGATCAGGGTGGATGTGTCTACATAAAGTTAAAGGGATACTGTGTTGTAAAATCTAAATCGGAACATTGAAAGGTCATGGCAATTCAGTATGTGTAGTGAGGAACGATCCGGGGCCAGCCCACAGCATTCCAAAACAGACCCTTTTTTTGGGGAAAACACTGTAAATGTCAGTGAATGGGACATTCAAGAAATGATTTATATTATTTTCACACCCCTAAACAAGCTCAAACACTTCTCTGTACCTCAGGTTGACTGCTGAAACTTTGGTTACGATGCTGATGAAGTGTGTTTGAGTTTTGAGCTTGTTTAGGGTTACAAAATGTGATATGAATTTATGCACACAAATGACCAAATAGACAGATCTGTTTAGATGAGTTTAAATTACACAGTTTAGCTGTGATAGTGACTTTCGCTTTCTGCATTTCTACTGATAAAGATAAACTGTATTCTGCAGGTTATGTGTTATTTAAAACCCATGGTATTGTGATTACTTTTACTGCAATACTGTATCATTATAGCATGCACGGTGTAATATCATGACTTATGGCTGTGGGTTTTGTGATACAGGGGATAATTGGCTATGCATTAGACTGCATTGATCGCCTCCACTCGTATGGCAGTGCAGCCCACTTTGCTGAGCTTGCAGGAAGAGAGGCGGGAGAGGAATGGGAGACGCTCCTAAACTCTCTTTATGAACTCCTAGGTAAGGTGGCCTATTGTGTGTGTGTGTGTGTGTGTGTGTGTGTGTGTGTGTGTGTGTGTGTGTGTGTGTGTGCGTGCGTGCGTGTGTGCGTGCGTGCGTACGTGTAGGCTCTCCTAAACTCTTTGTAAGCTGCTGGGTAAGGTGTCTTACATTGTGTGTGTGTGTGTGTGTGTGTGTGTGTGTGTGTGTGTGTGTGTGTGTGTGTGTGTGTGTGTGTGTGTGTGTGTGTGTGTGTGTGTTTTCTCTCTCTCTCTCTCTCTCTCTCTCTCTCTCTCTCTCTCTCTCTCTCTCTCTCTCTCTCTCTCTCTCTCTCTCACTGTGCGTGCATGTGTGGAAACACTGGTCTCTCATTAAGACAGCTCAACAGCTGTGATAAACACCTGCTGTCACAACAGTGCCTGTTCTGTACTTCCCCAATTACTTCCTGCTGTATGTACTCCCCCAATAACTTCCTTCCCACCCTCTCTCCTCTCCTCTCCTCGCTGCTCTGTCAGCATCTCTGATCAGGGGCAATAAGAATAATTGTGCCCACTTTTCTGGATCACTGGAGTGGCTGATTGGAAGGCTGGAAAGACTAGATGCATCCTCTGGTAAGTTCCACTTCTTAAAGTGGAGTCACTTTTTTAATGTGAATGCAAATGTATTTAAATTACATACACACACAATACAAGTTCGGAGGCTACACAGTAAATTCTGCAGTGTTACAGCAGTTTAACACGTACACAGTAGAGAGCAGTACCAAAGACGATCAGTGATATATTAACCTCTCTAAGGGCTGTATTCTCCCACCCGCGTAAACATAAAAAAACGCAACAGCGTTGTTCTCATATCGGTGAACTTAAAAACAAAAACAATTAATTAATTTATCAGTTTGACGATCATCATGTTGTGCCCACGGACGGTAACCAAAACCAAAAACACCTCGTTGCACCATGCGCAAATTCACAACGCACGTCAGACTAAAGACTGATTTTCCAGTCGTCCAAACAGCCACCCAAAGTATGTCTATTCAAAAAAAACCTTCACCATTTTTTACTATTTTGTAGCCACGTTAAGTAACGGGTTTTTATTGCAACTCCTCAACTTTTGCGATTTATTGGAACTTGTGCATATGTGCATGAAGCCTATTAAACTTTCTGAACTGATGCCCGACATACAAAGCCATGACCTACTGAGGTAGGCTACAGGTTGTCCTATCTGTTTTTGTAAGAAAACAAAATATTTCCTGAATCTCATTATAGCTAAACGTAAAAAGGTAGGCCTACATATCAGAGCATGTTTTTGGCATTTCGCTTCAGGTCTTTACTACACCCTAACAGCTGCGTGTTTAAATCCTGGCTTGACGTTGCATGCCCATGCCCAGTTAATTCCCATGTCTCTGTTTTTTTTCATGACGATCGATTTCCTTGTTCGTTCTTCAGCATGCATGTAAGTGTCAGACAGCTGAGATCCACATATTTCCAATTATATTAATGTCACGTTACTGTACAGAGAAGCGGAGAAGCGCTTTTAAAAGTCAGCAAATACTATGTGGCTGTTACTGTGGGAGTTAAGAGGCAATGATCATCCTTTTGAATCAGTTTTTAATTTCCTGAATTGTCTAGGCAACACACCAAACTCAATTTTTACGAAAAAACGTTTCATCATGTTTATTATTTCAATCAACCTGTTGCGCACCAAAACGCTGAGCTGAGTTCCCGCGAAAGGGACACATTGCGTTTCCATCTCATTATCTCACCTCCACTACCCCGCCTTGTGCTTGTGAAAATGAGCTGAGGTTAGATTTTGAGATGCTTTTGGTTGAGGACTTTTGGCACGTGGTTCTAAATTCAAAGTTAAAGGGACACTGTGCAGTCAAAAAAGGTACTGCAACTATGCTTCTCATTGAAACTGGGCTGCCTATTGCCAAATTTGATCTTTACATGAAAGTTTACTAAGTAATGAACAAATATTTTCTAGTATGGTCCAAGTACAGTAATTTTTGCAGCTAAAAATGTCTATTTTTGAAATTCAAAATGGCGGACCATGGAGAAGATCCCCCTTTTCATGTATGAAAAGTGCAATTTTTCCAGTCATAATGAATACTTAGAATTTGATGCTGGTGGTAAGTATTCATGAAAAAGGTAACGTTAGTGAATGGGCAGCATGAATTCTGGAAATAAACAACTAAAAATCTCACACAGTGTCCATTTAAAGTTCAGTTTTGGATCTCAATGGACTGCCGAGGTTTTCACATGGTTGATCTGAAAATCCATGCTCCGTGGTTTCTTTGTAACCACAACTGATGAAGTCGGGGAAGACTCATCCCCCCATTTAGTATATATCACGCCCATGTTGGGCTACGCACTGTTTTTCGGAGTTAAGTGCGAGGGGTGTAGTAATATTTCAGAGGGGAGAATACGTGCAGGATCAAAGCGCGTTAAAGGTGCGTGCGTAAAACCGACTTAAGTGGAGACGGGAGAATTCCGCCCTAAGTGTTGAAGAATTAAACAGATTTAATATGCAGGGTTTACTGTAATGATAGAAGTTCTTTTAGGAGTTTGTGCGGTAGAGTTTTCTTTTTGCATTTCCAGCTTAGTTTAGCATGTTTATTCAAGTAGTTATAAGTTTGGTCTTATTTTCGGAGTTACTTTTGGTATCCACACACAGGAATTCTTGAGGTGTTACACTGTGTCCTCGAGGAAAGCCCACAGGCTCTCAACTTCATCAAAGAGGGACACATGAAGTCAATCATATCTCTTTTGGACAAACATGGCCGCAATCACAAGGTGAATTTGTTATTTATGTTTATTTTTATTTTCCCCCTGAGACCTGTATGTATATGTCTAAACTTGTGTCCTCTTGTGTATTCTCATCTCTCTCAGATCCTGGATGTGTTGTGCTCACTGTGTGTGTGCCATGGAAAAGCGGTGCGTTCGAATCAACACTACATCTGTGAAAACCTGCTGTCAGACAGAAATGTACTTCTACAAACACGCCTCTGCAATCAAGTCACAAGGTTATCTGAAAGATTTGTGCTTCCTTCTGTGTGTAGCTCTATGCTTTCTGCAATACTACCCCGGGATTACTCAGTACTGTGTGTGTGTGTGTGTGTGTGTGTGTGTGTGTGTGTGTGTGTGTGTGTGTGTGTGTGTGTGTGTGTGTGTGTGTGTGTGTGTGTGTGTGTGTGTGTGTGTGTGTGTGTGTGTGTGTGTGTGTGTGTGTGTGTGTGTGTGTTTGCGGGCATTTGTGTGTGTGCACACAATGTGTGTACAGGCATAGTTACTGTATTTATCAATAGATTTACTTATTAACACATACACCTATGTATTTTGTGTGTTTTCACAATAATCTCTCAGTGTTAGGCCAAATATCTTCCTGTGCATGAATGAAGACTCTGCCCAGTGCAAGAAGTGGTACTTTGAGCTGATGGTGGAGAAGGCGGAGGCCTTTGTCACCGCCGAGCCCACACACCTGCGGGTAGGCTGGGCCTCCACAGAGGGCTACTGCCCCTCCCTGACTGGTGGACACGGCTGGGGGGCCAACGGGGTTGGCGATGACCTTAGCTCCTATGGCTTTGATGGCCTGCACTTGTGGTCAGGTAAGGCAAGCAGAGGCAAGGCAAGTTTTATTAAATAGTGCATTTCAAGCAGTACAACAAAGCAACTCAATGTGCTTTGAATGAAATTAAATAGTAATTTCTAAAATAGTTTCATGTGGAATTTAGAACAGGTAAGATTCGTATGTGAAGATGTTGATCAGACTCTTACCTGAGTCTAAAGATGGATGTTGCTGCCATGGCGCTATTAGCAGTGGTGGAGAGTCTGGCTTCAGAATATAAAACCTTGCGATGTGAGACTGCATTTGCATTTAAGATAAGTAGTTCCATTAATTGAAGTTGTTGTGCACAACAGGATGGTGGGTTTAGCTGGCTAGGAAAATGATTACATTCAGAAAAGTGTTTTCCTTTGTGTTGCTAGGAAACTCCACCTCTGCATTTTGTGTGTGGGAGAGGGAGTTAGCTGTGTCATGCAGTATTTTCAACTGCTCTGAATGAGTGGTGGCATCATGAATATGATGGTTCAAAAAGAAGTGTTTGAACTGTTTATTTTTCCTATCTCCATATTCTTCCTATGTGGGATATTCCTTTGTTAAACATTTTGAACTACTGTAAAATCGAAATGCTTTAAGTACTGTACAAGGGTGATATATACTGTAGCATATATAGTCTGAAGACTGTGGCCACCCAAGACGCACATCATTACTGTAAAGCACAATGGTCACACTTTGTTCTATTCCCTGTTCATAAAAAGTGCTGTAAAATTATGTTGTGAATATTACAATAGGTGCGATTATTATTCTTAAAGCCCACCAGGGAAATTCCCATTGTCATTGTGACACAGCACTCCACAGCGCACGGTGCTCCCTGCACACAACGAAATAGCATTTCATACCTCACGCACACAAGGGGGCAGCCCTGAACAGCGCCTAATGATTATTGTCGTTAATATAATTATTTTACGTATTATTATATCATTATTGCTATGTATTTGGCAGGTGGCGTAGGCCGGAGGGTGAGCTCCCCTAAGCCTCATCTTCTGAAGGAGGGGGACGTGGTGAGCTGCTGCCTGGACCTGGGGGCCCTGTGCATCTCTTTCAGGGTCAACGGGCAGCCGGTGCAGGGCATGCTGGAGAGCTTCAATGCGGCCGGCCTGCTGTTCCCTGTGGCCAGCTTCTCTGCTGAAGTCAGGTTGGTACACTGACACCAATGTTACTGTATATTCAGGCCTGCTTCATACCTACCAAAGTAAGATCCACACAGAGGTCATGTACAGCAAGTCCTTAGCAAGTAAGCATATTTAAAGGGGTATGCCACTATTTTGGGGCTTAATACAGTTAAAATCGTTGGCTGGGGTTTATAAAGGTGGTAAAGTGTCTTATTTTTCATGTTAAGCGTTGTCTTGCTGTAAGACAAGTTAAAAGAGGGAATATGTCGCAAAGCTAGTGAAAGTCAATGGATCCGTGTAGCAATGTAGCATGCTACACGGATCCATTGACTTTCACTAGCTTAGCGACATGCTCCCTCTTTTAACTTGTCTTAAAGCAAGACAACGGCTTACATGAAAAATAAGACACTTTACCACCTTTATAAACCCTGGCCAACGATTTTAACTGTATTAAGCCCCAAAATAGTGGCATACCCCTTTAAGAGGTGGACATTACATTTCAGTACAATCTAGTCTGTTTTAAAGTAATGGGTATGGTCTGTTCACATTTCTTAAAAAGCTCCTTAACATACTTCAAATATCATCCCAATAGTTATTTCTGTGTTGTAATGTGTCTGCTGATGCTGCATAACTTTTGGGATATTTGGATATGTCATTTTAGGAGGAGAAATTGATATGTGTTTTAGTTGTATATTGTGGTGTAATTTCTATTCCTGCTTTGGTGTTTCGTTTTTTGTAGGGTGTGCTTCCTGTTGGGCGGTCGATTAGGGGATTTCAAATTCTTGCCCCCGCCTGGTTTCTCGCCTGTGTGTGAGGCTCTTCTTCCCCGCGTCAGATGCAGAGTAGAGCCATGCCTAGACTTTCTCAGGCTCCGTAACAGTAATCAGCATGATCTGTTGGGACCGGCCATGGCACTCAGTCCACCTACCTTTACCCCGGTACCTGTGGACACCAGTAAGGTATGAGACAGACAAACGCATCCAGTTCAGGAGTGGCACTTATTTTGTAACAGTTGCAATCTGCATCTAGCCTAGTAAACTGCCTAGCGAAGAAAATATTTTTGCCTACAATTATGATGCGTTCGTCGCACTGCTACACACACATATTGCTACAAAAACTCAGCAAGGGGCGATAAACACATCAGGAATTATATGTCTTCACACTGATACCCCAACCACAGATGGTGCAGAGATGAGCTCTTCTTGCAGACTCCCTTCCCCAACTGTAACATATTCTCATTACCGACGTAGATGCACTGGGTCTAATTTAGACGCGCATAGAATCTTCAGGTGGAAGGTGTAGGTTTGCGCTCGATTGACCACGGCTATCAGCCAATCAGAATCGAGAACCGGACTGCACAGTGTTAGATGTTAGAATTAACATCTGCACTGTCTTTTAATTCCAGCGTTTTACCCATTGCAGTGCCTCAAAAGAGCATTGCAGGGTAAATGAAGTCATATGAGTTAAAAGAAAGTCATACAAGATTGGAAGTCTCCAGTTATTCTAAAATAAAGTGATGAATCAGGCCAAAGTATGAAAGAAAGTAGGGCTGAGTTCACTGTTACTTTTTAGTGCTAAATGACTTTCCCAGCTGTAAAGACAGTGCAGTACTTCAAGGTGAAAAGAGGTAACTCTTAATTCCATGCAGAGGAAGATGATGGATTAGTTTTCAAATGCTTGCACATTTTTTTCCGATTCATTTCCTTGCAGACTATTTCAATATGGGCTGTTGTCTATGAGAGCTTTCTTGCATGTCTCAGATTGTAAGTGGTTGTCTGTAGTCACCTTGATGAAAGCCCCTCTGCTTTAGAAATGAAGGCCGTGCATTGTGTCATTTATAATGATCAAGCCCTTCCTGATTGCTTGTTCAGACGGTTCAGTTGACATATCTTTGTTTAACAGTTTGACTTGACACTTAAAATATATGTATATATATACTGTATATATAATAATTATTTTTTATTTAGTTATTTATTTTAGTCTGTTGCACTCCAGGCTGCCACACACTTACATCAGCACATTTTGTGTGATCCTACATCATGTTATTGTTTGTTTATTTATTGCCTCTGTCTGCGTTTCATTTTTAAAATCAACATGGTTTGACATTTAGTTAGTAGTCCTGTCAGAAACTTCTGTTTTGGTGCTGTCAGTGGTATTGCTACACTTAAAATAATAATCAGTTACTATACTTGGTTATGCAATGTCAGAGTGTTTGACAATCTGAGTGATGTTGATTTTTTCTCTTCAGGTGGCCTTCCCCCCTCAACTAGAGCTGATTCAAGAGAAGCTTGCGGAGAACATGCACGAGCTCTGGCTCATCAGCATGATAGATCAAGGCTGGATCTATGGTCCTGTAAGTACAGCAGCATAATACCATCATTGCTGTGGCCTACTGTTTAGAGTAGATACAGTTGTTGGGATGAGACAGATGCATGGGTGTCTGAATCTTTTACCCAGGAAAGTCTACAGGGGGGACAAGTAGGTACATTTCCCCAGGCCCAGGGAATGGGGGACCCTTTATATTGTACGCCTTGGGTAGGCGGAGGAGGGTGTGTGTGTGTGTGTGTGTGTGGGGTGGGGGGTCAGATTACTTTGTCTTTGTCCCAGGCATAGTGGCGATCCTACAATGACTGGCGCCCCAGGTGACGCCCCCTCCGAAGCCCTGTCACATACCGTGACCCCATCCCCTTGAGAAAAAAGATAGCAAAATCGGCTTTAAAAAAGCCTATGATCACTGATAAAACTACTAATATCATGATATTACGGCGATAGCCTTGTAATAGCATATACATAACACAGTAATAACACTTATTGGCGATGTTGTCAGGGGCGGAGTTTCGCAATGGTGCCGGCGCCTCGGTTGCCTAGTTGGCCCACCCCTAGGACTGCTCGTGCCTGGGCCAAGCCAAAACTGTCAGTGACCCTGCCTGTACCACTTATGGAAACTAAGGAAAATTGTGTGTGAAAACCTTACACTGTCTTGCAGTCTCATCTATGGCTGCAGTGCTCTTGAACTGTGCTGTAGGGGGTGGGGGATGGGGGGGCCTAATCCACTGCAAATCATCTACATGTGATTTAATGAACACATTAATTGGTGATCGGAGAGTTTTGTTTGTTTACCCATCAAAGATGATTCGCATAACCATCAAACACACTCTGGACAGTGTGTCCATGCCACACATTTTTACGTATTATCCCATGCAAGTATGTTTTGAGTAAAATCGTACTGCATCTTGTGGAACTTATTCTGGTTTATTCATTATATTTACCACAGGTTAAAGAAGAAAATAAAAAACACCATCCTGACCTGGTTGAATTCTCAAAATTACCAGATCAAGAAAAAAACACAAACCTTCAGACTGCTCAGGAGACGCTTAGGTAATTACTGGTAGATGATGATGAGACCTTGATACACATCTTTGTGTCACTTTCATATTTGGTTAATTTGTGTCTGTGTTTGTGTCTGTGTCTGTGTGTGTCTTTGCGTCTGTGTCTGTGTCTTTGTGTGTGTCTTTGTGTGTGTGTGTCTGTCTGTGTGTGTGTCTTTGCGTCTGTCTGTGTGTCTTGTGTGTGTGTGTGTGTGTGTGTGTGTGTGTGTGTGTGTGTGTGTGTGTGTGTGTGTGTGTGTGTGTGTGTGTGTGTGTGTGTGTGTGTGTGTGTGTGTGTGTGTTATCAGGACTCTTTTGGCCTTTGGTGTGTTTATTGGACTCCTGGATGACCACGCTGATGAAAAGGTCAAGCACGTCAGACTCTCTAACAAGTATGTCTAGACTACAACCTGATTTTTAAAAAGACAATGTGCCTGTCTAAGCATTGCAGGTCAAAGAGGACCTACATGTTTTTTCCCCCCCGGAACATTTCCAAAAGGTTACCGTATTGACCCGAATATAAGATAATCCTGAATACAAGACAACCCCCCTTTTTAAAGGACTGTGTTTGGAACAAAACCCCATCTTATATTCATGCAAATGTGTTAATTAAGATGAACTTATCTGCAAAGAATTTGATATATATTTGTTTAAGTATACAGTATGGCTCTGTTGCGTATAATTGGAACCATGATATGTTATACAACTTCCTGTGTCTTTATCCATCTAAGATCTTTGTGAAACCTGAATGAGAATGTCCACTGTGTTGATTACCTTATCACCTTATTGACATTGAATTGCAATGCTTTTTTCAGAATATGTCATGTATTATCTAAATTATATAGTTTCCATCTTCCTGTCTATCCATCGAAAATGTAAATGTGTTCCTACAGGTATGAGCTGTGGAATGGCTACCGGCCCGCCCCAGTTGATCTGTCTCAGGTCATCCTGACTGCTGCCCAGGAGGCTCTGGTGGACCACCTGGCTGAAAACGACCACAACATGTGGGCCAAAGACCAGATCCGACAGGGCTGGACCTATGGACCCAACCAGGTACTTTAGTGACCATTAGGACTGAAGAGTAAGCCATTAAGGCCATTAGTTTGATTTCCATCCAGCTTATACTTATCAACCAGTTCTTTATCCATTGGTATGATGATACATGCTTAATTGTATAATTTCTGAGACCTTTCAATATTATTTTAATTCTCACC
The DNA here is from genome assembly GCF_034702125.1 of Engraulis encrasicolus. NCBI lineage: Eukaryota > Metazoa > Chordata > Actinopteri > Clupeiformes > Engraulidae > Engraulis > Engraulis encrasicolus. The sequence goes on from NC_085880.1 coordinate 25,848,778, forward strand.
ACAAGAATGAAGATAGGAGTTGGCTTAAATGCAGTAATCAAGGCTTTAGAACAGAGGTCCACCTTATTTTTTCAAGATGAAGTTTGACATACATTTCTAGCTACTTTTGGCATCACTGATATGATGTTATCTATCAAGACTAATTACCATAACTTTTGCAATTTGCATGTCATTATTGCCATTGCATTCTTAAGCAGTTGAAAACCTTCCATTTAAAAGTGCTTCCTGATGTGTCTGTGTAAAGAGAGTTCTTATGACTCTACAGAAACATTTTCAGAGTCTGTGAAGATTCTCATTTTAAATGCCCAGTACCTCCAAAGCCACCTGCTGGAGATGTGTGATAAGAGATAAACGATTACTGGGAAGTGTTCATATGTCATTATCAATGATCATTACCCCATAGCTATTCAGTCATAGATTTTGTCAATGCATTCTTAACCAAAGGGTCAATTGGAAAACTTCAGTTCAGACGTGTTTCCTGCTGTTTTTTCCTATTAAAAGAGTTTTTCTGACTGAGACATTTTTGAGATGAGAGACTGTCTGATGGCTCCCCAGCCACCTGTTGCAGACCTCTGATAAGAGATAAACTAGAAAGTGGAAAGATATACTGGAAAGTGTCCATGTCTGTCTGGATGTCTGTCCAGTCCATTCGATTGAGTTTAGCTGTGGGCAGTGGGACTCCTTTTTGGCACTTGAAGTTTTGTATCATCACTAAGACACTGAAGAGACTAATGTTTTCAAGCTCCAAAAAAAGTCCAGTTGTCCACAACTAAACGTTTTGATGTGGAGAGATGCAAGTCTCCACACACAAGTCTGTTTAGTTGTCATGACTCTCTGCAATTCGTATGGGTCTTTGGAGAAATAATTTAAAATTGTCTATGAAGATTCTCTTTTGAAATGAGAAAGGGCAATGCCTCCCTAGCCACCTGTTGCAGACGTCTGATAAGCGATAAATGATTACTGGAAAGTATTCACGTCATTATCAATGATAATTAGCTCCTCGCTATTTAGTCATACAGGTAGGTACTGTCAATGCATTGGTAATCACGAGAGCAGTTAGAAACTCTCACTCTAAATGTGTTTCCTGCTGTGTCTCTATTAAGAGAGTTCTTATGACTCCTTGGAGAAATATTTGAAATGAGATGAGGGAATGTCTGATCGCTCCCAAGCTGCCTCTTGCAGATCTCTGATAAGAAATAAATGATTAGCCTACTGGAAGGAAAGGGTTCATATGTCTGTCTAATCCAGCTGTGTTAATAAACTGGGGGTTGAACTTGTGACCACTTGGGGGCTGCGGAGGTACTGTAGGGGGCTCAGAGAGAGATGGGAATGTTTGCATATAACCCATACACAGGTACATGTCTAACACCTTGAAAAAAATTATCCTGACTTGTATGGTTAATTTGTTTATGAATACTCCTTCCCCGCCGAATTTCAAAATAAATCGTAGCAATACTAGTGAACAAAAAAGGGGTGCCATTTGGAATATGGGGTGGGGCGTGGGGGGTGGTCAAAGCTCGCAAAAATATTATTTGGTTCAAAACAGGTCAATAAAAGTTTTGGAACCAATTGTATCTGTCTTTCTTCCTTTGCACATCAGGACATCAAGGCGAAGAGGAGTCCTCACCTGGTGCCCTTCTCCCTGCTGGATGAGAGGACCCAGACTGAAGGCCGTGAGGCTGTCAGGGATGCGCTGTGTACTATACTTGCAAATGGATACACGCTGGAGCCATTGGACCAAGAACAGAGTAGGTTACCAGACTGTACCAGCTGAATGTTTAGCCTTTATCATTGTGATCAATTTCTGTTTTCTTTGTACGATCAGCTGTACTATTATCACCAACTTTATTAGATTTAAACTCTTAAGACATTGACTGAGAAATCCCATGGTGCCTTCTATGATCATTCTGTCATGTCGACACCAGATGCAAGTTTTCTATCAAGCTTTAGGTAGTGTTGTAAATAGTTTACATGAGCTTCCCACACATGAAAATGGATTGTTCCCAGACTATACTTTACTTGTGAAATAGTCTTGCGATAAAACATGGCACCAGTTATAAATTGGCCTCTACTGTATAAGAATGGCAATGACCAAGTCGTAATGTATTAGTAAAGACTCTTTGTAATGTAATAGTACTATCGGAGTAAATTCTTTTCAATGACCTATACAGCGTTCAAGTGTTGGACCGATGCACATTATGAGAATGCCCACTCATAATTAACATTCTGTTCATAGTATCGTGGTAGCATAAATAGTACTGTAGTATAAAAGACAGAAGTCACAGATCAGTTTTGTGTTACAAGAAACACTAAACAGGATTGCTGAAGTTTGTCTATTTACCTTTTGCAGTGGTGGCTCCAAACGCAAGCCTATCTCAGGCCCAAATGTTCCGGATATTCCGAGCTGAGCACGACTACGCTGTGCAGAGAGGAAAGTGGTACTTTGAATTTGAGGTTGTGACCGCGGGAGAGATGAAGGTGGGCTGGGCTCGACCTGGAAGTAAACCTGACTCTGATCTGGGGTCAGACGATCAGGCCTTTGTTTTTGAGGGGAGCAAGGTGAGTCAGTAGAAGGATGCAAGAATTTTATATGGCAAATGAACATAATGTAAATGCTATAAGCATACTGTATACTGCATGGTACATATTACATTACATTGCATTTGGCAGACGCTTTATAACCAAAGCGACTTTCAAAAGAGGACATAATCAAGCCAACATCACAAGCAAATACAAAGTGCACAGGAGATATACAGAACAACAAGTGCAGTTGCAAAGAGGGGTTAGTTGTTTTTTTTGTTTTTGTTTTTGTTTTTTGTTTAAATATAAAGAGTAAATAACGAGTACACACACACACACAAACACACACTCACAAACTAAACTAAACTAAACTAAACATCATGTCAGGAGTCTGCCCTGGGGCAAGGCCAGTTCAAGCATTAGTCTAGTAGATTCTCTCGAAAGAGGAATGTCTTTAGTTGTTTCTTGAAAGCTGCAAGAGATGTGCTCAGTCTTGCTGCCTCTGGGAGACTGTTCCACCACTTGGGTACCACAACAGAGAACAATCTTGACTGGGAGTACCTAGAGCGACTGGATGGCAGAGCCAGACGGCTTGTGCTGGATGAGCGCAGTTCTCTTCCAGTAACATAAGGCGTTAGTAGGTCCTTCAGATAAGCTGGGGCCGTTCCTGTGATGGTTTTGTAGGCAAGGGTCAATGCCTTGTGCTTGATCCGGGCGGCGATCGGTAACCAGTGCAACTCAATAAATAGAGGAGTAACATGGGTCCTTTTGGGTTGATTGAAAATCAACCGTGCCGCCGCATTCTGGATCATCTGCAGAGGCTTTAGCGCACAAGCAGGTAGACCTGTCATGAGTGAGTTGCAGTAGTCAACGCGGGACAGGACCGTGGCCTGGACCAGTCGTTGTGTAGAATATTGTGTCAGCACAGGTCTGATATTCCGTACGTTGGACATCTGGATTCGACAGGTCCGGGTGACCGAGTTGATGTAGTTGGAGCATGACAGCTCATAATCAATCATGACGCTGAGGTTTTTGGCGACTTTGTTTGGGGTCACCATGGTGGAGCCTATCTTGAGGTTGATGTTGTGACTGAGCGACTCTTTAGCTGGGATCACCAGGAGCTCTGTCTTGGCCAGGTTCAGCTGTAGGTGGTGGTCCTTCATCCATGTTGACAAGTCGGTGAGGCAGGCAGAGATGCGTTCCGAAACCGTGGTGTCCTCTGGACGGAACGACAGGTACATCTGGGTGTCATCAGCATAGCAGTGGTAGGAGAACCCATGTGTTTGAATGACACGTCCCAGGGAGGAGGTGTATATTGCAAACAGAAGGGGTCCCAGCACTGATCCTTGGGGTACGCCTGTGGAGAGGGTGTGAGTCGTAGACAGCTTCCCTTGCCATGACACACTGAAGGTGCGTCCAGAGAGGTAGGAGTTGAACCATGAGTGGACAACGCCTGTGATTCCCATGGCTCTGAGTATCCTCAGGAGGATCTTGTGGTTGACTGTGTCAAAGGCTGCAGACAGGTCTAGTAGTATGAGGACCGAGGATAGTCCTTCCGTTCTTGCAGTCCTTAGAGCTTCAGTCACTGAGAGTAACGCAGTTTCAGTTGAATGTCCACTTCTGAAACCAGATTGTTTTGGGTCCAGTAATCCGTTCTGGTTTAGGAAGTCGGTGACCTGTTTTGCAACTGCCCTTTCTAGCGTCTTGGATAGGAAGGGAAGCAGTGAGACAGGTCTGTAGTTTTCGACATGAGCAGCGTTCAGTGTAGACTTCTTCAGTAGTGGTGTCACCCCTGCTTGTTTGAAGGCGGAGGGGACAGTGCCGGAGGAGAGTGAGGAGTTCATGATGGATGTGATTGATGGGACCACTGTTTGGGCAATATCTTGAAGAAGGTTTGTGGGCACTGGGTCTAGTAGGCAGGTGGTGGGACGGCTTCTTGTGATGAGTTTGGAAACGTCTTCTTCAGAGAGCAGAGTGAATTCATGAAGTGTTGCAGGAGTCGCCGTGTTTTCCAGGGGGGTGTCTTCTGGACGGGAGGGCGGCTCACAGAATTGCTTGCTAATATTTGCCGTCTTTTCCGTGAAGAAGGTGGCAAAGTTGTCTGGGTTCAGGTCTGTGGGCAGAGGAGGGGGGGGAGGGTTGAGCAGTGACTTGAATGTAGAAAACAACTTACGTGGGTCTGTAGTGTTGCTAATCTTGTCGTTGTAGTAGGTCGTCTTGGCAGCTGTTACAGAGGCGGAGAAGGAGGCTAGTAGAGATCTAAGTTTTTCGAGATCAGATGGGTTGCGGGTTTTGCGCCATTTCCTTTCTGCCGCTCTGAGGGTGGTACGTAGAGCTCGGATGGTCTCTGTCAGCCATGGTCGCGGTTGTGAAGGTCTTGCAGGTTTAGTGACTAGTGGGCACAGGTTGTCGAGGCAGGAGGTCAGTGTGGAGCTGAGCGAATCTGTAGCAGTGTCAACATCGAGTGAGGAGAGCACGCTTGCTGAGGGCAAGGCATCTGCCACCACTGATGCAAAGCTAGTGCGTGACAGGTTGCGTAGATTCCGCCTATATGTGACCAAGGGAGGGGGGATATATATGGCATAAATGCTATGCACATTGAACATGCTATGCAATTGGAGTTGATGCAATGATATGATATACAATGATAACATGGATACAATAATAAACAGAGGTGGAGATCTCAGCTTGAGTAAGAAACATCCCAGACATACAGTTAACCCCTTAGCGTAGAGCCTATGTTATAACCTTACTGTCACCAAAATTGTAATGGCCATGTCTTAATCTGTTACTTAAAGCTCTTGGTACTGTCATAGCAATGTTGTTATGATGTAGTTGAGTATTTTCAGCAAATAGTGAATAGACCCGCCGACGACCCCATCTGCAGTAAGAGGCTACACCTACCAATTTCCAAACCAGTGATTGTAACGAGCGCACAACGTATCAGACAGGAAGATTATGTAATTGATGCAATCATCAACTAGCATGGTTTTTATACATGTATATTATGAAGCTATGGATATCCACTGATGATACATTGCATATTCATACTGTATGCGATACATGAGTCCTGTAAAAAGAGTTTTGTATATATTAACTGAATATACAGATTATACATATTGAGTATACTGTGTATATGTTCATTCTGTCATCTGCGCTGTCCCTCTCTGTTTCGCTTCTGTTTCTCTCTGTCTCTGTCTCTGTCTCTCTCTCTCTCTCTCTCTCTCTCTCTCTCTCTCTCTCTCTCTCTCTCTCACACACTCTCTCTCTCTCTCTCTCTCTCTCTCTCTCTATCACACACACTCATATACTGTCTGCCCATCCCTCCATCCCTCCGTCTGCTCTGCCTCAGGGTCGGTTTTGGCATCAGGGCAGTGAGCAGCTGGGTCACGGCTGGCAGCAGGGCGATGTGGTGGGCTGCCTGCTGGACCTGGACCTGGACCAGGCCACCATGATGTTTACTCTAAACGGGGAGCTGCTGCTCAACAACCGCGGATCAGAGCACGCCGCCAAGGGCTTCGCACTTCAAGATGGTCCGACAGCACTATCACTTCAATTTTTGGTGCAGAATGGATGTATACCAATTGCAATTTAACAGATGTGACACAGCAGATCCTGATTGTTGTGTCAGTGGGTGATGCTGCTCTAATATTTACACTAAATGGGGAGCTGCTTCTCACCAACTGCAGATGAGAGCATGCTGCCAAGGGATTTGCAGTGCACTATGACTTAATATTGTGATTTAGAATTTGTACATACCAACTGCAATTGAACAGATGTGAAATGGCAAGTGATGGAATACTGTGTCACGAGGTGATGGATTGCATGATGCATTATTATTTTTGTAATCTAATAGGACGCATTTAGGACATGTTCGATATCAGCAGAATGACTTGATTTTGCCTCATTTTACAATTGGATTGGGCTTGTTTTTAAGGTTGCGTCAAGCATGGATAGAGCATGCATATAAAGATGCATTATTATGCTTTTTATGCCTTTATTTGATAGTGACAGTGAAGAGATGACAAGAAAAGAGTGGGAGGGAGAGATGGGGCAGGGCTGGAAAGTGACCCAGGCCAGACTCAAACCTGGGTCCCCATGGGCATGCAAGCCCAAATATGGGGGGCTCAGCGCGCTGCGCCACAGGATGCATATAAGCATGCTTTTAAGAGACTTTATGGATATTACAAATTGTTGGGGATTGTACATGTTATTTTTCCCTCAGGCTTCATACCAGTATGCAGTATAGGGGTGAACCAGGTGGGCCGTCTTCACCTGGGCCAGCGGAGTGACGTCCTGCACTACTTTGGTGTGTGTGGGCAGCAGGAGGGATATCGTCCGTTTGCTCATAGCATGAGCCGAGACGTGCCTCTATGGATGAGCTTCAAACAGCCCTACTTCACCCCTGTTCCTCAGGACCACAGCCTCATTCAGGTAACATTCAACAACACACCCCCCCCCCCACAAAAAAAGACTGAAATCAAATTAATATCAGTGAAACTGAACAGGTTTGATATACACATTGCACGAACATGTTACAATCTTTTAAGGGCCTTGTTAATTTTGCCAGACATTGATAGCACTGACTTTAATATCAGTGGTTGAAAGCTAAGGTTATGCTTTTCTGGTATTCTGTCAGCAGATCGACTACAGAGAGAGAGATGTCCAGTCAGAGGATGTAGATATCTAGTCTCAATGTACTTTAAACACATAAAAAATGTCAAACCCAACTTGTTACAACGTCCTATTGACAGGTAACTCGCCTTGATGGGCCAGTGGAACACTCGCCCTGTCTGAAGGTGACACAGATGTCACCAGGTTCTTCGATCGCCGGAGGCACCCTCTACTCCGACACGGGCTACTACCGGCTCAACATGCCCATAGAGTGCGCCGAGGTTTTCACTCGACCACCAGAGGGCCCCGTCATCACCCCCCTTTGTTACCCCAAGAGGGACTCGGAGGACGGGGAGGTGGACTCGGACTTTGAGGTGCTCATGAAGACAGCACACCGGCACACACACGAGTCCAGAGATGAACTCAACAACCACAAGGACCACGGACAAGAGAAGCCCTCCAGACTCAAGCAGCGGTAAATCACGGCACTTAAGTAGCCTTTTCCATGTGACATCAGACACCCTCGATTCAATGCAATTGAACCAGGAAAAGTTGCATGCATACACACATAAACTTACACCCCACTGTTTTCTATGGATACCGGTACAGTGAAAAAGGCTAATTGCCCCTAAGGCAATAATGATTGTGGTCTGGTTGTTTATTGTTCTGCGACTTCCATTTCACCCTACAGTATGTCAATGTCATTACACATTTGTTCAGACTCCAATTATTGATTTATGACAGTACAGGCTTTACATGCTGTGTCATGGCCCTTGTATGACTGGCAAGAATGCTGGAAATGCAGTCGTTTGCTCTTTGTATCACAGTGCATTGCATTGCATGTAGCCAGCAATGTTTCACAGTGACCTACAGTGAGTAAGGTAAAAGGACAGCCCCACTGGGCCAATGTGGGGTTATCCATGGCGGAGGGTGCAGGGAAGTGATTTATATCCACCTCTACTGACAACAAGTTCAACTCCTTTAGCCTGCAGGTCACAGCTGTTTGTTATTATTCTCATGTTTGTAGTCCACAACAACATCCAAGCTGATGACCTCATCTCTCCTCCTCTCTTTGCTGTCTGTGTTATTTATCTGGTGTTGTTTTATGTCCATGTCCAGTTTCATGTTGAAGCGGACCAAACCGGAGCTAACGGCGAGCCACTCCTCCGCACGACTGCTGGAAGATGTTCTGGCCATAGAGAAGGACGAGGAGAAGCGCCTCTCACACTGCACTGCGGTAAATACCGGGATGCAATGCACAAACTCTGACTTATATTTGAAAGTGGTTCAATCCAGGACACAATATGGTACACACGAACACTGAAAGTTTTTCAAGGCAGTCCATAACTTTTACAGTGTATTACTACTTTGACTGTGAACCAATTTTGTTATGCACATTCTCCTTGTTTGAATAAGAAAAAAAGTGTGTTGCAAGTAAAAGCCTGGGAAGTCTCTTACTTATATTTACTGCACAAGTGATTCAGTCCACAGCACAGTTCACATTAATACATAATTCATCATATTGATGCATAGTGGAGTGCATATGGGGACTGATTGCATCTAGTTCATAATTACATACTTCGATTGTGATCCAAATTGTTATATAATGCACATTCTAATTGTTTGAGTAAGCAAAAAAAGTGTCTTGCAAATGTTGTTAAAATATGCATCCTGTTCAGCCACATTAAGCCAAATTGTTTATGCGCGTGTGACATCATCTTCTTTTTTTCAGGATTTCACACACACGCACACACACACACACACACACACACACACACACACACACACACACACACACACACACACACACACACACACACACACACCACACACACACGCACACACACACACACACACACACACACACACACACACACACACACAGCAGCAGCAACATTTTTTCAACTGAGATGAGTTCAACTTGCGGAGCTGATCTAAATTGAATTGGTCCTACCCTCTCTGCTCCTCTCTTGTGCTGTCCCCATAGTATCACTACTCAGTGAAGGTGCTCCCAGGTCAGGACCCCTGCTTCGTTTGGGTGGGCTGGGTGACTGCCAGTTTCCAGCAGCAACAGCAACACGTCTTCAACCCAGAGAAGGTCCACACAGTCACCGTGACACTCGGAGATGAACTGGGCAAAGTTCATGAAAGGTCTGGTTTCGTGGATTCAAGTTGACACATGTTGTTGATGTTGACATAAGTTGTGATCTAGAATGGCATGCATTGTTGAGGAGTGACATGGCATCACAGATCTGTCAAAATACTATATTTTCATAGTCCAATTGTAACCAAGGTAATCTTGCACTTGTTTGCCACTTGGGGCTTGAACCTGCGACCTTCCAGTTTACACTCCTGTTTGGCATGGGAGGCACAGTACGATGCCACTGAGCTAAAGGCCCAAACCGATCGCTCAGCGCTACCGTATCTGTATGAGGCTTCAAGAGGGAGACTTACTAACATTCTACCCCTGAACTCTGCTAGTTGGCATCTGTTACAAAAAGCACAGTTGATGTTTTACTGTTCCCATATAGATATGGTTTGTTATTGATTTCCTTGCAACATACATGTATATTACTGTAAGAAAACAATTTCTTACATACTCTCTGTCTGTCTGCCGGCCTGTCTCCACGTCTCCCTGTCTGCCTGTCTGTCTGTATTTGTAGTTTAAAGCGCTGTGGCTGCTATATGGTGTGTGCCGCAGATGCTATAGGCCTGAACCACAGCCGTGGTAGCGGTGACATAGTGATTGGTTGCTTTCTTGACACTGCAACTGGACGCCTGACCTTCACTGGAAGTGGAAAAGAACTAGACACCTATTACCAGGTTAGTTTCTTCCGTTGGTTATCTGGGATAATCCCAGCTATGTAATTGTACACCCTTCCATACATTGGTTTTACCTGTACACATTCTCAGGTGATTTCTATTTGCTCATCGAAGTGATTAAAATACACTGCTTTGTCAGATGGTTTGGGGGGATAGAACTAGAGCCAGGGTTATTTTTTTACTCTCTGAGTCCAGAATACCCCCTTCTGATCTTACCTGGTTAACACCACACAATCTCACAAGTGAGATAGTCAGGAGGCTACCTATTGAATGCAATTTCTCATAGGAAAGGTGTGGTTTACGATTGCCCACGGGCGTTTATTGGGCGTTACGAATGTGCCATTTTGACATATACATGGCCCATAGCCAATCGTGTCAGTTGTATCTATTTAAAAAAAAACTGCAGTCATCGCCTTTCCACCCCTCCCCGCTCTCTAATTGGAGCCCAACATCTGGTTCCTTTGCTCAGGAATAGAATCCATGCTGTCTTTCAGATTGAACGATTGTGCAAAGCAGCAAGGGATTTCCCAGACTACCTCTGATTTTTCGTATTCAGTAGCACTCAGGTGTAAAATGGAGGCATGACGTGTGTGTGAAGTGGGTAGGTGCCTATGTGGAGCCAGGTGCCCATTTTACACACATGTGACGCCAGCAATCCCATCTCTCTTTCTCACTTCCATTCCTGACTCTATTTTCTATTGTGGTGTGTGTGCGTGTGTGCGTGTGCGTGTGTGCGTGCGTGCGTGCGTGCGTGCGTGCGTGCGTGCGTGTGTGTGTGCATACATGTGCATGTATGCATGTGTGTGATAGCATGACCTGTGCTGTTGTGTTTCTCACTAGGTGGAGCCCTGTACTAAGCTGTACCCGGCCGTATTTGCCAAAGCCACCACCTCTGACATGTTCCAGTTCCAGCTCGCCAGAATGAAGGTAGTTACACACTAGACATCAAGTCACCCAGATGGCTGTTTCATCTTGAGATTTAGATTAATATTGAGAGTCTAATCTTCCCTTCTTGGTTCATTACATTGGTGCCAGACTTGTTAAATGAAGCACATGTCTTGTCAGTCACTTTCCTTATTAATCATTCCTTCTCTTTCATGAGTTTGGACCTAAAACAGTTTTTATGGGTTCACATTTCTGGTTTCTTAATTCTACTTGTCTTTGTTTGAAAAGGATTTTTCCACCAATAAAATGCAGTACTTATGTAAAATGTAGTGTGCTGGTCTACTTTATATCTTTGTTTTTTGCATTATGTTATCATACTATGTAATCACACTCACTCAATTCCCCAAGACAATTTTATATTTCAAAGTGATGATAAAGGTTCACATTATCATTTGTCTCTCCACACCAACAGAATATGATGCCCCTGTCGGCTGGCATGTTTGGGGTTGAGCGTGGCAACCCTGTGGCCCAGTGCCCACCCAGGCTACACGTGCAGCACCTGGTGCCGTACCGCTGGCTGCGGATGCCCGAGCGCTTACCCAGGGTGGAGGTGACGCGCATGGAGGACAGGCACGGGTGGAGGGTGCACTGCCCTGGGATGCCACAGGTCATGACCCTCCACATCCCCGAGGAGAACAGGTTAGAGGACATACATAAGGGCCATGGGAGGAGAAGCCTGTAGACTATGAGGGGTGTGTGATAACTTGCGTGTATGTGTTCATTAATGAATTTTGATTTAATTACATTACTTTAATGGGAGTTGTAGAAGGTCATATCAGGTAGTCATTCATCCTTTTGTTGATCCTTTTTTTTTCGGTTTATTAATAGATTTTGACAACTCAAAGGTGTCATGGCAGAAGCCTATATAAGTGATATGTTGCTGCTGCATGTTGATAATGAATTAGTTTGGGATACATGTCACTGTTTTGAATGAGATTATGAATTATACTAGGTAACTAGAAATGCATTCTCACAGAAAATGCTGGAAGCGGGCTTGCCTTTTGGGGCAGAGATGAAACAAAGTACTATTGAGAAAACAAAGCTAAAAGAAATCTTGGAAAAACTCCATCCACCCAGTCAGAAGTTATGGGCCAAACAATTCAGCCATCTTGGATTCAGCCATCTTGAAAGTGTTGCAGCTCTGCGTTTTGGGGATATACTAAATGACATAGATGGTATTTTAAGTTGGCTAAGGAACACTGCATATGATATAATTTTGAAAATCAACATGGCTTCGAGCGGGATTAGAACTCACAACCTCCATATCTGTAATCCAACCCCTTTGCCATTGATATTAAATGACATACAATACATGATATTTGAAGTTGGCTAAGGAACACTGCATATGATATCATTTTGAAAATCAACATGGCTTCGACTGGGGTTCGAACCTCCAACCCCCATATCCCTAATTCAGCACATTTGCCATTCATACTAAATGACATACATGGCATTTTTAAGTTGGCCAAGGAACACTGCATATGATATACTTTTGAAAATCAACATGGCTTTGACTGGGATTCGAACCCCCAACCTCCATATCTGTAATCCAGCACATTTGCCATGCATACTAAATGACATACATGGCACTTTAAGTTGGCCAAGGAACACTGCATATGATGTAATTTTGAAAATCAACATGGCTTTGACTGGGTTTCGAACCCCCAATCTCAATATCTGTAATTCAGCACATTTGCCATCCATACTAAATGATATACATGTATGGCATTTTAAGTCGGCCAAGGAACGCTGCATATGATATAATTTAGAAAATCAACATTGCTTCGTGTGGGTTTCGAACCCTCAACCTCCATATCTCTGATGCAGCAGCATGCATTACCACTAAGCCAAGCAGCTAATTGTCATGCATAGTCCAGCAAGACTATATTACATTGCATTGCAGAGCTCAACAATGGACTTCTAGAATGCTTGCTCGCACCTGCTCGTTAAGAATGGAATCTTGAGACAGTGACAGTTGAAATGGAATCCTTCACTGGCTGCACCTGTTGTGATTGACTGAAAGACAGTTAGTATTGAGCCTTTAACAGGGGAGAAAATGAGAATGAGTTTTTTGTCTTTACAACATCGTTGTAAAAAAACTAAAAGGAGTTGGCACGTGTCCTTTTCACAGATCGGAGTCATGCTTGTGATGTCTCTAACAGTCTTTGAATGAAGTTTATAGGTTAAATTTTTCAGGCACAAATGGACCTCCGTGTGGGACATGCGCTGATCTCTTGAAAAATGCACTTTTCCAAAGACTGGGATTCTCCATAGAGCCAGGTCTGTTTTTTTTACAAACCTGCCATTTAAAAAGTATTGGGAGTTGGGAGATGAAACTTTCACAATTTGGAGACATCCCATAGAGCTCGCTAACAACGCGTCAACTAAACTTCTAGGTGAAAGTGTTGATGTTTTATGACCGAAAAAGCCTCCTACACTCTAATCTCTAGAGTGGCGGAACCTTGGTTCATGGAGGTTCCACCACTGTTTCCAATGGGGACCCAAGCTTTCACAAAATCGCCAAAAACGGGAAAACGACAAGAGACACGGAAAAGCCTATTAATATACGCGATCTCCAAGCCGAGCCGGTCGTTTTAGTGTTTGAACGGTGTCTCTATCTCGAAAGGCCTAGGGGGAGATCCATTTTCTATTTTACTGCTGCCCTGCACAAGACCAATAATAATAACTAAACAGGACTTAGAGATTACTATAAACGGGCCTTGCTCTGCAAGGGCCATGCTCTGCATGGTCCTTGCTCCGCAAGCCCGCTTAATTAATAGATCATACTAATAGATCATAGGTAATTAATAAATAGGTGTTAATCGATTAATAGATTCTGACAGATCACACACAAATCACAATCTTCCTCAGGTATAAAATTGTACTGTCGGTCATTAACCCTCTAGCTACCAGAATTTTTTTTGAATAGGTCGGAATTCTACCAGGAATTCTAAGGAAAAATTGACATTTTGGTCATATTTTAAATAATGTAATTGACACTTTTCATTTCTTTTCAAGTTATTTGACAAGTTACTTTCATATTAAAGTAGAGAGAACACACTTTCAAATGGTATATCATTTATGGATAATTAATTGTTCAGTATTCCCATAGAGTGCCTTTGATGTGGATTAAATTATAAAAATGTGATAAAATCCGATATTATCTAGGCCTATCTATCTATATATCTATATATTTAGGCCTAGCTATCTATCTATCGATCTCTCTATCCATCCGTCTATCCATCCATCCATCCAGGGTCAAAGTTGAACAATGAACATGTGACGACAACAAATGTCGTTCATTAAGTGCACACATCCCACATTTACAAAAGAGAATGGTGGATGGGGGATAATCAAGGGTCTTTGTTTCTTTCAGGAGATATTGAATGGGTAGTTATCATAATCTTTGAATAAGAATTTTCATTTCATTCATTCTTGTCTGTAACATGCCTGGTGATGAGAAAGCAATGGAGTCTACCAGCAGTCGTATGCACACAGTAAAAACGCAGTGTTAATCCAACTCTTAGAGAGTACTCTGGAACCAAAAACACTCTAGAAGAGGTGAAATCGACTCTCTAAGTGTTATTTAACACTGCATGTATACTGTGTATAGGTGTGAGTTTGATTGCCAGTCCTCTTAAGTAGATTGAAGTGTCCTTGAGCAGGGCACTTAACCCCATTCAGCCCCTGATGAGCTGGAGAATGCTTTGCATTGCAGCTTTCCACCATCTGTGCGTACCTACCGTATGTAGGTAACTGATTGAATGTCAAGCATTCACGCCATGGAGTCCTTTGGGTGCACTGCTAAGTGGGGAATGCACTATACATAAATGCTGTCGATTTATCACATGTTTGTTCTGCGTCCGTGTGCCCATTTTGCTGATAGGTGTGTTGACATTCTGGAGCTGTCGGAGCTCCGCGACCTCTTGACCTTCCACCGGCACACCCTGCGTCTCTACTCTGCCCTGTGTAGTCATGGAAACACGCAGCTGGCGCACGCACTGTGCAGCCACGTGGACCAATCGCAGTTCCTGTACGCGCTCCAGTGCCGTGACATGCCGGGCCCGCTGCGCCAGGCCTACTACGCCCTGCTCAGCGAGGTCCACCTCAGCGCCCACGCCAGCGCCAGGCAGGCCATGACCCACGAGTACATCGTGCCCATGTCCAAAGGCTCCCGCGCCGTCACGCTCTACAACAGCCGGAGGAGGCGCCACTCGCTGCCAGGCAGTGTCCGTAGCGCCTCCCTCTGGCCCCGGCTGCACTTCGCCACTCCCTGCTTCATCAGACCACCCGACGAAGGGGTGAGTGGTGGTGCTGGAGGAGGGTCCCTGGATGGTGGCGGCAGGGTGGAGGACGTCCAGCCGGACAGCCCCTGGTTCCCGGTGCCCCAGCTGAAGGCCCTGCTGCTGGGGATGCTTCGGGAGGCCGTGTGCGCGGCTGGTCGGCGCGTAAGGGATCCTGCAGGGGGCAGCGTGGAGCTGCTGCTGGTGCCTCTGCTGCGGCTGCTGCACACTCTACTGCTGATGGGGGTGTACCAGGGGCCCGACCTCAGGCAGGCCCTCAGACTCATCCTGCCTGGCATCTACATCCAGAACTGGGTCATCACCGAGGATGTTGATGATGATGATGAGGACCAGGATGATGAAGCATTTGGAATGGAGTTTGGTAGGGAGAGAGGTGGCACTCTGGGAAGCCTGCCAAAACAGGGGCTGCTGCAGATGAAGTTGCCCGAGGCGGTGAAACTGCAAGTGAGTTTGAGAGGTGAAAGGATTTGTGCTAATGTATAATTCTACAACCCTTTAAGCTTAGGTGAAATCGTTTTAAATTCAGGTATCGTCTCTGTTTAGGACTCCACTGCCCTCTCTTTGCCCTATTTCCTCTTTAAGGGAGTGACAGAGCTGACAGGTTTCCTGTTAGTAAAGAATTCTAAAACTACTGTATTTGATCTTGGACTCCCCTGTTATATCTCCTCTTGAAGTGAGTTGGCGAGGTGATTGGGTTTATGCTCATATAGAATTTTTCAGGCCTTTAAGCTAAGGCGAAATCGTTGTATTTTTATTCAGATTTGGCCCGTGTGTGTATGACTCTCCTGCCCTGTCTTTGCTCTCTTGCCTCTTCAGGGGAGTTGGAGTTGGCAGGGTTCCAGTTAGTAAAGAATTCTCAAACTATTTGATCTCTAGGTATTTTGATCATGGTATTTTATTTCAAATTGGTCTGCATATGTCTCACCTGCCCTCTCTTTGCTCTCTTGCCTGCTGAAATGAGTTAGAGAGTTGACAGGATCTGTGCTAATAAACAATTCTAGAACAAGCAAGGGTTAAATTTACAGTATTTAATTCAGGCCCTCATGAATATCGACCATGGTAAATCATGGTTTTCTTTTTACTATGTTCAATTTTCTTTTTACTGTTCAATCATGATTTGACTATGGTTTAATTATACCCTTAAGAAAATGAACCATGGTTTTACTCTGAAAACTAACCATGGTTTTACCACGGTTTATAGTAATTCATTAAATTACACTTTGCTGATGCTTTTTTTTAATCCAACACGTGTTGGTGACAGTCCTTGGTGCAATGTATGGTTAGGTGCCTTGCTCAAGGGCACTTCAGGCATGGATGGAGGTGTCGGGAGAGGTAAGGGTGGGATTCGAACCTGCAGCTCTGTGATCTTCAGGGTACTTTGAGTAACCATGACATACCATGGTAGAACCATGGTTACTATAATAAAATCGTGGTCGATTTTCGTAAGGATAATCTGTCCTTGCGTGACTCCCCTGTCCTCTGCCACTTCTCCCAGGTTTGCAACTTGCTGGAGTATCTGTGCGACTGCCAGGTGCGTCACCGGGTGGAGTCGGTGATGGCGTTTGCAGACGACTTTGTGGCCCGCCTCCAGGACAACCAGCGCTTCCGCTACAACGAGGTCATGCAGGCGCTTAACATGTCTGCCGCCCTCACAGCGCGCAAGACCAAAGAGTTCCGCTCCCCGCCGCAGGAGCAGGTAATGAAAGCAGTATTCAAGAATCAAGATTCTTTGCAGATTCTTTACACGGTGTGCACACAGCGGGGGGTGGGGTGTCAGAGGTCAACGCTCAGGTCAGATCTACTGTAGGCTACTGTATTCACTCTGGAGACAAGGAGCACATGGTCAGTAGAAATGGAAGTGTATGGATTGTACATGAGTGTGTGTGTGTGTGTGTGTGTGTGTGTGTGTGTGTGTGTGTGTGTGTGTGTGTGTGTGTGTGTGTGTGTGTGTGTGTGTGTGTGTGTGTGTGTGTGTGTGTGTGTGTGTGTGTGTGTGTGTGTGTGTGTGCGTCTGTGGTGCTAACTCGTGCAGGTCAGATCAACTGTATTGTATTTACCCTCGAGGTACTGGGAGCTCATGGTCTTCTCATGAGGCATGATGGTGGTTGTCCAGAGAGGTGTGAAATAACTATCACACTGCAGTGCTCACTACCACATTACTCACATTTTTCCTTTGCATCATGTTTGTATACACCCCTCTCCTTTTTAGAAATCTCCATCTGTAAACATGGCGCCATTTAAGCAAGCACAATCAAGCACAGCTGATCTAGAACCTACCTACATATATACTGAGAACTCATAAATAGCCATTTTCAATATGAAGTGAAATGTTTTATTTCACTGAACATTCTTATTTTGAGACTTTCGGGCATTACTTGCGCTCCCCAGACATATGCCGTCCTAAGCGACCGCCTTGTCTACCTACACCTAGCGCCCTGACATAGTATATAGTATATTGCATGTACATACAATATATTTTATTACACTACCAGACCTGTACATATTCCTACATATCACTTCTACACTCAACTGAGCCCAAACTACGTACTATACGCAGCTTTAGTGTCTTGAGACACGTAGTGTGTGTGGGGGCCAGAACGTGCAGGTGAGATCTACTGTACTGTGCTGTATTTACTCTGGAGGGACTGGGAGCACATGGACTTTACAGGAGGCAGAAGGTGAAGTGAAGTGATTGATCCAGCTGCTAAGCTGCAGAGGGGCTCATAAAAGAGAAGTCATAAGGAGACTAATGTACCATAAAATATGCATTAGCCCCTTTTATTCCAGATGAATGAACGCGGATCTGGGTGCTCGCTGGCTGTACAACTCCTTCCAAAGTTGAAACTTTTTGATGAAACTGAGCTTATCTCTATTTGCCCACCTTCTTTTTTTGTCAGTACAGCTTGTCCAAAGAAGATTATTTTAACATTGTATTTTTCCAGTCAGACTAATTATTTAATACAGTTTTAATATTCAAGTTTCATATTGTTTAAATGAGATGTGAGATTAAAGCTTCCTAGCTGTGTCTAATTTTAAGTTTTGTTTTTCTTTTTGAAGACAAAGTTGTGAGTGCCCCCACCGATTATCAGTGTGGCGAAAGTTTAATTTGGCCGTTTACCTTCTGCAAGCGCCAGTGGTTCGTTTTTATTAAACTTAAAGAAAAAAAGTGTATTTTGTCTCAAAAGGCGAAAAACATTGACCTTAACTTAATGGCAACCACTATGCAATTACCAGAGAGTCTGATTAACAACATATTTTATCATTTGGGTGATTAAATATTGATTGTAATCCATGAACAGTAATGTATTTAAGCAATACACTGCCTGTAGGGATACTTCCCAAGTAAAGATTTTTAGTCAGCCAAGAAAGTGCTTATTTAAACCGTTTTAGGGTATTTGCATTGTGAGCGTCATAAAGTAACTTATTGCTATCATTGAGATGATGTCTTTAAAATGACTTAACATATCTAAATTCTTAGTATTTTGCAATATGACACTTGCCTGTGGTATACTAATGTTCAGCATTAATGCCTAGCAGTATCAACATTATGTCATCTGTACTACATAGATAGGATCACTAATGAGTCTCAATGAATTCATACTTTAAGGGCTGATTATGTAAATACTGGGCAAACCACAAACATTATCTTAATCTTATTTTGATAACTTTGAAGAATCATTTCTCCTAATTTAATGTAATGAGAAAGATCCTAGTGGTAGAGAGGATGCAATACCAACACATCTCACGCAGTAGCTTTAGTGATCTAGTGATGCATGTCTTACCTAACATTTTCCACCACTTCACATCGAGAAGGACTTTGGGATATAAAACTGTCAATGAAAACAAAATCAGCTGTTTGATTTTCATATGGTTGTATGAACTCATTTCTCTTTCCACAGGTTAACCTGTTGCTCAATTTCCGTGATGATGTGTGCGAGTGCCCATGCCCCGTGGAGATTCAGGAGCTCCTCCAGCGGTTCCACAGTGATCTCATGACTCATTGCGGTGAGTGACACCACCACCACCACCACCACCAAGCCTCTATCACTCAGGGCCAGATTAACACACAGGTGGTATGGCTGCAGCCTAAGGGCCCCCTCTGTCCACGGGGAGCCCAATTGGCCAAAAGGAAAAGGAAAACATTCATTGCAAAATTGCCACAAGACACAGTGTTGAGTAAGTCAGTCTGTTGTGTTGAATAGAGAGTAAAATCGTCTTAATATCCCTCTCCCTCTAGTTGGAAAACATGTTGTCCATCATTCCTGTCTTGGAATTATGGCTGTTTCCCAATGTCAAGTGTTTTAGCCTTGGTAGTGCGTGAAACGCCTAGCGATTAGATACTCTGCGGAGTTCACCAAAGAGTATCTCGTCACTGGACGTTCAACGCAGTCTCACCCCAAGTAGTCAATTTCTGACTACCTTGGACCAGACTGCAATTTTTGACGTCTTGGGTATTCCTTCCACGTCACATTTTGACTATCTGGCCTCACCCTAAACCTATTCCTAAACCTAACCTCAATGACGTTATGCTGCCACAAGGGGGCGCCTTTGAGGACATAGTCAAAATGTGACGTGGAAGGAATACCCAAGACGTCAAAAAATTGCAGTCTGGTCAAAGGTACTCAGATATTGACTACTTGGGGTGAGACTGTGTAGGGACGTTTCACGCACTACCAAGGCTAGAACACTTGCCATTGGGAAATGGTAGCTATCTACTATGTAACTTTGTCACCGAATTTTAGTTTCTGTGGGGACCTAGCAGCAACCTGTCCCCAGCAACCTAGCCCCAGACCATCTTAATCCAGCCCTGTTGCCACCCCACCCCAGCCCCCCTCAGCACTGGGGGCAGCAGGTAGGCAGCAAAATACAATCGCACTGACTGCACAAAGATTAAACCGAACTAATGGGGTCTCTCGCTGCTAAATACAGGCATTGAGATCGATGACGACTTAGAGGCGGAGGATGAAGGGGATCTGTCTGTCAGGGGTCGGCTCTCTTGTCTGGTGGAGAAGGTGGCCAGGCTCAAGCGCAAGCTCTCCCTCTGCTCCGAGGACACCGTCGCAGAAAAACCCGGTGGGTTGCTTTGCTTGCTGCATGTGGGATGGATTTTTTCAGATAGGTAGTGACAAAGAACTTTGATTAAGGTCGGTCACCCCCCACTTAATCTTATAATCCACCTGACCCGCTGACCCTACTTTCCCCTCTTAACCTCCCTCCCTCACGCACGCACGCATGCACACACACCACCAATAAATTTTACCACTGTACCCAGTGCCCCATAACCCTCTCTGAAATACTCTTTCTCTCTCTCTCTCTGTCTCTGTCTCTCTCTCTCTCTCTCCTTCTCTGTCTGTCAAACACACACACACACACACACACACACACACACACACACACACACACACACACACACACACACACACACACACACACACACACACACACACACACACACACACACACAAACACACACACACACACATGCTTTCCCACTGTACAACACACACAAACACCACCATCACTGCCACCATCACCAATGCTCTTTCCTGCTGTCCTCAGTGTCACTGCGGCAGATGATCTTGGAGGCCACGCTGCGCTGGGCCCAGGAGGGGGTGATGGGGGATGCGGAGCTGGTGCAGGCCGTCTTCCGGCTGCTGCGGAGGCAGTACGCAGGGCTGAGCGTGCAGATGGCCGGCCCGCTGCGGAGGGCCTACTGCATCAGCCCCAGCTCTGTGGAGGACACCCGCGCCCTGCAGAGCGCCCTGGGCCGCATACGCTCCCTGCTGCGCATACGCATGGGCCGCCAGGAGGAGGCGCTCATGATCCAGGGGCTCGGGTGAGATGCCGCTGTGACTGATGCTAGTGTGAACTACATAAAATTAGTTCTAGGTTCATCTGTTTTATTTCATATTTTATGTGATGATAACGATGACATGCCTGTATACATTCCAACCCCCCACATAATGTCTTAAAGAGAAGCTACACGCAACCAATGCACAAGACTTCTTCTTATTGATGAAGAGTGCTCAGTGTGGCCTTTCATTTGATCTCAAATGAATGTTAGGATCAATGACTTGCCTGGTTACATGTCTTGCTTTGTACCATCTTTGCTTTATAGTGACATCATGAACAATAAAGTATTTTACCAGCATCCAAACCTGATGAGAGCTCTGGGGATGCACGAGACAGTTATGGAGGTGATGGTTAACGTCCTAGGAGAGGGAGAATCTAAGGTACAGCAAGAGATGTACACTTGCACACTACGAATTATACTAATTGATGGGAGAATAGCTTGCTGTGTGGTATTTTTCACAAATCATCTTAAAATTTTAACTTCTAAGACATTTTCGGAATTCGCTCCACTTTAAGGTTGAAACATATTTCATACAATGGATGGGAAGCATGAATTCTGGACATAATATAAAACAACATATTACTCAGTGGACCTTTAAGATTGAAACCTATTCCATACAATAAACGTCTCCCCATTCTTTTTTTTTCTTTTTTTATTTACACTTTTACACATATCACACAAACATCACACAAACTGGACAGCGCTTGTCCACTAGACAAAGGAAGAATAAA
This sequence comes from Engraulis encrasicolus, assembly GCF_034702125.1. Classification (NCBI taxonomy): domain Eukaryota; kingdom Metazoa; phylum Chordata; class Actinopteri; order Clupeiformes; family Engraulidae; genus Engraulis; species Engraulis encrasicolus. The sequence goes on from NC_085880.1 coordinate 25,870,569, forward strand.
CAACAACAAAAACAAACAAACAAACATAACACAAAAAAACAAAAACACAATTATTTCCTACCCACTTCACATAGAGGTCTACCCTATATGCTTAACTTAGGTTTGTAAGTTTTACTGTGTCTATGTATTTATGTACTAAGGACCATGTAGACCTGATTTCACAGACTCAGAACCCTTGTCAAACATGTCTGGAAAAAAGTCTTCAGACCATTAAGTGTCCAGTTTCGAAAATTTGTTTGTGAGAGAGCTAAAAAGTCTGGGTTAAATGCAATGGGAGAATTTACACTTATCAAACTATCTTTATCTAAGAACCGGTTACAGTCCTGCCATGCTTTCAGAGTAGCTTGTAGTGGAGGTAACTCTTCTACAGTTGTCGGGAGACGTAGAGTCTTAATGTAAAGTGTTGACATAATATCTAATGGATAACATGTTGATGATTCAAGAGATACCCAAAGAGTGCTGGTTTCTAATTTCCAACTTACAATATTTCTTACCTGGCAGGCCCAGTAATACCACTGAAAGTTAGGGAGTCCTAGCCCCCCTTTAACATAGGATTTAGATAAAGTAGCCAGCTTAACTCTTGGTGTTTTATTGTTCCATATAAATCTTGTTAAGGATTTATTAATTAGCTTTAAAAAAGAAGACGGGACATGACATGGTAACATAATAAACGCATAAATAAACCTAGGGAGTATACTCATTTTGACCACATTGATTTTACCAATGAGAGAGAATGGAAGAGTGGTCCAAGTCTGCAGCTTGTTTTGACAAACCTCCAACAAAAAGTTGTAGTTTGCCGTAAATAGTTTTTCTAAAGAAGGTGTTACTTGTATTCCAAGATATTTGAACCCATGAATTGACCAAGAAAAAGGGCATTCTTTTTTTTATATCATCCTCTTTTATAATATTGAGCGGGCAAGCAATTGACTTTTGTAGATTTACCTTATAACCTGAAACTTTAGAAAATGTTTGAATGTTTGAACGTCTCCCCATTCTTGACAGGAGATCATGTTTCCCAAGATGGTGGCTCACTGCTGCAGGTTTCTCTGTTACTTCTGCCGTATCAGCCGCCATAACCAGAAGGCCATGTTCGACCATCTCAGCTATCTGTTGGACAACTGCAATGTTGGACTTGGTACCTATATGTGGTTTATAAATTCATTCAACTTTGAACTTGCTTTAAAGGTGCTGTGGGTCATTTTGTGTAACAGATCAAATTAAACGTAGTGCCCTTCAAGTTTCTAGTGGTGTGATTAGTAGAGAAATATCCTGCACACAATCCATTACACTTGCATTACCATCCATTACATTTTTATTGCTCATTTAGTACTACTGTCAGATCTCCTTAAGGTGAGTTAGAAGGTCTGAATGACCAAAACGTTGTGAGCAATTAAAAATGTAACTAATGGAGTGCAGGATATTTGTCAACTACTTGAACAATTACCATTCAACAGACCTATTTTAATTGAGGTGTGTAAAGCAGACTTGTACAAAATTCTGAATTGAAATTCACAGTAACAAATTGAAATTCACAGCAATGCCATAATATGAGCACTAGATGGTGGTGTTCTATGGACTCTTAATGGGTGGTGTAGATTAAATTCAAAGAAATTCAAGGTAATGACAACATGGGAACACTAGATGGTGCTGTACATTTATGGGTCATTCTACGATTCGGCTGCGCTTTTAAGTCCATGGATTTTATTTGCCACTATTAACTGCATCCAATGATGTTTTGGACATTAGCAAATATTTATCTTTCATATAATACAGAAAGTGAATCCATGGCATTATTTCCCTCAGCAAGAATTAATATTTAATACTGCTTTTGGGCGTTTTCATGCCGTCCTGTTTTCCAAATGTCAGATTCAGTCTTCATATTAGCATGTAAAGAAACTTGTTTTGCCCAAGACGATTGCAAATGTTGATTCACAGTAATCATCACAATATGACAAAGCTGTCAGAAAGACCATTGTACTTTCCATTATACATGAAATTTGCCATTTTGTGTGTGTCCACAAAAACTATGTTAACCGTGTCACGGTCTGAAACCCCCTCCATAAATCAGTAATGGTTTGGTCTTAAGCCATACGAATAACATCACGTGATGTCATAACCTCTTTGGCAGGATATGGGAAGACTTTTTGGTAAGTTTTGAGCTCCATCCTTCCATAATTTAATCCATTCTTTTTCATGTTCTCATAGCGGAAAATTTGTGTTTCAACTGTGTTATCAACATATTCATAAGAATCTGAATTAGAAATCACTTGTAGAAAAACACAGATAAAGCATACAAATACATGAATTGATTAAGGTGTTGTGGTGGAACTTCTGAGGTCTTCAGTTAGCACAACACCATAAAAATGGCTGAAATGTCAAGCCGTGTTACCATCAATGGTATTACGCTTCAGCTATGACAGTTGAGGAGGAGTATGTTTTTGCCAATTTATCTCCATATTGACAGACAAACAAACAAAATAATTTGTGTTCTAGGGAGATGGGTTTGTCTGCTCTGATTTTTCTCCTAAAAAAGTGCCGACTTGTTCCCCTGCACTGTTGACCGTAACACAGTTGAGTAGCAGGGTTGACTGTTTTGAAAGTGTTTTTGTGCTATTGATCCCTTATGTGTTGGAAAAATCCTATGAACAGACACTAGGGAGTATCTCTGGAGAGGGAAGTCTTGTGTAAGGAGGGTGACTAAATTCAAATCAGACGTTACAAGGATTTATAATGAAAAATGTGTCAGTCACAGTGAATCATAAAATCCTACTTATGAAGCTCAACAATCACATTTTCTATATCAGTTGCACAGATTAATGACACCATTATTGCTAAGGGACATAGCACTTCCAAACGTATGTTGTTTCAACTCTGTAGTATTTTTATATATGTTTGAAATGACACAGTATTTGTCCATAACACTGTTGACAAAATAATCAAGCAAATGTTCGCTTTCATTAGAGTATTTATCAAATCATTTAAGATTAAGCTTGGCAATTTGTTTGTTTGGAAACATCTAGGTCATTTATTTGAAAAAAAAAATACTGATAATTGATATTTTGCTTTTGCCAAAAGCACACTGAAAACGTAGAATAACCCTTATCACTAAGCTTATGTGTCTATTCCCGGCACCTGTTGGGCTGCTTCCTCCACCACCTAGTGTTCGTATTATGACATTACTTTGAATTTCAATTCAGAATTTCGTACAAGCCTGGTGTAAAGCCTACTATGGTGAAGTGTTCTAGTGTTGCGATTAGCATGCAACACTGATCCTCCAGGTTTCTGTGTGCCGCAGACCTGTGAGGTGTTTGATGGCGTTGTTATCCACTTGTTCCTCCCCAGCCTCCCCCTCCATGCGGGGCTCCACACCCCTGGATGTGGCCGCTGCCTCCGTGATGGATAACAATGAGCTGGCACTGGGCCTCACTGAGTCAGCCCTGGAGAAGGTGGGCACACACACACACACACACACACACACACACACACACACACACACACACACACACACACACACACACACACACACACACACACACACACACACACACACACACACACACACACCTGAATTCATCACCATAGATACCATAAACATGCCAAAGTAAAAACCCAATAGAAAAAAACTGTCCTCCCTAGATTCCAGTAATACTAATATTACAGTTCTGTACTGTAACCAGCTGGAGAGATTTGCAGAGGTCTGTACCCCAGTGTTGGGATACCATGTTGGCTAACAAGGTTTCATTTTTCCTGCAAACTAAGCTTTTTTGACTGGAGCAGTTGGTTCTGTTGCTTGTTGTTTGTTCTGCTGTTGCCTGCAGGGCTGGATTAACATACAGTCTAGATACGGTTATAGCCTTTGGGCCCCTACGAGCCAGGGGCTCCCCAACTGGCCAAACGAGAAACAAATGTTGCAAAATTGCAAAAACTATTGCATAGATCAGTCTGGGAACATAGGGGTTCCCGGGAGAACATAGGGGTTTGCATTTACCATATTGACATATACTATGTGCAGCTGATGATCAATTTATAATGCTCTGTGGTGGTTGTGCTGTAGCCTGATTATCATCGAAATCATTCAAATCTCCTCGAGACTTGGTCTGACCAAGAGCATAACAATTAACGTTTCCCAAACGGCATGGTTGACCTGCCTCCCTTGTTTTACTTATGGTTGTTTGCTTATTGTCAAATCGGAAGGAGTTCCCGTATTTGCGGGAACTCAGAAAGTACTTGCATTGCTCTTGACCTGACTAATTGCAGCGCTAAAAGTTTTGCATCACTAGGAGGGCACAGCCTGGCTAGTTATGCTGTGGTGTTGCGCCACAGATGGTCAATGAATGGGAAACACAGTTGCTTTGCTGTTGTCTGGATGGTGCTGTAGTAGGTGGTGCAGTGTCTGGTAGGATGTGGATTCTGGGACTGTCTCCTGCTCATATCTAAGGGTAGTCTTCTGTTCATTCCTTGCTTTTATCCTTTTATCCATATTCATGTTTCTGCCTTTGTTTATTATTGTATTTACTGTGTTCTTATGCTTTTATTTTTTATGCAGCACATTCAATTGCCTCTGTGTATGAGATGTGCTGTACAAATACAATTGCCTTGCCTTGCCTTGCCTTATCTTGTCTTGCCTTGTCTTGCCTTGCCTTGCCTTGTCTTGTCTTGTCTTGTCTTGTCTTGTCTTGTCTTGTCTTGTCTTGTCTTGTTGACTGTTTTGCTGTTATCTGTGTGTTTCTGTCCATGTACCTGTAGGTGGTGCAGTATCTGGCCGGATGTGGCTTCCGGAGCTGTGCCCTGCTCTTGGCTAAGGGCTATCCTGATATCGGGTGGAATCCAGTGGAGGGGGAGCGCTACCTGGACTTCCTCCGCTTTGCTGTCTTCTGCAATGGTAATATTACCCTCCTTTGTCACCTTCGTCTTGTCATGTTTTCCTCACAGCATAATGTGTATTACTGTGTAGATCTGACCTTTTCCATTTAGATTCGATTTAGTTGCAGATATCATCTTAAAATGTCTTTTTTCATTATTATTATTTTTATTTTTTATTTTTTGGGGGGGACTTTTTGGCCTCCATTATTACAGGACAGTATGAGAGCAGACAGGAAACAATTGTGAGAGAGAGATGGGGCAGGGCCGGGAAATGACCCCGGCCGGACTCGAATCGGGGTCCTGTGGGCATGCAAGCCCAAATGTGGGGGACTTAGCGTGCTGCGCCACAGCGCCCTTCAAATCTTTCAATGTCTTTAAAACAATCAATTGCATCAGTAATCTAATTAGAAAAGCCCAAATCAGTGATTCGTTTTATTCAGATATAATTTTTATGTCTGCAGTTTTCCTCATACTGTATGTTAAGTGTTAAGTCACTGATTCTTGAGAAAGTGGCTAAAACAGGTTGTAATCTTGAAAGAAAAAAACGAAGTGAATTACAAAATAATATGGTATATCCTCGTGGACAAAGGTCTTTGCTTTTCAGAAATGTACAAGGCCAATCTCCCCATTTTCCATTTTTTTCAGAAATCAGGTTTTTCTCCGATCATACCTTGTTTTTTGTCAACACCGTCAGACACAATTAAAAGCAATAAAAAGTGTATTGATTTGGTTGCATATGTATCTGGAGTTTTTAAGTGATTGTGTGTGTTTTTTGGTTCACACATACGCCTTTAAATGTTGAAAATTCACTTTCATTCTATTTTAATACTGCTTCATGTGTTCTAATTGAATAATATGTGCTGTCAGACAATGCTTACTTAATGGCTAAATAGATCAATTTTTTTTTTGTAATTTCACAAATATTCGTGTAGGCTTAAATTTGCTATTACTTTGATAATTCAACAACTACAAAGGAAAATTTTGTAAGCACATTCATTTAAAATGTCCAAAACTCCTTCTTACGGTGGTGACTTAAGAACTGACGGTGGTGACAGTAATCTGAAGGTGGTGAAAGTGACCTAATTATTACCTACATTTAGCAAAATAAATAGCCCTCTCAAGTCAATGACATCTAGCATAAACACTTTATTTTTGTGTGTGCACAGAGTATGTTTGTGCATGTGTTTTTTCTTCATTTGTTAGATACTAGGAAGTAGGCCTAGATTATTGAAAATGTGGCATAAACAGGTTTTAAGTTGTTCAAATCCAAAATATAGAGGTGTATTATCATAGATGAACGTCTTGGCTGTGCAGTGAATGTATTGGCCAAGCTCCCCATGTTTTACATTTTTCATAAAATGGGCTCTTTCTTGGTTTTGTCACCAGCGTCAGACAGAATTAGAAGTAAAAAAATATGTTTACTGTATTTAAGTGAATTACTTTTACAATTCAACATAATTGTAGATACTTATTGGAAGCATATTCTTAAAACTTGTCAAAAACATGTAAAACACATGCTTTTTTGTGAACTACATCAGATGTCACCACCGTCAGGTTTTGTGACAAAAAACCCTCCAAATGCACCTCAGTGGAGGCTGGAGTATAAGTTTGGGTCACAATTATTACTAACATGTCTGGTAATGTTTCATTAACCAGCACAATTTAGTAAAATATGGAACAAGATGATGAGCGGAACAAAATCTGACGGTGGTGACATCTGACGGTGTGAGACAAAAAAACACTCTTTTAAATATTGTGCATTTTTTGCTCACATTAGCCACTTCGTTTTCTCTGTTTCTTAGGGGCTTCATGACGCTTCGGAAAAAGTATATATAATTAACATTAATGTAACAATAATACTATTAAAACCCCCGACGGTGTTGACAGTTTATGGTTGGGACAGTACCAGTGTCCAAACAAATTATCAAATTGAGGAGAAATTAGTAAACTTACAGGAGCTTCAGTGATGGTGAAGTACTCAGTAGATCTAAAGGTTTGAAAAGGGGTCCTAAGTAATGACAATGACCTTGCGCATACCTGATTTTATTGTCTTTTTAAAAAAATCTGACGGTGGTGACTAATATGCTGGACACACTTTGAACAATCAGAAAATAGTAGTAAATATTGCTTTACACGCACTATGTGCATATCTGCAGAACCACTTCAATATGGACTTTCACATCATGGTGATATTATTCAATAATATCAGTGATTTTTACATTTTAAGTCAATTGAAATGATGATGTCTGTCCTTGGGACAGCTGTTTTTACAGGGTGTGGGCAGGTTTATAGCCATGAAAAGTAATAAAATTACACTTAAATATTTCAAACGACTGTACATTTATGTAACAGACCCCTGTGTCTTTACCTGGATTCATTTTGTTCATGAAAATGTAGTTTATTTTCAACAGAATTGGCAATCTATTGCAGAGACATGTTTTAGCCGCTTTCTCAAGAATCAGTGAAGTATGTTGACGGTGGGGTGATGTTCAGTGTTGGTGTCCTGTCCTGGTTCAAGGTGAGAGTGTGGAGGAGAACGCTTACGTGGTTTTGCGGCTGCTCATCCGGAGGCCAGAATGCTTTGGCCCCGCCCTACGCGGTGATGGAGGAGATGGTCTTCTAGCAACCATGCAGGAAGCTATCAGGATCTCGGCCAATCCAAAAACAGATGGGCCAACAACAGCTCACGAGTCCAACAGAACCCTGTATGTCAAGTTAAACACCCCTCCGACACACACACACACACACACACACACACACACACACACACACACACATGCACACTCGCTGAGACACAAACACACAAGCACGCACACACAAACACAGGCGGGGAGGCAGAGTGCCAGTATCTCTGATTGCTCATGCTGCATCTTATTTTGTGTCACATCACTGTTTTCCTTGCCCTCTCACCCTCTTCTAAAACACCTTTTCTTTTTAGCGACACTCTTAACGATGAAGACGATGACCTCATCCACTTGGGCCATGCAATCATGGCTTTCTACTCGGCCCTCATTGACCTGCTTGGTCGCTGCGCCCCCGAGATGCACGTAAGGACCCATCAAAATGTCCTCCTTACACAATAGCTTCATTAACCCCTAATGATACAGTGCCACTGTCTCCCATAATCAACATGATTGAAATTTGTTGAAGGATCTTGAGTTGTGTTACGGCACCAGGATGGCCTGAAAGTTTTGTGGAAATGATCTATTGAGATGAAATGGTTTGACTGTTCAGGAGACAATTTTTGAAATAATCATTGAAAGAAGCAATTTATCGTGATAAAAAAGCAGAGCAATTACAATTTTTTTTCCAAGATTCTCATAACATGAAATGCCATTTGTGAAGTGTAATGTGTTTGTGTTGGTAACACTGAGTGCATGCACAGAGTATTCCAGTTTCAAGCATAATATTGTCAGTACTCGGTTATAAAACAAGTTCCAGAATATTCCGTTTAGATGTGTGGAACAGCGGTTACATGTGTGGAATATTCCTAGAACACTGCTACTGTATATTCGGATTGAATTAAATTGCTTAATGCACTCCGTCCCTCCAGTGGAATGCTGTAATAGTTGTTGAAAAACCTGAACTACCATTATACTACACTACTACTGTACTGTATGACATCAAACAGGGTGTTTAGTAATACATAACAACTTGGTCACTGCCATTCTGGTAACAGCTTACGGGGGCCATGTCTTAACCCATTGATGCCTAAAGCACCTGCAAAAAACGCCTGCTAAAAGCCCAAGCCCTTGTTGGGAAAGTTGCCCTCTGCCTATAAAAATCTCAATATCTTAGCCTCTGATTCACATAAAAACATGAAATAAGTCGCATTGAAACCCTAAGACCCTCATCTTGCATTTAGCTGTAACATGCCCACATTTTTTTTTTAAAAACTAAAATCTCAAGAGCCTGAATGCAGCGCATATGTGTCTCCAGGGACCAAAGGTCAAACAACATATACGAGTCATCTGGCTAAAATGGATTAATGGGTTAAGAGTTTATATGACTTGTGCGCAATACTGCCAATATTCTGTTTAAAATTATATTCCCTGTATGTACATGCCCTCAATGATTTGCAGCTGATAGAGGCAGGCAAAGGCGAGGCGCTCCGCATCCGAGCCATCCTCAGATCGCTCATCCCTCTGGAAGACCTAGTGGGAGTCATCAGCATCCCCCTCCAGCTGCCCAGTCTGGACGCAGGTCAGAGAAAGCACACTGGCCAGTAGATTGTGCAGTGTTACCTCAACACTTCTAGAGTTGAATTTAACACCTATAGTGGAGGCCCTACTCTCCAAGTGTTGAATTAACACTGCATTTTACCTTATTTTTGCTATTCACTGTGTTTGGCAGTAGACTTCAGAAGAATGTAAGCAGTGCTATGATTAAGCCATCAGGAGGGAGGCTGACAATGACAACTTGGTTTTTCTTTTTTTCTTTCTTTCTTCCCCTCAGATGGCCATGTGATAGAGCCAGACATGTCCACTGTGTTCTGTCCTGACCAGAAGGCTGCCATGGTGCTGTTTCTGGACCGGGTCTACGGGATCCAGGACCAGAACTTCCTCATAAGACTGCTGGAGGTGGGCTTCCTGCCCGACCTTCTTGCTGCTGCCACCATGGACTCGGTGAGGCCATCCCATCAAATCATCTGTGTTGCTAGGCGATAGTGGGCTGTGATGGAGGGGGACTTTTTGAGAAGCAGGTCCATCCCGTCAATCATGTTTACATAGTGTATGTACACAGCTTAGTCAAGCTATTTGAAAATAACTCAGCAAAGCTCCGAATTGAAGTTTCAGAAAAAATGTTATGATAGTATATGAGTGATTCTATGATTCGATTGCGCTTTTAAGTCCATGGATTTTATTTGCCAATTCCACTAACTATTAACAGCTTCCAATGATGTTTTGGGCATTAGCACACATTTATCTTTCATATAATACAGAAAGTGAAGACATAACATAATTTTCCTCTGCAAGAATGAATATTAAATACTGTTTTTTGGACCTTTTCATGCCGTCCTCGTTTTCTAAATGTCAGATTCAGTCTTCTATTAGCATGTAGAAAACCTTGTTTTGTCCAAGATCATTGCAAATGTTGATTCACGGTAGTTATCACAATATGACAAAACTGTTAAAAAAAAGTCTATTGTGCTTTCCATTATGCATTAAATTGGCCATTTTGTGTGTCCCAGAAAACTGTGTTAACCGTGTCACACACTGAAATCCTCGCCATACATCAGTAAGGGTTTGGTCTTAAGTCCTCTGACCAACGCCATAAAATGTCATTACCTCTTTGGGTGGTGATGTGAAGGCTGTTTCGTGAGTCTTGAGTTCACCTCTCCCATAATTTAATTCATTATTTTTTATGGTCTTAGAGCGGGAAAATTGCCTGTCAACTGTATCAACATAATCACAAGAACCTGAATTAGAAATCAAAAGTTGAAAAGCACAGACAAAGCGTAAAGACATGAATTGATTAAGGTGTTTTGGTGGAAGTTCTGAGGTTTTCAGTTAGCACAACACCCTGAAAATGGCTGAAATGTCAAGCGTTGTCACCATATTGATGGACAAACAAACAAAATCATTTGTGTTTTAGGGAGATGGGTTTGTCTGCTCTGTTTTTTCTCCTTAAAAAGTGCTGACTTAGCTTCCGGTTTGGACATGTGAGAGATCAGACGTGTCACGAGAGTCTCCACAGAACTTGGATCGAATTACCTTTAAACTTCAATGTTTTAGCACGTATGGTTATTAGTGTCAATACTATTTTCTTTCATCATACTCGACCACGCAGTGAAATATGCCACAGAGCAACCGACAGAAAAGCAAAGAAGAAAAGAAGCAAACGATCAGCAGCAAGGTGGCTAAGATGGCGACCAGCGCTGCAAACAACGAACTAGCCGTGATGTTAATGGAAAAGCAGCGAGTTAATCTCCGATAGGACATGACCGCACTTATTCAGTCATCGCTGGTGCCTATCCAAGCTTCATTAACGGGCTTTCAAGAAACGGGGGATACCCTTGACCGGCGTGTAACATCTGTTGAAACAACATAGACTTTGAAGCTCTATGTAAAGCCGAAAAAGCTATTGAGGAGTTGCAAACCCTGATTGCTAAGTTGCTAGACCGCATTGAGGACTTGGAAAATCGTTCTAGAAGGGCAAATCTCCGAATCATCAACGTGCCAGAGGACAGCGAAAAGAATCAAGACATGTTGACATTTGTATCTGCGCTACTGAGTGAGACGATGGGTGAGCAGGTGTTTCCAGAACTGCCAGCTCTTGACCGTGCACACCGCGCGCTCCGCCAAAAACCTGAAGACGGCCTGCCCAGAGCCATCATTGTTGCATTTCACAGATACCAAGATCGGGAGAAAGCGCTGAACAGGGCCAAGCAGAAAACGATTGTGTACGAGGGGAACACGCTGAGATTCTACGCTGATCTTAGTTTTGCACTCTCCAAGAATCGTAAGGCTTTTAACGATATCAAGTCGGCTCTCTACAAGAAGGGAATAAAGTTTAATCTGAAGTACCCAGCACGCCTTGAAGTGAGACACCGCGGAAAATCGCTGACCTTAGAGATGGTGGCAGAAGTAGAACCATTCTGCGCACAACTGACAGAGACCGTAGGGGATGCTGTTGAAGAGGAGAACTAATCCTTCCCCCTCCCGTGGCGAGTTGGTAACGTTTATTTCTTTATTTGCATTCTAGTATGCTGTTGCTGCTACCTAAATGTTGCTTGGGTGGACATTAAACTGCGCTGTCCTGACTTTTGATGAGGGGATTGATATCCAAGGAAAAAGGACTGTTTTTGTTTTTTTCCCCCTCTCGTCTACACTGCGCGGCACCATACAGACTTAACCCTATGTTTTCTGCTTTAAAATGTCAGTTGAATGGACATTGAGCCGTGCCGCGTTGATTTTTGATGAGGGGATGGACATCCGAGAAAAACTGTGTTTTCTCCCCTCTCCTCTCAGTGTTTCCCACAGAAATTTTGGAAACTATGGGGGCAACAGGGATTTTTTTTTTCCGGGGGGGGGGGGGGGGGGGGGGGGGTCTTCTCACGCGGGCCTTTGGGGGGTGGGGGTGGGGGGGGTGGGTGGNTTGTATTCACACAGCGTGAATGCAAAACGGCAAAACAATGAGTACAGTATGACATTGGCGCATGAAGAAACTATAGGCCTGGGCCAACATTTCAGCTATTTATATTTTGAGAAATAAGGCTACCCATTTTACCCATGACATGTATAATAGTAGTACATTGTCATTGTCAAAAAATGCAGTACAGTGAATCATTTCTGTTTACAACACAGTTTCATTTGTCCCTCATGCAGGGGTGTATATAATGAAAACAATAATAAAACAAAATAGGAGCAGAGATAAGAATTTAAGGTCACTGTGTGTAACGCATAGACAAAAAGGGTCTAAGAGGGTAGGCTATGCCATTTCCCTCACACACATAGGCGTACACATTCTACATTTCAAAATTCCTTCCATTAAAAGGGCTGAACAACATATTACACATTTATGTCTATATTCACATTCATTACACATTCATTTCTATATGCAGCCCGATGTCTCCTCTGCTGTGTCAATGAAGGCCTGTCACCTAACTCATTACAACTGTAAAACAAAGCCTGGGGAGTGTTAGTAAACTCATCCCAACTGTCCCTTCTCTGAAGTTTTTTTTATATTGCTCCCAAACCCAGGAACGCAGGAACTCATTTTGACCAGGGGGTGCTGTGGTCGGCGGAGGCTCTGGGAGTCCTCTCCCAGAAAAAAAATGTGTTTTTTTAGATGCAATTTCCTGCATTCTAATCAATTTTAGGATGAAGAATGGCGAATCCCATCTGACTAACTTCTTCATGTTTTATGTAGCCTAACCAAGGATGACTAGATTTTACCTTTTTTTATTGTTTAACATTTCACTTCAAAATTATTAAGTTCTTCTTGCGGAAGGGAAACGCGCACCTAATGTGGAGGTGAGGGCGTGTTCAAGAGCAAATCGCGCTGCCGTGACAGTTTCTCTCTTCTCCATGGGCAGTCTACAATGTGTGAAATTAGTAGAAATACATGACTAGGCTATGCGATGCACTTGTGAGAGGTGACCGGGCTTTCAAACAATTTAGATTGTCTTGCAATTGCGACTGTGTAGCCTATCTCAAGATGCATACGATCAGGACAACTGCCCTGTCTCCCCGCCCGCGCACAAAAGCACGCACGACACACAGACAGGCATACTGCTTCCCGTATGTGATTACACTCTGACGGCCAAAGAGTTTGTGCTGTGATCGGCGAGAGAAGTAGGCTAAGCGCCAAAGCAGCTCGTGCCATTGCTGGCTATTGATACAGGGAGAGTGTGAAAGCCACCTTTAGTTTGCATTTGACGTAGGCCATAGGCTAAACGGTGGTCAAATCAGCAGCAAGAGGCAAAAGGAACAAATCGCCACCACTACAAAAGTCCAAAACATCTAACAATAGCACAGCCATTCCACACCGCGGCAATTCAATTTTGGCAACAGTTGATAGAGAAGCCACGCACAACATCGACTGTGCTACAGATTCACCCCATAGCAAACTCCGAAGCTAAGATAGACTTCACCAGCAATAGGCAAGACCTAGGCTACCAATGTGCTACTACGAATCCAATCTCCACCGCAAGGAACAAAAGTCACTTCTTACCTGACACGATGCACAATTTTGGTGACATTCCCTTCTCCCGTCGCACTTTAAAAACACCTAATTCCTTGCTTAGTTGGTCCGTGTTTGATCACCAAACGGATGAGACTCTTCACAACAAGTTAGCTCCTCCAATGGGTTTAAGACCGTGTATGTTGATGCATGCCCAAGCCAACATATCGCTGTTAATACCACATTTATTACTACCTTGACACCACAAGCTAAACAAAACAAACATCTCTCCCGCGTCACTGGCTGCACGTTCTACACCACTGTTCCGGTCTGGTTGGGGTCTAAAAGTTTATCACTCATTTCAAACCAAAATTGCATTCACATTTCAAACTACTTATAAGTATTAAAAAGTAGAAAATATTCATATTGCACACATCATATAATAATATCACATCATATGATGCAGCTGCGTCTGTTGTCCAGCACCCGGAGCACCCCACTTCCTGCGTCCCTGCCCAAACCCAAGTTAACAACTTGACTAGGCTTTTGATCCCTCTTTCAAGCACTTGTGGTTTTCTCTATAGGATGTATTTACTCCAGGAGGAAAATGCGAAGGAAATTGTAATTCAAATGGTTTTTAACAAAAACGGAAATCGTTTAAAAAAAGAAAAAAAAAAACTAGTTTCCTCAATGTATGGGAAACACTGCCTCTGGATTGCGCGGCACCACACAGACTTAACCCTATACTGTACTTACTGCTACCTAAATGCCAACTTGAGGGACATTGAACCGTGCTGCTTTGATTTTTGAAGGGGATGAATATACTTTTTTTCTGCTTCCCCCCTCTCCTTTATGGTGCAAGGCACCTTTATTAATGATATTTTTTTATTTATTTAATTTAATGTGTCTTTCTTTCCTTTCTTCCTTTTTCTTTTTTTTCTTAAAAGGAGCAGATGTATGATGGTAAATTCATGTGAGATGGCATTAATTATGCCTTAAGTTTTTATTTTTCTCTCTCTTTTGTGTAAAAAAACAACTACTACTGGACACTAAATAGACCAAATTCTGTTATTTATATTGGAGTTTCACTTTGCATTTAATCTGTGGGAGCTCTTGAGAGCAGTGTTAACATGTTAATGGTGGAAATTTGGAAGTGTTTACAACGGTGGATCCTGCGCGCTGCCAGAGAGGCAGACAAAGGAGTTTTTGGGGAGTTTCATATGGGGGATAATGACTGGACCTTTTTTCTATTTTTCTTTTTTATCTACTATACCAAATGTTTCAATGTGAACTGTATTTTTCACCCATTTATAGGGTCAAATGAAAAGGACAGTGTATATGCTATAACAGGGACTCATGATCATGTCTATTACTATTACTTTAGTTGTGTAGCCAGGCATGGCTGGCACTGTGAGGAATAATAGTTCTGGGGGGTTGGCTACCAGATTTGTATCTTGGAATGTGAAAGGTCTAAATTGTGGTGTTAAAAGGTCTAAAATATTCACTCACCTTCGAAGCTTGAAAACTGATATTGCATTCCTCCAAGAGACGCATCTGAAAAAGACTGACCAAGTTCGCTTAAAAAAGCAATGGGTAGGGCAAATTTTCCATTCAAGTTTTTACTCCAAAACGAGAGGAGCAGCTATAATAATCCATAAGAGAATTTAATTTACATCTTCTAATTATATATCTGATCCACAGGGTCGTTATGTAATAGTTTCTGGAAAACTCTTTGATAATCCAGTTGTGTTGGTGAATCTTTACGCTCCCAACTGGGATGATGAGAGTTTTGTACAAAAACTTATTGGTAAGTTACCTGATTTGACAAAGCATTTTTTGATTTTAGGAGCGGACCTGAACTGTGTTATGAACTCGACCTTGGACAGATCTAACCCCAAAGCTAACTCTCTATCTAAAATGGCGAGAGCATTTTTAGATTTCTTCCAACATATTGCATGTGTAGACCCCTGGTGCTGGCTGAATCCTAACAGTAAGACCTTTTCCTTTTTCTCTAACGTACACCATTCATATTCTAGAATTGATTACTTTTTTATTGATCAAAAACTTCTTAGTTCTGTGGTAAAAATAGAATACTCTGCAATAGTAGAATCTGACCACGCTCCGATTTGTCTAGATCTCTCCTTTCAGAATAATTACACAAGTCGTCTAAAGTGGCGCTTTAACACTGAATTGCTTTCAGACAAAAAATTCTGCAGCTTCATTTCAATAGCTATCAATAACTTTTTACTTAACAATGAATCAGAAAATATTTCTCCATCTTTATTATGGGAAACCTTTAAAGCAGTAATTAGGGGGGAAATAATAGCTTACTCAGCATCGAATAATAAAATTAGACAGATGAGAAAACAAGAACTGACCAAAGCAATATTGGAGTTGGACCATAAATATTCTACATCCCCAGATCCATTGCTTAACAAAGAAAGGATTTCTTTACAATCTGAGTATAATTTGTTGTCAACTTCAGAGACAGAACGACAATTACTGAAATCACGTGGGTGGCTCTATGAACATGGGGAAAAGGCGGGACGACTACTAGCCCACCAACTGAAGTCTAAATCAGCTTTACAGTTTATTTCTGAGATAGAAAATGACTTGGGACAACATACTACAGATCCTAGGGAAATAAATGATGCTTAAAAATATTATAAAATTATAAAAAATATTATTCTAATTTGTATAAGTCAGAGTCACTGAAGGACCCATCACTCTTTTGCAAGTTTTTTGATAATATAGATGTCCCAACTCTTTCTAGATGTCAGAAAGAGAACTTATATGAGGACTTGGAACTTGGGGAGATTCTGTCAGCAATTTCTGCTATGCAAAGTGGCAAGGCCCCTGGGCCTGATGGTTTCCCTATAGACTTTTATAAAAAAAAAAAAATCTCTGCTCAGTTGGCTCCCTTATTGTTAGGTATGTTCAATGAATCCCTGGTGCAGGGTAGACTGCCCGAATCTTTGAACGAAGCGACAATCACCCTTCTTTTAAAACCAGGTAGAGACGCTTCCAAATGTGGTTCATATCGTCCTGTGTCATTGTTAAACTCTGATTTTAAAATACTCTCAAAATTGTTAGCAATGCGACTGGATACATCATTGCCATGTTTGATTTCTGAAGATCAGACAGGATTTATTAGAGGTAGGTTTTTATTCTCAAATGTCAGACGTCTACTAAATGTCTTGTATAGCCCTTCATCAGAAAAAGTTCCAGAAGTAGTGGTATCATTAGACGCGGAAAAAGCGTTTGACCGCGTTGAAATGGATTATCTTTTCTTTGTTTTGGAACGGTTTGGTTTTGGGGTAACATTTAGGAAATGGATTAACGTTCTTTATTATGCTCCTAAGGCATCTGTAATCACAATTTCAGTTGCGTTCACAGAATTTTACTTTGTCTAGAGGCACAAGGCAAGGTTGCCCACTCAGTCCACTCTTATTTACATTAGCAATTGAACCTCTCTCTATTTTCCTTAAATCTATACACTCAATCCATGGTATACTTAGAGGGGGGTTGGAAAACAGACTGTCCCTATATGCAGATGACATGTTACTATACATATCTGATCCAGTAACAAGTATAGCTAAGATTGTTTCAGTGCTCCAGTCTTTTGGGCAAATTTCAGGCTATAAACTCAATCTATCCAAAAGCGAATGCTTTCCAGTAAATAAACCAGCCATGGCAATCCCAGATCAATCTTTACCATTTAAGATTTCAAAAAATGGTTTTAAGTACTTGGGCATTAATATCACACCGTCTTTTCAAGATCTTTTTCATAAGAACATTGCCCCACTTGTCTTGCAGCTGACCCTTGCTGACAGAGTGAACTGTATCAAAATGAATATTTTGCCTAGATTTTTATTTGTGTTTCAATGTCTCCCTATTTTCCTCTCCAAATCTTTTTTTCAGTCAGATAGACAAAATGGTGTCACAATGTATATGGAACAAGCAGAATCCTAGAATTTCTAAGGACTTTCTTCAAAGACAAAGACTAGAAGGTGGTTTAGCCCTGCTAGGGTTGTGCCGATAGACGATATCATCGTCCATCGGCGATGGACAGCTGGCATCACGATGGACGGCAAACATCGTGATGCCAAGGAATCTTGTACTTGTGTATTTTTGAAGCCGCTGCTATAGTAATCATTACGGTACTTGAGATCACATTACCGTAAAATCCGTAGTAGCAGCAGCGGTTTTCAAGACAAGTTGTGAACACAAGCCCCAAGCGGAGTGAATTATATAACTACGAAAAAAACACAATGGAATTAAAAAAAAAAACTTGTGAACTAAGCCCAACTATTGTTTGCTGCAGATGTATGTAAGTAGGCCTAAGTGATATCGTTCATTTATTTCTGTGACCTAGGCCTAAGTTGTTGACTACAAAGGGGACTCTTTACGCATTACCTAGCTGGCTCCTCCGGAGTAACATGACGATAAGCAACACGTTCGGCAATTGCGACAGTTTAACATTTCATGTTTAACGGTTCACCTCAAAATGTTTAATCGCTATTCGCGGTGGAGATGTCTTGTGAAGCAGCCACTCAAGAGTGTACACTTCTGATAAGCCCACTGTCAATAAGGTGAGCAAGCGGTTCCATGTCCGCCCACTCGTCTTCATGGCTTCACCGCCAGAACTACTTGTAGAACTATCCATTGATCAACTCCATTGATGAGGGAAAAAAAGTCTCGATATGACCTAAAACAAAACATTCCGTATTCTAGTGCAAGGAATTGACAAAGTCGGGGCTAAAATCCATTGCAAAGCCTCTCGAGAGGGCACGCAATCACGCATGGGTTCTCATCTCTTTCCCATTTAGTTTTCTGGTGAGCGAGAGGGGCTAAAGTTATAGCCTACTAGCTTGCGCAAAAACGCAGCGCATATGTCGTCTTAAAATAGTTACACATATAAATAACTCACAGATGTAACAAATTTATTGACAAGTCTCCCAAAAACGCCACGCAATGAACTGATGGTAAAGTAGCAAGCACTGGGCTTGCAGGTGACACGGGAGGAGAGACGAGGAGGCGAGGGGGAGGGGTCAGCGGGGGATCTCTGCATATCAGCGACCATCTCACAAAGCAGCTGAGCAAGAAGGAGGAGGTTTAAAAAAAATCCCCCAGAATGTAATAATAATATTAATATATTTCACTTACTCTTAAATTAAATAGAATTAAATAATAACTTAGCTGTAGATGAATAATAAAAATAAATACAAAATATATCAATATTTTTTTTTAATTATTACCCCCCCCCCCCAAGACGATGTCATCGTCCATCGCATCGTCTCACTGTAAACATCGTCAGCTGTCAATTACGGGGACATCGCCCAAGCCTAAGCCCTGCCCAGCCTCAGAAGTTACTATTGGTCAGCTAATATACATAAAATAACATATTGGATGCAATCCCCAGATACTAACTAGTGTGAGCTGGAAAGCAGATCATGTGTATCAATCTCTTTACCAGCACTGGTCTCCTCTAATATACCTGTTAAAATGAAGCATTATACATCTAATCCTGTGGTCATCTCTACGTTAAAAATATGGAATCAATTTAGAAGGCATATTGACATCAAACACACTCTTCTATCACAGAACCCAATTTGTAACAACCATAACTTCCTGCCAGCGAAATTGGATCAGATGTTTACAGTATGGCATAGGAAAGGTCTACGAACCTTCGGTGACTTCTATGAAAATGAAACATTTTCAACCTTCAATGACTTGTGTTCAAAATATGAACTTCCACAGACTGATTTATTCAGTTTTTTCCAAGTTCGCAACTACAAACCCCAACTCCGGTGAAGTTGGGACGTTTGGTAAACTGAGAATAAAATCAAAATACTATCATTTTCAAAACATTCAATACATTCCTTAGATGGGGAATAGTGAAAAGACAACATATCAAGTGTTAAAACCGAGGAAAAATATTGTTTTAGGGGACATATGTACTCATTTCTAATTTGATAACTGCAACACGTCTCAAATAAGTTGGGACGGGGATCCGTGAAATGTTATAAACATCCAAATAAGAAAAAACAACAAGGAAGAACATTTCAAAATGAATTGTACTGATGAACAATTTGAGTCATCATGGAGAGGCTGAGTCACTCAGAATTAAAGATGCAGAGGGAACAGTTACCATAGTTATTACATAAAGTTTTGAATTCCATTGATTTACCGTGATTGAGTGTATACAAGACATATTTTTGTCATTAAAATCATTGTATAGGTTCATGACATCATTAAATATATATTGGCTGTCGTCTCACTCTAGCACTCCGAGAATTACAGCTAGTGAAAACTTGACCATATTAAGGACGCTTCATGTGTGCAAATGATAGAGGGGTTTAACATTCCCCTATCCACCCGAGCTCACTTGAAATAGACCCAGACGACATGGGAAACTGTCCTTTGCATACAGAAGTCAGCAGAAGTTGCAGAAGTCAATTCTTTTTGAAAATAATAGAGTCTTGAACATCCTATGCTACAGTGAAAATTGACCATTCAAGTTGTGTTAGTGCTAACTTCAAAAGTCAGCCTCCATGATGACATGGGGGTGCAGTAGTATATTGGTTAAGCTGTTCTAACTCACCTGTGGAATTGATTACAGTACTGAATGAAATAAATGGGTTTTAAACAGCATGACAAGCCACTCGTGCATTATATTTTGAAGGGAGATCTTCGATTACTGCCACATAGTAAGGACAAATTGCATTCTCTACTATATTTTAACAGTTTAACTCCAACATAAGGACCAGCAGGACATAAAATGGCTGGCTTTTGGTCAAGACCTGTCACACTGTAAGCACTACAGAAAGGAAAACATTGACAAACATGACAAGGAATACACATACCATTTAAGCTGTTGAAATCATGTCCAAGATAGGAATCAACACTGTTTTTATATAAAATTATCTCATCGGTTAATGCTATTAACCGTTAAGCGTTGTTCTTTGTTTTGTTTTTAGTCTTCCTCGACATTTGCTGCCTTTTATTGTCCCCATCCCAACTCTTTTGAGACGCGTTGGATTTGCATATTCATGAATATCCCCCAAAACAATAATTTTGGTCAGTTTTGATGGCTGATGTGTTTTCTGTGTACCGTTCGCCAACTAATGTATGAACCAGACTTTTTGAAAATGGCGGTATTTTGTTATTATTCACAATTAAGCTTGCGTCCCAACTTCTATGGAGTTGGGGTTTGTATGCTAAGACAATGTGCCCACAATTCCCTGTACTTCCTGAGAAATCACTGTTAGACTCTCTGTTGGAAGTCCCCTTTGGGATGAGAGGATGTACAGCACGGTTATACTCCATCATTATGTCAGCAAACAAAGGCAAGATGGAAATCATTAAAAGTCGCTGGGAAAAAGAGATTGGAATGGTTATTTCAGAAGACGTGTGGGAAGAGTCCTTAAAAAGAGTTAATGGCACCACATCCTGTGCAAGACTGGGATTAATCCAATTTAAGGTAGTGCATTGTCTCCACTGGAGCAGAACCAAGATTTCCTCTTTCTACCCACATATGGACAGTAGATGTGTTAGATGCAGGGCTCTAAATTAACTTTTTCCATCACCAGCCAATTTGGCTAGTGGACATTTTTTCTTACCAGCCAAATAGAAGTTCAACTAGCCATTTTTTTTATCTCACCAAAATAAACTATGCGTTAGGCTAGTTATTTATTTGAAATTATGGTCATTTTGTTCAACTATTTCCACAACACAGATACACTATAGGCCTACATACCATATGCCTACATAATAAGCATATTATTTTTTTTTTTCATTATTTTTTTTAACTTCTGCTTTATTTTTTACTTTCATTAGCCTACTTAGGCCTAATCAATTTAATTCGTTTTCATTCCATTCCTCTGAAAACAGTGAATCACATCACAAGCCACTCACATAACAGACCTTTAACATACAGTAGCCTAACCAAACACACAGCCAAACACTACAAAACCTCACATACGCAGACCCTAAGGAAGGAAGGAGAAGAGATGAGAGGAAAAGGAGAGGAGAGAGGAGGAGCTCTTCTCTACCATGCGCAACAAAATGACAAGAAGCCTATGTTTAACTAAAAGTAAATAATATCACGGGAATCTTCGTTTCCTTTGTTACTTCTATAGCGTCGTCGTTGGTTTTTTTGTTTGTTTGTTTGTTTTTTTTCTTTCCGATGGCGTGGGCTTTCCAACTTAGTTGCGCCAGGACTCGGAACAGGACAACTGACAGCTCTACGCTCACACGACTCTGACAGTCAGCTCTCCACCTCTGCCCTTGTCGCAATTTCGTTCCACAACCACTCCTTTTTTAGAAGTAGCTCTGGGAATAATCTGCGTAAGTCCTGTTATTGAAACGGTCAGGCCCTCGCGTTCAAAAAGGCAGCCTGTTACAGCAAGGTTCGTGCTAGTAGCCTAATAGGCCTAATAGCAGTCACGTTAAAAAGGTTGTAGCGAAAGCGACAAGAGCATAGGAGGAGAGCTGCCTGACAGAATAGTGTGAGCGTAGCTGACAGAAGGCTGGTCGTCTGAAATGTTTTCAGTCCTGGCGCGCACAGCATGGAGTTGCCGCTGTCAGCACCGGACCTGTCGCTTCTATGGGATCTGTCGCTTTTGTCATCTGATTGGCCAAAATGAATGATCCATGTTTTAGGGGCTTTGTATTTTTGTTTCAAACATTCACACAAACTATCTTTGTAATTACACACAATGCAACTACGAATATGCAGTATAAATGACACACACATTTAACTTGTGTCTTTCTCTCTACAAATGAAATGAATCAAATGTAAGTCTGTATATAGTGTTTCATATTCATGTGTAGTTCATGACTATTAGATACCGGTCCTCAGTGTAAATAAACGTCCAGGAAGTCAAATCTCATCCTCTGCGTATTTATCACAGATGTCATGCAGGTGTAGCTGACCTGACACACATGTTCTGGTCCACAATATTACACAATATTGGTCAACGGTCTTCAATGTATTGTCTGAGGTTCTAGAGGTGAGAATAGAGCCCTGTGTAATAGTGGCTATATTTGGGGTACCACCGGATGAAGTTGATGCTTGGACTAAAAAACAATGTAACAGCATATCTTTTGTTACCATATTGGCATGCAGACAAATTTTGTTGAATTGGAAATCAAACACTCCACCGACTGCAGCACGGTGGCTGCAAGATGTGATTCACCATACGAAGGTCTGACAAGTTTTTGTCAGTGTGGGGACCTTTAATCTCATATTGTGATGGACTTGATACACTACCAAAGTAGCATGCCTTAATCAATGACTGTATCTGGTAGTTTTGGTACAACTACATTTATAGTATACTGGAGTAGCCAACTCCACGCAATGTAAGCTGTAGCCATACATGGCTTTATACTTGATCTGAGTTTTATTTTTATTTTTTCATTTTTATTTTTTTTTGTATGAACCTATACTTGTGATTTAACATTGGAATATTGTCTTTTCCCCCCTTTTATAACATTTGTACTTTGTTTACTATTTAGGTCCAGTCAGGGTGGGTTGAGGGTGGAGGGTGGTGGGTGGGATTTTCAGTTCTGTGTTTAAAAAAAAAAAGAAAAGAAAGAAAGAAACAATGTAACTTTTCCTGTATATTTTTTATGCACTTTCAATAAAAACAAGTTTTTAAAAAAAGTGCAGACTTGTTCCCCTGCACTGTTGACCGTAACACAGTTCAGTAACACAGTTGACTGTTTTGAAAGTGTTTTTGTGCTATTGGTCTCTTATGTGTTGAAAATATCCTATGAACAGATACTAGGGATTATCTCTGGAGAGGCAAGTCTTGTGTAAGGAGAGTGACTAAATTAAAATCAGACGTTACAGGGATTTATAATGAAAACAGTGTCAGTCTGTATCACAGTGAATCACAAAATCCTACTTATGAAGCTCAACATCACATTTTCCATATCAGTTACACGGATTAATGACAACATTGTTGCTAATGTACATAAGAACTTTCAAACGTATGTTGTTTCAACTGTGTAGTGATTTTATATAGGCTTCAAATGACATAGTATTTCTCCATAACACTGTGGACAAAGTAATCAAGCAAACGTTCGCTTTCATTAAAATATTTAACAAATGATTTAAGATTAAGCTTGGCAATTTGTTTGTTTGGAAACTTAAATATATACATTATGGAAACATCTAGGTTATTTATTTTAAAAAAATACTGATAATTGACATTTTGCTTTTGCCAAAAGCGCACTCGAATCGTAGAATCAGTCATATATGCTTGATGCCAAATCATTGAAAAACGCATGTTTGACTCCAGGACCTTGTTACTTGTAGGTTTATAGTGGGCTACACAAAATGAATTCAAATGTATAGTTCCAGCAAGAAAAACACAGCGTCCCTGAACGGCAATGGTGATTGGTGGGGGTGCTTTTTGGGAAGCAACCACTCCAGGCAGGCCTTGATGATATTTTCCATCAGAGTTGGTCTCTAAACTGCTTTCCGTGTCTGTGGTTTCTCCCCCCTCCTCTCTCCCCACACACACAGTCTGATCTGGCAGGCACAGACATGGCGCTGGCCCTGAACCGCTATCTGTGCTCGGCGGTGCTTCCCCTGCTCACCAAGTGCGCCTCTCTGTTCGGCGGCACAGAGGCTCACAGCCAGCTGATGAACTCGCTGCTCCAGGCCGTCTACCGGCTCTCCAAGGGCAGCGTGCTCACCAAGGCCCAGAGGGATGCCATCGAAGACTGCCTGCTCTCCATCTGCGGGTGAGGAGGACTGGAGCAGAGGGAGACCCTGCCTGTTGGTCCGGATGTCACTGTTGTTTACTTTATTATTTGATGTTGTCAGAGATTTGACTGTAATGCTGGGCTTGGTGAGGAGAGAGACCCTGCCTGGTTCTGTCATCATTGTCCGGGCCCCCTGACAGCTATGGCTGGGCCCAGCACAAAAGTCATCTGAAATCACCAATACAATATAATGAGAACCCAGTTCTGAGCTCCACCTTTCCCTGGGCCCGGGACAACGGACCCCTTTTGTCCCACCTCGTCACCTGCCCTGGTCATTGTTGTTTACTTTATTATTTGATGCTGTCAGGTATTTGGCCATTACGCTGGGTTTTGCTAGGAGAGAGACCCTGCCTTGTTCTGTCATCATTATTGTTTTACTTTATCATTTGATGCTGTCAGGCATTTGGCTTTCATGTTGTTTGTATGCTTCTTCTTTTTTTACATTGACACAGCTGAGATGAGCTAGCGATGGGCTAATACTACAGTACATGTATCTCCTGTGATTCAGACTGGTTTAATAATAATATACTGTGATTATTATACTAGAATCTGAGTATTTTATTATCGATAATGTAAGTATTATTTTTAAGCATGGATTCACCATGTGGAAGAGAGTAAATGCATCTGACAAATAATTGGATGTAAGACAAAGGAGATACGAACTCTGCGCTTCTAAATTAACAATCCGGTGCAACCAGAGCAGAACTAAATAATAAGTACAAAGGAAAAAGTATCTGGTGGACTCTGAAGAAGACGTATGTCGAAACGTTAGTCTTACTGCACTGAAAAAATAAATAACAAAAAATAGACATCTGTGTGGCACCAGATTCTTTTTCCTTTGTACCAAATAATTGAATGTCTTATACATAATATTATACAATACAGTGTAGCACACATAGCATGACTCTCTCAATGCAGAAGTGCTTTTGCCAAGTACATCTACAGTACTGTAAATAAAATGCAAGAGATCGGCCATCTAATCTAATCTAATCTTGGCTATTTAGAACCGTAGTAATCTCAAAACTGTTTCGAATGTGTGCTTGTTGAGCTGCAGCAACCTTAGGCTGTTGATAATATGAGTATTATTAGCGCAAAATGACCATGTGGAATAATATAACAACATTTGTCAATTAAAGGACCAAAACATTTTTTTGCAATGCAATGTCTTTTAATACATACCTCTGTATGTTTCACAAAATATAAACAATATTGGCTTTCCTGAACTGTGTAGTAAGCTCAATAATTTTTCTAAATTAATTTTCTGTCTACAAAGAAATACAGTACTACAGTACAGTCTACTGCATTGTAAAAAAAAAAGGCTTGGCCATCTCGGTTTCTCAGTAACTGTAATAAGCACAAGACTTTTACTTCTATGTGTGTGTCTTTGAGTTGCAGCAACCTGAGGCCGTCCATGGTGCAGCCCCTGCTCAACAGCCTGGTGTTTGATGTTCCTCTTCTGACAGAGAGCACAAAGATGCCCCTGAAGGTTAGTTTTGCTTTTGATAGGGTACCCCCTGACCTGCTGCTGCCGCAGCCACTGCTGCTTATCAAAGTTGCCGAACATTAGATTGTTAGCTTCAGTCCGAGGTGGTGGACATAGTATCCCAGCTTCAGACAGAAAAAAAGTTAAAAGTTCTGCCATGTTGCACTTCTTCAAACGCCTGACTGAATCAGCTGATACAAACTGCCAGAATTAATTTGCCAAGTTAGGTCAGTTACTGTAGGAGGAGTCACCTACTGTGTACAACAGCAAGTGCAAAATGACAATGAAACACTTGTGTTTTTTTTATCTCACACAGATCAAACAGTTGGCAAGGTTTATGTTTTCTGAAGCTGGGTTACCAGCTTCTAATATCAATGTATAATGTGTCAAAAAGCTTGCAAAAGTGTATCATTGTTTGTGTTGTATCTTGGCAGCTGCTGTCTAATCACTGCCTGTACCCTTAACAATGGACTTCAGATAAACTATTGGCAAAATGTGAACTTTCCAACGCTCTGACATCAATGGATTTTGAATGATCCATGTTGTAAGAAATCTACTGAGTGGCATCTCAATATTAAGTGAGACTTGTACTGTCTAACCCTAGACTCTAACCTCTGACATCATGTGTGCATTTTCTATTGTATGTGGTAAAAAAAACCTACTGATTTGGCATCCCAAAGGCGTATCATTGTGTGTGTTTCTGTCTTGGCAGCTGCTGGCTAATCACTACGAGCACAGCTGGAGATACTACTGTGTGGCTGGGGGCTGCGGTGGAGGAGGCGGCAGCGCGGAGGGCTGTGGAGGAGGAGGCGCAGGAGGGTCTGCCTCCGCAGAGGAGCTTCACCTGTCCAGACAGCTGTTCTGGAGCTCCTTCAGTGCGCTGGCCAGGAGGGTGAGCATTGGGCATTGGGCATGCATGAGCTACAGCAGAATTTTTATTAGCAGTGATGGAGCCACCTGGTCCCAGAGGCTAATAACTATAATAAAGGTTATATTTGGTTTGTAGTCTAGGGAAATTTGTTCCAGAACAATACCAAACCTTTTTTTTAAAGAATGGCAGCCCGTATCAGAGAGCTGCCTTGATGTGTTGACCATGCATGAGCTACTGCAGAGTTTTATAATTAACAGTGATTTGGCCACCATCTGGTCTAGGGAGGTTAACAACAGTAATATTACTGAGATGTGGACTTGTGACTTGTGACTCGGACTGACTTGTGACTTGAGTCACAAATGACTCGACTTGAGACTTGACTTGCCAATATTAGGAGTGACTTGTGACTTGACTCGACTTGTACGCTATTGACTTGAGACTTGACTCGACTTGACAGTTTTAGCTTGCAATGACTTGCAATTGTGCTCCAAGTCAATGAATATATATATATATTTTGCATTTTGTGTGTGAAAAAAATGCATGAAAGAAAGAAAAAATAAATGATTTACCTTCAACCATAGTCAAAAACCATGCTAAAAAATACACTCGCCTCCAAAAGAGTTGTCGCCTACCCATCTGTTTGGAATAACAGCTAATAACCTGACTTTCAATTAATCACTTGGCTTCAGAAGTCACTCATATGAAGGCTACAACCCTCTCGAATGAAAATGAATGTACAAAAATAAATTTCATGCACCAAGGAAAGATTGACCCTTTAATGAACACAGACAGGGCAGATTTTGACAAGACAAACGTTTTGTCGCCTACCGAACATAATGTGAAAATGAGCAAACAAGTCACTTTAAAACACTTCAAATACGCAGATCGGGTGTCATACTTAATCACTGATTCACTCACACCTCTCCAGAAAATCAACTTTGGCCTTAGGTGTATGTTTAGGGTCATTGTAATCATGGAAAGCAACACAATGAAAATCAATGGAGTTCAATGAGAGATGGTGACATATTTGCTATTCGTAGAGCAATACATTTTTAACTTCATGATGTAATCAATGGTAAAAGTCCTCACACACCAGCAGCATGCATGCAGCTCCACATAAGAGCTGTATCCCTCCCATGTTTGACTTTAGGCACCATGTATTTTTTCCAAATTCTTCACCTTTAACACCAAAGCAGTCTCTCCCACTGTCCTGTCTCAAAAAAGCCAGCCAAGAGTATGTCAGGCCTAATTCTGACAAAAATGAAGGTTATTGGGACTCATACTCTGAAGTCAAGATCCCAAGATCAACCATTTTAGAACTGATAGCATCAAAACTATATGGTGTTGGAGATGAAGAATATGAAAAAAGAGAAATTGTGCATAAAGTGAAACATGGTACAGATACAGCTCTTATGAGGAGCTGCATGCATGCTGCAGGTGTTTGAGGGCTTTTATCATTGATTAAATCATGAAGTTAAACATGTATTGCTCTACGAATAGCGAATATGTCACCATCTCTCATTGAACTCCATTGATTTTCATTGTGTTGCTTTCCATGATTACAATGACCCTAAACATACACCTAAGGCCAAAGTTGATTTTCTGGAGAGGTGAGAGTGATTCAGTGATTAAGTATGACACCCAATCTGCGTATTTGAAGTGTGTTGAAGTGACTTATCTGCTCATTTTCACATTATGTTCGATAGGCGACAAAACTTTTGTCATGTGAAAATCTGCCCTGTCTGTGTTCAATAAAGGGTCAATCTTTCGTTGGTGCATGAAATTTATTTTTGTACATACATTTTCATTCGGGAGGGTTGTAGCCTTCATATGAGTGACTTCTGAAGCCAAGTGATTAATTGAAAGTCAGGTTATTAGCCGTTATTCCAAACAGATGGGCAGGCAACAACTCTTTTGGAGGCGAGTGTATATATGATCAGCATGGTCACCCAAACAAACATGAAAGCTTGTCTGCAGCCGTGCTGTAATGGTTAGGGAGTTGGGCTGAAGATCACAGTTGCAGGTTTGAATCCCACCCTTAAACCCACCTCTTCCTACATCTCCATCCATGACTGAAGTGCCCTTGAGCAAGGCACCTAACCCCATATTGCTCAAAGGACTGTCACCAATATATGCGTTGGATAAAAGATAAAAGTAATTTAATGAATAATTATAAACCGTGGTAAAACCATGGTTAGTTTTCAGAGTAAAACCATGGTTCAATTTATAGTTAAACCTAGTAAAACCAAAAACCAATGCCGAACCATGCTAAAAAAAACTGAAATCATAGTACACCATGGTCGATTTTCGGGACATGACTGGCGAAGGGGGACATGCAAAGCAGTGTGGAGAGGTAATGAATTTATGACCAAAGGTAATTGTCAATATTGCACATATAATACAAGGTGACTTGTTAATGACTTGGAAAAAATAAGACTTGGACTTGGACTTGACTTGGCTTTGGCACGACTTGGACTTGGACTTGACTTGACTTGGCTTTGGCATGACTTGGACTTGGACTTGACTTGGTCAAATGTGTCGTAACTTGTGACTTGACTCGGACTTGATTGGAAGGACTTGAGACTTACTTGCGACTTGCAAATTAGTGACTTGGTCCCATCTCTGAATTATTACTGTTATAACAGCAATATTGGGTTTATATTAGTCTAGGAAATAAGAATTTGTCTCTTTGATTGGCTTTTTAAAATCTCAAACACAAATAATCAGATAAATAGAGAAGCAAAAGACTACGTAACAAGTATGACTCTTCAGGATCTTGGAATCGGGCAAAACTGGTGACATACAGAAACAAACAGTGAGATAAAATGACACAAAAACAGAAACCAGCCTTAATCAACCACCCACAAAACACACAAACACAAAGAACACAAGAAAAATAGACAAGAAATAAGGTTTGCTAGTAAAAATAAATACTAAAAATATGATGTATGGAGCAGCACCTCTGGTCCGCCAATCCTACTGTAGACAACCCCATATCCATATGCCAGGTAAGTGCAAGGATTTAAAATGGAGGACATGGGATTGGTTTGAATTGTCAAATATTCCCAGTCTTAATATTGAACATTTTTGTGTAGAAGTCATGGGAAAGTGAGGGATTTTAGGTAAGTGGAAAGTCATGGAAAAGTGAGGGAATTTGACCTCTAACTGTGAGTGAGAACTTTGTGTCTGTCAGCAGTAGAGTCCTTTGCTCTTCTGAGTAGCAATTGCTTTATAGGAGACCACTCCCACATCCATACTATTACTATATTCCAAACTTAAAAAAAGTATGTGTTCTTCATAGTAATTACTATCATGATGAATGTTTTCTTTTTAATCTTTTATGAATGATCAGTAGGGTTCCTGTTAATGTTCAAGTACATCGGACTGATCATTTCTGTCTTTTTAAGTTTTTGTTGTCCCAGAACAACATCAAACCATGTTCTAAAGAATGGCAGTCCACATCAATATGCTGCCTTGATGCTCTGTATTCTGCTGGGTTGTTTTTTTGAATGTCTCTGCAGTGTCCCCTTCAGCAACCAGATTTGACTTGATTCCCCACAGCCTCCCTTTGTGTTGTGTTGTGATTGTGATTCCCAAAAGCCTCGTGACTGTGGGTGTTTCATGTCCACCATATAATGACTATAGTATGTGTGTTTGATGTAGTCCATTCTGACAGAAAAATACACAATTAAAGCCTCAAAACGAATACAGCGCTACTGAAAATGGTAGAAGCAGTGATCATTAGTAATTCACAGTTTTGTAGTTAAAATAGTTGAAGTCAGATTGTGTTTTATTAATGCATTTTCCTGGTTGGGAGCCCAAATGCAGCACGCAAAACAGTCCAAGGTTCAAGGGAGGGTTTATTAACAAACAAAAAAACTACCAGCTGCAAGCTACAAACAAAACGCCCACAAGGGGGAAAACAGAACTCAGAAAACTAAAGACACTGGTTTACACTTACGGGTTTACACTCAGAAGAAGACAGGGTTAGACTAGGGTCGACAATTACACAGCAAGGAGCCAGACAAACACTAGGGCTTAAATATACAGATACCTTATTACAAGAGCCAGTAAATGGACACAGGCACAAGGGAAAGGAGACTACAGAACAACAGGTGAAATCATTGGGCGCATTCCAATATGCACACTCCCGTCTTCCACTTGTGCTTGTGGCCTCGCCCTGCCTCCTGGCCCTGCCTCCGTGGAGAAAACAATTAAGTTAACCAGGAGTCAGTCTAGTCACAACAACTTTTGGGGGACTGTTTTTCATTCACCATCCCAATTGCAAATGAGAAAATGGCATTAGAATTGTGCTTTTGCAAGATATGGAATTAATTTTCTGTCATCAGTGACATCATCATGAGGTCACAAGCAGGCAAGTGCGCAAGGGAGGACAGAAGTCCGCAGATTGGAATCCACCTCTTGACAGAGGAGGAGGGTACAGGAGAGACACAGGTGTGAACTAGAAACAAACAGGCACAACGGGCATTTCTCAAAACCTAGTGCAGTGCACTTCCAAGTGTATCAGCCTAATTAGTCACACCCAGTGATTGGATATTCCCTAGAGTTCACCAAAGAGTATCCAATCACTGGGCGTGACTAATTAGGCTGGTACACTTGGAAGTGCACTGCACTAGGTTTTGAGAAATACCCAACGATTCTGGTGAAGACACTTGGGAAGCCAATTAGGTTTAAGGGGCGGAGACAGACAGGAAAACAAACTGAAACACATGGGACTGGAGACACAGAAAGTAAACAAAAGCACATGGAGACTAAACAAAAGCACACAGACATGGCAAAACTAGGGATGGCACAGACTAGGGCAAAGGGACTAGGGATGGCACAGAAAGTAAACAAAAACACAGACATGAAGGAAACACAATATATAGTAAACGGGGCACACACGGGAAAACTAGAAACGCATGGAAATAACAAAACATCAACAAAACTAAGAATAACAAAGTCCAAAACCCTAACATATTGTGCATCACACTGTGGTAAAGGATTTTGGTTTGAAGACAATGCAAATCATGTCATTCCCACTGCATCTGGATAGTATTCTGATTTTAATCAACCATCCATAGATATCCTCTAAACATGGTGCCATTCTCTGATTATCCTGTGTAACTGTCCTTTGACTCGTTGATCTGTAGGATTACCAAACAACCTATACTCTTACCAAGATTGACCAATGCAATTGAAGTCAAATGTATTTGAATAGCATAGTACATAGAGGCATAGAGTGTGCTTAACAAAAGTAAAAGCTTCAGCATTCACAGACGATAAAGCAAGTGTAAAAGGATAAGAGTAAAATAAGTATAAAATATACATAATCAAAAGAAAACATAATTACTTAAACGATAATTCATTAGTGTACATCATTTGAAAATGTAAAGGTGTAGGTGTGAGTAAAAGTAAGCAACAAAGACTGATTATGAAAATCTGAAACACTGCAAGTCCCAGTGATTACAGTGACTAACAGAACACATCCTTTAACAGCATCCAGATAACAGAACTCATCCTTTAACAGCTGTGTGTGTACTCCGTTTACCCCCTCTCCTGTGTGTTTCAGTCCTATGATGCTGAGCTATACCAGCTGAAACCTCCCTGGAAGGTGCAGATGTGATAAATGTAAAATAAGTAAAAATGATTAACAGAAGGCATAATTTAACATTATTGTGTGTGTGTGTTTGTGTGTGTGTGTGTGTGTGTGTGTGTGTGTGTGTGTGTGTGTGTGTGTGTGTGTGTGTGTGTGTGTGTGTGTGTGTGTGTGTGTGTGTGTGTGTGTGTGTGTGTGTGTGTGTGTGTGTGTGTGTGTGTGTGTGAGTGTGTGTGTCTACTCTGTTTGTCCTCTCTCCTGTGTGTGTGTTCCAGTCCTACAGTATGATACTGAGCTGTACCAACAGAAACTGCCCAGTAAGGTGCAGGTGTGATAAAAGTAAAATACAGTACAGCAATAAAAGTAAAATACAATACAGCATTTAACAGTGTGTGTGTGTGTGTGTGTGTGTGTGTCTGTGTGTCTGTGTGTGTGTGTGTGTGTGTGTGTGTGTGTGTGTGTGTGTGTGTGTGTGTGTGTGTGTGTCTGTGTCTGTGTCTGTGTCTGTGTCTGTGTGTCTGTGTGTGTCTTTGCGTCTGTGTGTGTGTCTTTGTGTGTGTCTTTGTGTGTGTCTTTGTGTGTGTGTGTCTGTCTGTGTGTGTGTGTGTATGTGTGTGTGTGTGTGTGTGTGTGTGTGTGTGTGTGTGTGTGTGTGTGTGTGTGTGTGTGTGTGTGTGTGTGTGTGTGTGTGTGTGTGTGTGTACCCTGCCTGTCCCCTCTCCTGTGTGTGTGTGCCAGTCCTATGATGCTGAGCTGTACCAGCTGAGTCTGGGCTGCCTGAGTGCTGTTGCCCGGGCCGTCCCCCCAGACCACCTGGACCCCAGCTGCAGAGGCGGCGTGGAGTCCCACCAGTCCGTTGACACCGAGGGACGCTTTTGTCCCCAGCCTGTGGATACCTCAAAGTGGGGACAAAGGACACTATCTTTTATTATTTCTTTCCTTTACTCAAGTGACACTTTTTCGTCCTGGACAGTGTCACTTGCCATCATGTCACAAATTCTACATACCACTGTGATGTTTTCATCATAAATGTTTGTGATACATCAAAAGGGGAACAAAGCATACACAATCTGTTAACCTTTGTTTACTGAGGTTTCACTTGCCCTGCTGTAAATGCTACAGATTCTACATACCGTATTTTTGACATTTTTATCAGAAATGTGTACATTTTCAGAGAACTCTGAGGAAAAACTGAGCTCAACTTTTAGACAAGTGATCAATGTGAGACTTACACGCCTAGACCTTGTATTTTACATACATTACAGGATTTAAGCCATATCTGACCCATGAGTGAAAATGGAATAAAAATGTGGCTGACGCTATACTTTTGTCACACAGCCACACACCCCACAGTCGGCTTTGTCATAAATGGATTCACACTGCAGCTCATGCGGAATAGTCTGCTGCATATTTCCCATTGATTCTTACAGCCGGCAGGATACATTTCGGGTACCAAAATGACAGTATTATATTTATTCATTCACATATTTTTTATTTTTTTTACAGTATTTGCATCCCAGAGGGCCTGGAATATTTGGTGAATAAATATGCCCAACACACGCATGAGAAATGGTCCCTAGACAAGGTGAAGGCCGTTTTCTGAGCAAATTCTGAAATAGCTCTGGGACTTGCCACCCCCCCCCATTTCCCTCTTTGCATTCAGCTCTCTGTGCATGTATAATTCATTCATATAATCAATTTTTGGTGGCAATTATGCTTTGCTTGTACTGATGAGAGTTGTGTGGATTAGAACAGTATTCAAATTCAGGTTTTTTTATTGCAGTTTGCCAGTGGCTGGGTCCATGGAGACCAGCTGTGCGAGAGTTCTAAAGTCCATCCCCTGCTCAAGCCATATCGCGCCTTGTCAGAAAAGGTAAAGACATACAGACGGACACACACACACACACACACACACACACACACACATACACACACACACACACACAGCTTCCTAACAAGCACATTCGAAGGCCAATTGAACAGGATAAGCAAGCAGACAAACAAGCCCATTGGTATACCACAAAAGAGCTCAAGGATATGCACATTTAGGCGATGGAAAGGAACACCGACAGACTCCATCCTCCTAAATCCCAATTTTGGCAGTGCAATTTCTAGGAAATCCTTTATTCCAAATGCAACACGCACACAGAAGCTTAATTTCTGAAACGACAAATGCACATGCACACGCACACGCACACGCATACCCATACGCACACACATTTTAATGGTAACGCATACTGTATTGTACGGTACCTCAGGATAAGGAGAGCTACCGCTGGGCAATGAAGGAGAAGGTGAAGATCATGCTGGCGTTTGGCTGGACTATGGAGAGAACCAAGGATGGAGAAGGAGCTCTGGGGTTACACAACCCAGCACTGAGAATCTCTCAGGCTGGTCAGGTATACTCAAGCTTCTACTCTGCACAGTATAAAATGCAGTGTTAATTCAGCACTACTCTTGAGAATATACAGTATGTATGGTCCCATTCGATTTTTGTCTTAAATTCAACTCTTTGTTTGAGAAAATTCAACTCTTAGTCTACTTGAGTGTAAATTGATGTTGCCAAAATGGCAATGACCAAATTGTAATCTATTCATAAAAAATCTTTACAGTAGGGTAGTATTCTAGTGCTTTGGTGGTTTAGTCTTTTTAATGACTAGTACATCATCCACTTGGCGGAACGTTGCACAATTATGAGCGCTGACATCTTCTGATGTTTTTTTTTTTCAGCTGTCCTTTGAAGGCACCTCCACGTTCACTCCAAAAACCATTGACATGAGCAACGTGACACTGTCATGGGACCAGTATGTAAGTCATCCCATGTCTTCTGGCTTAATCTGTAAAACTCATCAGACACGGCCCCTTAAAAAGTGTAGAATATTTTTTTCAGAATATATTTTTGGACTTTTTCCTTCTGTCTTTTTACCCTGGAATTTGACTTATATTTGAATTTGTCTTAATATTTGTATGTGTATGCGCCATATGGCTGCCTAACAATGTTCCTCATGCATATTACCGTACAGTATGTGTAAAGTACTGTACATCACACCTTACTTTCCCTGTGTAGATAAATACACTATCTACACTCTACTATGCTACTAATGTGTTACGTAAGACTTTGTCTACTGTGTCGTAGTAGTGGTAATGACTAGTGTGGCATTCCACGTTATGAGGCTTTCTACTGTATGCCTTCTCCCTCTCTCCTCCTTGAACCTTTTTTTGTACCAAAGTGGCAAAACTTGAATTCCCTCTTGTCTTCATTAGTCCATGGCAGAGCAGCTGGCGGAGAGTTCCCATAATGTCTGGGCCAAGAAGAAACAGCTGGAGCTGGAATCCAAAGGTAAAGCACGCGAAGGTAGAAAGCCGTTCGCTACTGTATGTCAGCGTGCCACACTCACACACATGGGTATTACTCAGTATACTGATGTGCTGTGATCTACCCAATGGGGTTTTAGATTATGAGGATTATATATACAATATATTGAGCAGTAGCCCTTTTTCCATCACATATGGAGGTGCATCAAAGAATTATTCTTGTGTCAAATTATTTTTCTTGCCGTGGGGTATTATGGGAGGTATTATCTTTTTCTAATCCACCTCTGCCAATCAAGCCAATGCGACAAAGTTGACGTTGTAGCGACATACTGCTTTTCAAAGGCCTAATATCTGAAAATGCAGCTGTCTTTTTTGGCTGAAAGCTCTGCTATCTTTGCATGTTTAGATTTATTGAGTTAATGCCAATGTGTAGTACTATATTGTAAAAAAATGTACAACTCACTCTCTGCACAGTTTATTTACATTCTTAGTGGAATGATTAAATAAATGTCTTTTGAAATAACATGATACATTTCTTCAAATATTTTGTGTTTTTCTGGCATTTTTCTCCTGCCGTTTTCACCCCAGTAATACTAACATTTGTCTCCATTTGTACTGCATACAGATTGTTTCTTTTATGAACATTTTTCTTTCGTTCCACCATACTAGAATAGCACTTGGTGTTTGTTTTTGTTGTTTTAGGAGGGGGCAGTCATCCACTGCTGGTGCCCTATGACTCCATGCCTGCGCGAGACAAGGCCAGGGCACGGGAAAGAGCACAGGACATCCTCAAATTCTTCCACATGAATGGATACAATGTGTGGAGGTACAGTACAAGCCAGGGGTTCTCAAACTTTTTGGGCCCGTAAAACCCTAATGGTGCATAACATATTCCGAGGGCCGCTCCTGACAATCTCGCCACAAATTACAGTTACCTCAATTGTAACTCATTTAAAACAGTCATTTTTATGCAAAAGTGGGGCCTATGTAGAAACACTTTTTTGCTAAACCTGGGCCTACTATGTTAACCGTTTCCCTGAACATTAATATATATTTGGAGGATTACTGTGTAAATGTATAAGAATTTGTTGAAACAGATTTACAAACTTCATGTATCAACTTTACTTAAACGCACCCTGCTGTACTATATTGTATTGTAACAGACTGTCCCAGTGCAATGTACCGTACCACAGGTGCTCAGGGTTCCCCTGACCCCACTTTAAGAACCATTGCTATAAGCCACCTCACATGGCCAGATTCCTTGTTTCTGTGTCTGTGTCTCACAGAGCTTCACAAGGCGGCACTCAAGACCAGGTGTCACTTCTCATTTTTGGCTGTCTGGGCCATGCAAGCTGCTCTCTGTTCGAGCCACTATGATCTGTCATGTTACAGTAAATCTTGCCATAAGATGTTCTGAATGTTCATATGGTTGTACTTTCCAAAGGAGGTATTACACCTCATTAGTTGGTCATGATTTGCCGTAATAATTAACCCATTGACGCCTAAGGCACCTGCAAAAAAAGGGTGCTGAATGCCTGAGCCCTTTTTAAGAAAAGCTGCCCTCAGCCAAAAAAACCCCTAATATCTCAGCTTCTGAAGCACATAAAAATATGAACTAAGTTGCATTTAAACGCTAAGACCCTCACCTTTCATTAGAATGTGTTCATTCATCTCGAACAAACAGAGATTTTTAATAAATTTGTCTCAAATCTCATGAGCCTGAATGTTGCGTAATGCAACTCCAGGCGCCAGGGCCAATGTTGCGCAACGCAATATCAGGCATCAATGGGTTAATGCACTGATGGTTGTCTGACTGGGACCGAAATGTTTGCACTTAAACTTAGGTAGCACTTTTTTCTATGCACAAAATGAATATTTTTGCATCAGCATAAGAGGTATGTGAGTTCTCTTCAACTAGACCTAGAACGTTCATGTGGTGGCACTTCATTGAAGAGAGCTATTGTTTATGACAGGTGATGAGAACAAGTCAATGTTCTTGATGTCTTGGGCTCCATTTTTCACACATACCTGTATACCAACTGGCATATGGAGGGAAAATGTGGTAAAAAATCATCCACATCCATAATTCCTCCCTCATTAGTATTCCTTATAACACCCTCAAGCCATTCAAGTGATCCTTGTGTACTTTTCTGGCTTTCTGAATGGCTGAGCTCTGTGCCTCCTCTGTTTGCAGGAATAATACGTAGAGATGGGAGTTAGGTAGCATCCCATGTGCAAAAAAGGGTAGCTAAAGCATGAATGAATACATGATTAGCCACTTCAAGTCGCGCCAAATGCTCCCTTTTTTTTGTACTCTATATTGACACAGTCGGAGCCCTGGCTCAGACCCAGATCAGCCGCTTCTGGAACAGTGGGGAGCATGAAAGCGAGTCTGGTCTCTTTAACTCCACCGCTGCTGAGTCCTGAGGCGTTTCAAATGTGTTTCGTGATCAAAATAGCAGCCCCCCCCCCCAAAAAAAAATCTCCTCAGGATGCGTGGTGCTGTTTCTGCTCCACCAGCAGCTAGTAGTGAGTCTTTATTGACAGAGGCAGCTGTGTATCGAAGACACATTTAGCCTTTTTCTGTTTTGTTTTGTTTTTTTTGTCAATGTTTCACGAGGTGAGGAGGAGATTAATTCTTTCGCTAATCAGAGCTGCTTAGTCACTGCTGGATTCACATGCACAAAAGAACAGCAAGGCCGTCTACACTTTGCACACTTAACTCTGTTTCAGATAACACGTCTACACCTAACTCTGTTTCAAATAACATTTGATCCCACTCAAAAGTAGTAATAATTTTAGTCTTTCTTAGCATTTTCAGTGTTAATTCTACTCAATATTGTGTCAATTTTTAAGACCTGTAGTTGAAATTACACTGACCACCTGCAAAATTGTACACTGACTTTTGACTCCATGATAGACTATTTTGACTCTCTGCAGTGCTGTAAGTAAGTCTGTTTGGATGTATTTGTTTACATATTGACACCCAGTGTTTTACTGTGTGGTTTCATATGCACAAGAGAAGAGCGTGGCAGTTGAGGTGGCTGTTGTAAATCTCTTAAAAATCACTCTCCGAACTGCAGCCATCAGCAGACTTCTGCTCTCTGGATTTATATTGCACAAAACGTGTTTATTGAGGGCTTTGCATCACTGAGGCTTCTGTCCTCAGAAGTTTATTTTTGGCATTGGTCCAGAGGATGTTGGTACACTTTGTGGGCAGTCTTGCATCACATTGCAGACTTTAATTGAGTGTATAGCCAAAAAGAAAAAAAACTGCGGCCCTTGCGCGGAATGCTTAATGTTTCCAGTTGATGTGTGCTATCCAGTTTCAACTCAGAGTTCAGTTAGTAAACTTTAAAGCTCTTTGTTTACAGAAGAGCTGGGGCAAACATTGTAGCCAAACAGAGTCCTTAAGTAACCCTCTGTCAATGACAGAACCCTAGATGCACACAGCATACTTGAATGCAAGCAGTCCAAGTCTTCACAATATTGAACTTCTGAGTTAACATCACAGATGGGGACATACTATGAATCCTATGGAATCCTTAATGTAATGTGCTATATAAATAAATACTATTGATTGACCGTTCATTCGTTCATCCGTTCATTCATTAATTCGTTGTATGTGTGTCTACGTAGGGAGAGGAGACCTATGGACTGTGACTCTCCTGCCATCGCCAGTCGCTTTGCTTATGGTGTCCTCCAGCAAGCACTAAACTACACTGACCTGGCTCAGGAACAACTTCTAGACATAGGTGAAGGAGGTCATTGTTGTCCTACATTTAATGAATCTGCAGTCTGTCTGTCTACTGTACATGTGTTATTTATTGATTTCCCCCATGTGTTATTGTTTACAGAGGTTGCCCAGTCCAGTGGACTGAAATCAGAGCAGGCTCCTTGTGAAAAGCAAATCAATTTCTTTGTCAAGGTCAGCCCCTTTGAATTTACATTCATCTCATCTCAAGTGTACAACAGGTGTTTACTGCACTCTCTCTCTTAACAAGAGCATGGTTGACATCGTAAAATAAGAGGATTTTTGGATTCTCATTTTGCATTAATGACAAAGCACAAGGGCTTGAACAATGACAATAACCCAGTGTGCATGGCGCGATGGGTTAATGCCAGTGATGTCTGTCTACCGTAGTGTCTGTGCCATCCTCATCAGTGGTACTGTAGGGTTGATACTGCCTAATGTGGTTTACCAATCGCAGGCTTGCTTCTAAAATTAGCCGTGCATCAAATGGCCTGGCCCTCGTGACAGCCTATTTGGCGCATTTGATATTGTGTAGAGATACCTTTATTGTTAATAGGATCTCTCGGTTAATTGCATTGTGAGATAATTCAATTGGGCCCGGGCGGCGATGTTGTCATGGGTTTCCAGACGTGCGGTCTGAGAGTGGGTGGGAGGGAGTTGTTTGGGGCTGGGGGTATCTGTGTGGGAGGAACGCTGCTGATTGGGTTATTGATTAGGCCGGCCGCCTACGCCGCCTCTAACAAGGCGGACAGCAATATCCCGCCAGGGAACGAGGCGTAGCCTCTCGCATGGCAGCTCTTAGTGACTGACCCACTAGGTGCCAGAAGAAAAAAAAAATGTCTTGTCTGTGTGTGTGTGTATAAATACCACCCCCGATGTCTCTGGTGGGTATTTATTACAAATAGACACGTCAATACTATTATCCAGCAAATGCATCCACCTCTGTCTGGCTGACATTTCCAGTGAGGTAGGGGAGTGGAAAGGTGTAAGACGATCATCGCCTTTTGTTTTTAGAGATCATCTGCTTTTGGACTCCTTTCTGGAGCTGATTTTGTGTCTCCCTCTTGTCCATTTTTTCCCCAAAAACTTTGTTTTCCAGGTTGTTTTGCCCTTGGTTTATCAGTATCTGAAGTGCCATCGCAGTTACTTCCTGTCCAGCTCTACGCATCTCCTTGGTAACAGAGGGCATGCATCCAACAAGGAGAAGGAGATGGTTACCAGGTAACCAAGTGGGGGAATGTGATGTGACCAACAGCCTGTGACATATCCGACATCCCCGCCCTCTTTGATCTTCTCATCTCCATTCATTTAAGTGCATTCTGCAAGCCTCCTGCATCTATCCTCTTGTCCTCATCCAATCTTCTGTCTCTATTTTCGTTTCGCTTGTTTTATTTTTATTTTTTTCATTGTTCTGTTGGCTCCTCTGTCTCATGTGCTGTCTTCTTTTTTTTGCCCGCCATCCTCAGTCTTTTCTGCAAGCTTGGAGCTCTTGTAAGGCGCGCGATAGTTCCCCTTGGTAAGATTTGTGCTCTGTGCTATTTGTTCCCCATCCTTTATTCCTCCTCTCTCTCTCTCTCTCTCCTCCATCCTCCGGCAGCCAGTTAGTCACATTCATGGCTTCCTCCAGCTGCACATTCCTCCACCCTACTCTCACATATTTATCACCATTATTTAGTGCATTCCTGTGTCTGACACAGCACAGCCAGTAAAGGTTTGCTCCCAGAGCAAGATCACTGCTCATAGCAGGCTGCAGAGCCCTTAATTGACCTAATTTGGGTGGAATAAAGTTACTGTTTATGAATACTGTCACAGGCGTTCCATAAAAGAGATTAAGGGTAATACCGTGTGAGCGAAGGTGTTTTTTAGTCATCACAACAGATGGCGTGTTATGTGTTTGATAAGCCCTCTAATAAAGCTATAGTGTTTCAGGTTTTTTTTGCTTTGAAGGCCTATCTTTCAGTCTTTATCATTTGTTATATTCAGGGAATGAGTCTGCCACGGTGACAAGCTGTCTCACTACTTTGGCCTCCTCTTTGGATACAAGGTCAGTAAAACTCAACAATAATTCTTAACAGTATTTCATCATGGTGCTCTGTTGTTTATGTCCACAGTCACCCTCACCCCACTCTGCCACTTTGTTGACAGAACGGTCACCAAAAAATGACTGACCTTGATACTTGACCTTGAAATTTCACCATGGTGCTCTCTCGTTTGTGTCCACAACCACCCTCACTCTCACCTCCCCCCACCCCCCTCTGCCCACCGTTTTCCAGAACGGTAATGAGGAGTGCGGTGGAGTCTGTGCGCCAGTCCCTGTGTTCCTTCTTTGAAGAGGCTGCCGGTGACCTGCAGGTGACTGTGGAGACGCTGGCTCTGGGCCCTGCCTCTCCTCCTCCTCCTCCTCCTCTTCCTCCCTCCAGGAGCCAGTGTGAAGGAGCAAGTTACAATGTGGCCTACACCCTGGACATCCTCATCCCGGTCCTCACCGCACTCTTCCAGCACACCACCCAGTGTCAGTATGGCCAGGATCTCATAAGTAAGTTGGAAATCAATCTGCCCTTTAATCGGACATAATCTTGCTGATGACCCAAGTCATAAAGGCACTGTGTATAATGGCTTGTAGTGCAAAGGTAATTAAGTCTTTTTAAGAAGCATAGTGTTCCGTTGGACATTATGAGGCTACCCCCACTGAGTATCCCCCTTCTTTTTCAGCCATCCGTCCAACTAACGATAGTGTAGTAATAATTGAACATTGCTCGGAGTGGAAAGTTCTCAGAATGGAAATTATTTATTTATCTTCCTTGCCATCTATCTATTTATCTCTGTGTATCCATCCATCCATCCATCCATGGTCAAGCACAGTGGTGATCCTTCAATGACTGGCGCCTCACCCCCCACCTCTACCCCCCACCCCCCCCCCCAAAATAAAAACATGAAATCAGAGAATAAAGGTTTAGAACCGCTAATACTGTACCATGTTATTATTGAAGTATAGTAAAAGCGCAAAAATAACACGTTGATAGCGCTAATTGGCTATTTTACGATGACATCAGGAGCGGAGTTTCGCGATGGTGCCGCCGCCCTTCTGTAGCCAATTGCCCAGCTGGCCCTCCCCTAGGACCGTCCCTGGTCAACCATAATGTTTTTACTGTAATAAAGAGAGCCTATAGTGTATGAAGTTGAAGATGAGAGCATTCCCATTCATCTTCTGTCATGTGCAATATTTCTCTCTCTCACACACACACACACACACACACTCTCTCTCTCTCTCTGTGTCTCTCTCTTTCTCTTATAAATTACATTTCTCCAATGCATCACTGTTAGGCTTGGCAGCCATTCTTCTGGTTTGTTTAATCATTCATTGTTCCTCTTGCCTTCTGTTCCTGCCTGCTCTGATACGTCTCCTGTTCAGTGTTGTGCATTAATAGGCTGCTCCTCTGGGAGGATTTTTCTTTCCCCACCGATCGGCCCCCGCTGACAACTGCCACACAGTGCATTTTGCAGTTGATTCAACATTCACATTTAACCCTGGTAGTGCTGGTTCTACTCACCAAGTGTTAAAGGAACTCTTCAAAATTCACTGTACACAGTTTAACTCTGGCTCATCTGAAAGGCACGCTTTTACGTCTGGCCTGTCACTCACTCACTCAGCTGCATCAGACCCTGTTGTATTTAAATTCAGTCATTTAAAAAAAACATCCCAGCCACCCCTCCTGGGTAGAAACTCAGCTATCAGGGTCTGGTTCGTGATAGCTGACAGGCAAATTTGTAAACGTTTCAGGTTAGCTCTCTCTCCCTCACACATGCTCCTTTCATTTTTCTCCAGGCTCAGATCCACCGCTGTTATCTACTGAAGCCTGACATTGTTTCACGTTCACATCAAACTGAATAGAAGTATTTGAACAGATAACAGTTCAAATATGAATTTTGAAAATGAATTACTCCATGTGCTCCCTACAGACCAAATCCTTATTCCTGCCTTGGTGTCTTATCGCAGTCTCTCCTTCGCTGTCCTCTTCTCTCTTCTCTCTTCTCTCTTCTCTCTTCTCTCTTCTCTCTTCTCTCTGTCTGGTAAGGTACAAAGGAGTGGTAACAAACCGTCTGTCTTTTTATCCATCTGTCTGTCCCTGTCTCTCACTCTCTCTCGAACAAAATGCGTTATAAGTTCAAATATGGGTCTACAGCTTGTATCGGGTGAAGAGATGAATGCTCTGTTCTGTGTTGCAGTGGGAAAAGTTCAAGCCTCCTGCTACAAAATCCTCATCAGCCTTTATTCCCTCGGCACCTCCAAGAACACTGACGCAGAGAGGTGGGTACAGTATCCACTGATAACAGAGACACCAAGGGGACTACAGGACAAAAATGAGCTGAAACTTGACTGTGCATGAACATGTGTAGGGTCAAGCAAATGAATATATGATCAAGCTTTTTATTAATATTATTTTTTATAATAATGTTATAATGAATTCATCAATAGTCATTTAAGTAATTTCTCACAGAACATTATTTTAATTGAAGCAAAACATTTAAAAAATATTTCAGGCTTCACAGTTGTATTGATCCACCAAGATTCATTCATTGTTTACCCGACATTGTGATATGAGCACATTCGTGTAAGTAAACCTAAAGCAGAACTACCTTAGATGCACATCAGCAGACTCTCTCCAAGAGGCACCTGGATGATTGCAGCAAGACTTTGAGAAGTAGTTGCTTCCTTGGGCGAGATATCTTTTTCTAGGCACAGGGGAGTCTGTCTGTGTAAGTTGTTAAAACTGTCACACTCCACAGAGTCAATCATTTGGAGAGGAGACGTTTTTCCGTCATCCCGTCTCTCTCTCTCTCTACCCTCTCTACCTCTCTCTCTACCTCTCTCTCTCTCTCTCTCTCTCTCTCTCTCTCTCTCTCTCTCTCTCTCTCTCTCTCTCTCTCTCTGGCTGGTGGCAGGTACAGGCCGGAGGTGGGGACGTGTCTAGCTGCGCTGGCAGCTGCCTTTCCTGTGCCCTTCCTGGAGTCATCTTTGGATGAGCACAGCTCATATGTTGCCTACAATACAGTGGACGAGGGTACCTGATTGATTGATTGATTGATTGATTGATTGATTGATTGATTGATTGATTGATTGATTGATTGATTGATTGGTATGATTTGGATATGGATGGATGGATGGATTGATATTCTTTGTTGACACTGTACCGCACACAAGCCAACAAATATTGATGATGTACCTTTGCACACTATGTCACAAGAAAGAACTTCTTTCTTTGTGATCCTCGTGTATGTAAGTGTATGCAAGGGTCCAATTAATGTTAGTGCCCCTCAGTGCA
Source organism: Engraulis encrasicolus (assembly GCF_034702125.1). NCBI lineage: Eukaryota > Metazoa > Chordata > Actinopteri > Clupeiformes > Engraulidae > Engraulis > Engraulis encrasicolus. Next base: position 25,915,179 of record NC_085880.1, read on the forward strand.
TGATCTGGTTTTTTCCTTCTCTCAGTGGCCACCACACCACATCTACAGTACATGACATGACTCCCACACCTCAACCACAATGCAGTGAATGTCACACATGACTATTGTCATTCCACGCTCTATCACTTTCGACACACTTATCATTCTTCCCTGCCAACTTTTTCAATGTCTTCTGTCACTCTCCTGTCTCCCCATAAATCTATTTCACTCGCTCATCGTAATTTCCCTTCCTCTCCATCCATCACCCTGTTTTCCTCTCTTTCTCTTTATTTTATTTTTATGTGGTGTTATACAGTATTTTGTCTTTCCCTCCCTGTTCCACCCTTGCTGTCTGCGGTACTTTAGTGCATGATCCTTTCACCTCCATCATTCTCACTTTCCTTTTCTTTTTTTCTCTCTCCATCTATCATCCTGCCCCCCTCTCTCCTTTTGTCTACCATCATCTCACAATGTCTTTCTGTACTTTTTCCCTGTTCCTCTCTCCATCCTGTCCTGCCTGGTAATCAGATGTGGTGGAGGAGATATTGTGTGGTGCTGAGGAGGCGCGGCGTCTCCTGCCCTCTCTGCAGCAGGCCCTGGGGGAGGTGGAGGAGCTGGCGCTGGCTGGCTCCGCGGCGAGACACGCGCTCCTCTCCCAGGTGACGGAGGTGACGCTGCCCCTGCTCTGCAGCTATTTCTCCCACTGGGGCCGGGCAGAGGCAGCAGCAGCAGGGGAGGAGGAGGTGGCGGAGGAGGAAGAGGGGGAAGGAGGTGAAGGGCTGAGGGGCAGCGTCTCCTCTCCCCTGAGGCCCCAGGGCACCAACTCTCTGCTGCTGGGACACATCCTCTCCATCATCCACACCCACCTGGGGGTGGCGGAGGGCGCCTGGATGCAGCGGCTCGCAGGTTAGTGTGGAATTTAAAAACGAGAGATTGAAAGTTAAAAACTTGAGATTGAAACATTTGTAACATTTTGAAGTTATTTATCACCTGGAGGAAGGGGGAGGGGCCTGAATGCAGCGGCTGACAGATGGTGAGCAAGTGGGGAAGTGAAATGATGTGCACTGCTTTTTTTTTTCATTTTAACGAAATGACAATCAAGACTATATCTGATGTCCATTGTTAAGGTGCCGGACACAATCTGATTGAACTCCACACACTTCAAATCCTTCCATGTCTCTGAACGGAATGTTTTGACTGAGTGAATGTTGTCATTTGACCACATTTGGACACTTGCCTTCAAATGTAATTTTTAGATTCAAGAAAAAGACAGCGGTATTGACCAGTTTAGTGCTATGTATTGACCAACACTACTGTACAATTTGAACTTAATCAGAAACAGTCTAACTTTGCTGGTTTTATTCACTACCAGGCACTCAATAGTTTCCATATGTAGTTGTGTGGCTTGACTGTTGTCAGCACCTGTCTGTTGAGCTAGTCAAACAAGCAGAAGAAATCTATAAGGCACATATAAATAGGACATGCTCAAAGTTGAATACTGTTCATTTAGGGAAAAAAACAATGGTTCATTTTATACCTACAATGATTTGTCCATAGTGGAGTTTCAAATGGCAGCATAAAAAGACAGAGCAACAACAGACTCAAAATCAAACAAAATCATTCAGTAACCACAGAGCAGGGCAACAAGAGAATCCTCTGAACAACAGAAACACTGCTTTGGGAAGTGATGCATCTCTAAAAAATATGAGGGCTTTCCATGTGAACGGCTCCTCCTGATTTATCTTTTTTTAATCAATTTTCTTTCCAAGGAATTTAATGGATGGTATTATGCTATTGCCTATTACAATCTAGGATTTGTTATGCTATTAGTATTACCGGTACATGCTATGCTACACATGGACGCTTTGGCCAGCTTCCAAAGGTCATTATCAGGATCTTGCAAAGGCCTTTGTCATTATCACTATCACTAATTAATGTGCTTTTCCTGTGGAATTTTCCCTAATAATTGATACTATTATGCTATGGTCTGCTATGCTATTACATACGCTGGCCTTTTTCCAAAGGCCATTATTTAATGACATGTTTATCCATGTTCTATTTGCATCAGTTGTTTCCCAGCCAATCATTGGCCAAGCTGAGCCGCAGCTGCTGAAGTCCCACTTCCTGCCTCTGATGGAGAAGCTGAAGAAGAGGGCGGGCTCGGTTCTGGAGGAGGAGGAGCATCTGAAGGCCGAGGGGAAGGGGGACACATCAGAGGCGGAGTTACTCATTCAAGAAAAGTTTGCCCTGTTGGTCCGTGACCTATACGCTTTTTATCCACTGCTCATTCCCTATGTTGACTTGCACAGGTGAGCACTGTAGGAACGTACACACACACACACACACACACACACACACACACACACACACACACACACACACACACACACACACACACACACACACACACACACACACACACACACACTGATTACATCTACACTAACAAATACTGGTCCATTCATTTATGATTGTTGTTTTAAATATGGTTTATCTGTTTGATGTTGAAGAGCAAGTTGGCTGACAGAGCAAAATGCTGAGGCTGAGAAGCTCTTCAGCATGGTGGCAGATATCTTCATCTTCTGGGCAAAGTCTCATGTAAGCACCCAAAAATGTACAATATAAGCAAGTCTGACTTTATTCTATACACACATGCACACACATGAGCACACACACACACACACACACACACACACACACACACACACACACACACACACACACACACACACACACACACACACACACACACACACACACACACACACACACACACACACACACACACACACACACACACACACACACACACTCATACACACACACACAACATGCAAACGTCTGGACATGACCGGATAAAGATATGTATTTACTCTAAATGTTGAGGTCGGCGAGGGCTTTTCAAAATTTAAAACCAGATTTACGTAGTTGTGCAGTATGCTGGAGGTTGGTGAGCCAGCCAAGTCACCACCACCATGGGCTTGTGAAGGCTATGCTCTCTACTGTACATTCATTGCCAGATGAAGGAAAGAAATACGTAAATTGATAAAATTGATAAATGGATACAAACAACAGCATGTAGATATCTGGGACAATTACCTGATGGCGTCAAAATTAACTGTTCATGTTCAAGTTTTTTCATCATTCAACCACCATACTGTATACCCAGCTATTTGCTTAGTATGCAAAAATGACTGATGTCAAAACAAGATACTACTACAAGGTAACCTCGAGGTCCCCTAGCACAGATTTGTTATGCTTTAATATGTTTTCTGCTTTTGTTACGGCAAATGACTGATAGCTGGTCATTGATAAAGGGAAAGAATGAATTCATTACCTTGAATTCAAAATCTTGCAAAACAAATCACTAGCTGAAGATAAAAGCAGGTTCCTGTAACAAGATAAAGATCGCGAACACCCCTTAACATGCAGCGCTACCCCAAAATACAAGCTTGGCATGCTGCCATGGCCCACACACGGTTTCCTTAGTCAAACATCATAAAAAGCCAGTGGCTACACCTCCAAAAAGCAGTGAGGCCCAGGCATGTACACTACACTGATCATTATGATAGACACCACACAGATGATGGAGCACCTTTACTCCAGACATCCAAAAGTGAACACTTCAAACTGACTTACACTGTATGCTCTACTACAGATGCAAATATACCATATTGCATTGCTCTCTTTGGGTTTTTCTTCTTCTTTTCTTTAATTTTTTAAGTGTGCAGCCAAATGCTTATCAGAGGACATAGTGTAACACTAAAGGTATCCATGTTATTTACTGTATTCTTTGACAAGTATGTGGTTCAGACTGATGTGAATGGAAGGGAATTAAAATTCTACAGTATATTTTTTCATACTGTATTTGCTTTAAGTGGCCACTGGCCAGTAACAATATCAGTATTGTGGGAAAACACACTGTGCTGTACATTGCAAGTGTATCAGTTGCTAGCTCTATTTTACTGTAGGCAAAATCCAGACAATTTAATTACTTCATTCTTGAGCGTCGTTGACATTTGTAACAAGAGAGAAAATGGAAAACGCAAACAACACATTTATCAGGCAGTCCACATGTTACAGTAAGTGTCACAAGTAACAGTAACATTGTCCAGCAGGACCACCCATGCTTTTGCATGTTATTGAACGGCTTCCCGTAAAACATCAAAGGCATGCGCGTAGTACAAGCGCAAAGCCTTTTGCTCATGTAGTATACATACATTTTCCTCACATGCATTGTACACATATTTACTGTATTTATGTCCATATTTATTGTGTTGTGCCATGCTCCACCAGAATTTCAAATGGGAGGAGCAAAATTTTGTGGTCCAGAATGAAATCAACAACATGGAATTCCTTGTCAACATCAGCAAGAACATGAGGCCAGCATCAAAGGTGGGGGGTTCAGCAAGTCATATTGGGTTAAAGGAATTACTCTACGTAATGTGTGTATGTGTAATGTGCTGTATGTGTGGTAGCACTTAAAAATAACAGTGCATAAACTGGAATGGAATATAGTTAGAAGTATTGTACGAAACGTTCTTTCAATGCAAAAACCACCCATAAGAAATATAAAAACATATGTGCCTATGCAAATCTTATAAAATCTTATACATGTAAAAAAAAAAATTGCTACAAGTATGTACAGTATATACAGTATGTGGGCATGTTGAACTCGGATGATTGTTGATGCTAGAACAACACTTTTACACTCAGCACAAAGCAGGTGTAAAAGTGACCTAGTGGCAAAGTATAAACATGCCATAGATTAATTCACGTAGATATGGGCAAAAATGCAGGGTGTGAAAAATGCAGACCTTGGCTGCAGGTGACTGAAAGCCATAATAAAAAAAGGACACACAAATGTGAGCAAATTTCAAATGGTGTGACTGAATTGGATGAAAGAAAGGGGGATTGCAGGAGAAAGAGCAGTGGAGGAAGGTGAAGAGGAGAGGGGATCGGTACTCCACGCATACCTCCCTTATCGTGGCCGCCTTGAAGAAACTGATTCCCGTGGGCCTCAGCGCCTGCCTGGCCGCCGACCAGGAAGTCATCGCCAGGGCCAAGGCCCAGCTATCTCAGGTTAGCACAGACTATACAGTACCAGGGGTTCTCAAAGTGGGCTCTGGGGAGCCCCTGGGAGTCTGTGGTGCATTGCCATGATGGGGTCCATGAAAAGTTTGTTACAATGCAATACGCTAAATGTAAGAAACAAAATATTCTTACTTAGTCCCCATTTCTGTTTTAGAATGGCTATTTAAAGGAACAGTCCACCGTTTTTTGATTTTCACATATTTGCAGTATTTCCCAGCATTATTCATGAATGTGCATATAATTTTTTGTCTATGTGTTTCCATTGCCTAGTTTAACAGTATAGCCAAATTAAGCGTAGCAATGCAAGTCTATGGGGGCAAACAAAACATCATCCAATGTACTTATAAAGTGCTTTAAAATTAATGTAAAATTCACCAGAGTGCAAAACAGCTATTTAATCCTGTCATGTGATCATTTGTGGCCTGATGCTAATGCCTCCATTCACTTCCAGTGATTATGATAAGATATGCTAATAATTCTGATCCAATATGAAAAAACTGAGAAGAAAATGATATGCACATTCATGAATAATGCTTGTAAATACTGCAAATATGTGAAAATCAAAAATGGGTGGACTCTGGGGCGATTAAGAGGGGGGTCCCTGTAAATGTTCTGCCCTGCTAGGGTTCCCTGGCCCAAAACAGTTTGAGAACCCCTGATCTATACAATGCAATCTGACACAGGTAAAGGGTGTAGGATGATGGTTTTAAATGCCATCTTTTTGGGGCAGTCACTTGTTTCTGCACTTTATCCTTCTGACATGTCCCTGTGCAGGGGGACACAGAGGAGGAGGTCAGGGAGGTCATCCGCAAAGGTCTTCAGAGGCAGAGGAAGGTAAAAAATACAACGAAAAAATGTCTTCACATAAGTCAACCCAAAAACTTAAATCTCACGTTTTACTACACACATTGGTTGTATTTGGTCAATAGGAAGTTGTGTTTACTGCTGAATGTGTGTCATGAATTAATTTTACTATCATGTTGTACAGGATTTTCTCAATGGTCCAGGCAATATTAAGGATGACGACGTCGAAAGGGTTTTTGGGATTGCTCACGTCTCGTTTCACCTGGACCAGGTGCAAAATTTGGTGTTTGAATTTGTGTATTTTTATGCTGTATATTTACGTTAATGTACTTTAATGTAAAGCATCTTGTGGGTGTAAAATATTTGAGTATGTTTTTGAATGTTCACAGGTGGAAAGGCCACAGAGGACAAAGAAAGCTGTGTGGAACAAACTGCTTTCCAAGCAGCGCAAGAGGGCTGTGGTGGCGTGCTTCAGGATGGCACCCTTATACAACATACCCAGGTACATGACATGCAGATATGGACACATGCGATACATGTGAGGATTGCTCAGATATTTGAGATGAGAAGCAATGGTAAGAGAGGGGATTGCTATGGATTGTGTTGTTTTTAGTTGAAAAGGGGTGCAATGATGACTGACAATGATGATGATTATATCTTTTGAGAATGTTATATTAACCATAACCATTTCACTGAGTTTGAAGAAGCGCTAGCCAAAAGTTGTCAAAATTATTATCAGGAAACAGGACATTCTGTGTATAGATCAAGGAGTCTGTGTATGGTCAACAAAATACTATGTTTTAGCGAACTGTGAATCATGGGCTTTGATAGCGCCACAAAGTCAATGCGTCTGGTTCTTGTGCGTCACCTATCTTCAACAGTCACAAGCAATCACTGAATTGCAATTCATTGCCCAAAAATGTACGTAGTTAAATGTTTATATCAAAACAAAACCTACATATCGAACAAATCGTTCATGCCTCTGCTTCCAGCTAGTTTATAATTGGCCTTTTACAACCTGAAATAGCTCTCGGAACGGTTTCTTGTTAATATGATGTGACCTAGCAGATATGCCCCAATCTGCGGTAAAACCTGCAGTCAGAGTGAGATCTCACCTGTTCAGCTTTGGAACTATTTACAGGCAATATCTACAATGCTCCACCTGTTAACAGTTTAACATTTAAACCAAATACCAAACTGTTCTCAGGTGCTTTCTTATTTTCTCTGTATTTTATCTTAATATGCATTTTATTTCTTCCTCTTGTCCTTCAAAAAAAACCTTTACTTTTCATCACTATGCGTGCTTCTACATACCTTTCTTTCCTTTTATATTTGTAAAGCCTATTGAACTGCCTCTGTGCGTGAAATGGGCTTAAACAAATAAACGTGGCTCGACTTGCCTTTCTGTCATTACTTTGTATTTTCCATTTCTCTCTCTCTCTCTCTCTCTCTCTCTCTCTCTCTCTCTCTCTCTCTCTCTCTCTCTCTCTCTCTCTCTCTCTCTCTCCCTCTACCTCCTATATTTTTATTTTTTTCTGTCTCACATATGCTCCCACTTTCCTCCCTTTCACCCCAGGCATAAAGCAGTCAATCTTTTCCTTCTGGGTTATGGCACAGCATGGATTGAAGCAGAGGGCCACTCTTTTGAAGATAAGCTAATAGAGGATTTGACAGTAAGCATGCATATTGTGTACTTATTACATAATCCAATACAAACATTTACTCA
>NC_085880.1:25927781-26010281 GCF_034702125.1 Engraulis encrasicolus
TTGTATCATTGATGAAGGCGTTACACACTAGAAAATTGACGTTACAGTATGATTACACTGCACAACCTCTTTTTAGTTCTGTACAAATATGAACTGATTGATTCTAATTTTTCTACCGTTTGCGTTTGATTGACAGGATTCCAGTCAGATTGATTTACTGAAGGAGCTGATGGATTTGCATAAGGACATGGTTGTCATGCTCCTCTCCATGTTGGAAGGTGATCACTTTTAAGGTTAGAGCCTTGCCAAGAGAGCAAGATGTCCGTACCTGTGTATGCTGATTCACCTTTGTCTTTCATCAGGAAACGTGGTGAACGGCACCATAGGCAAACAGATGGTGGACATGCTGGTGGAATCGTCCAGCAACGTGGAGCTCATTCTCAAGTTCTTCGACATGTTCCTCAAGCTGAAGGACCTGACATCATCGGAAGCTTTTAAGGAGTACGACCCCTACCAAAGAGGGCTCATCTCCAAGAAGGACATTCAGAGGGCCATGGAAGGCTGTCAGCACTACTCCCTCACCGACACCGAGTTCCTGCTCTCCTGCATGGAGACGGACAATGGCGAGTTGGACTATCACGCGTTTGTGAAACGCTTCCACGAGCCAGCCAAAGACATCGGCTTCAATATTGCTGTGCTCCTCACCAACCTGTCTGAGCACATGCCTGGCGATGCCCGTCTGCACACATTTTTGAAACTGGCAGATAGTGTTTTAAGGTATGCTCTTTTCCATATTTCTATGCATGTTGTTTTACTGGAGTTATTGGTTTTAAAAATGTTTTTAAAATATCCATTATCGTTATTTCTTATTGTTATGAAGGCCAATGTCATTCCTTAAAAAAAAGAACTACCGATAACAATAATATCTCATTCACTGGTACTTTCAATTCCACCTTCTGCTATTTTACTGTAGCAATGTAATTTTGCGGGGCAATGATGAAAGCGTCCATTATTATTATAATTTGGCCCATCATTAAGCAAGCCCATGTTTTTGCTTTATGATGGGATTGATATTGATAACAGCACACGCGTTTACTCGTTCACAGGTACTTCCAGCCTCACCTGGGCCGCATTGAGATTCTGGGAAGTGCGAAGCGCATTGAGCGTGTTTACTTCGAGATCAGCGAGGCCAGCCGTACCCAGTGGGACAAGCCTCAGGTGAAGGAGTCCAAGCGCCAGTTCATCTTTGATGTCGTCAACGAGGGAGGAGAGAAAGAGAAGATGGAGCTTTTTGTCAACTTCTGCGAAGACACAATTTTTGAGATGCAACTGGCGGCACAAATCTCTGGCTCGGATGTCAAGGAAGGGACATCCAAAAAGGATGAAGATGAAGAAGAGGAGTCGACGGAAATCAGACCTGGGGAGCCGAGTGCCTTTTCTCTGGCTTCAGCGATGTATGTTTTCCTGGCTCCTCTGTACTTTCTGGTCATGCTGACATCACTGCTCTCCATGCGGAACCTTCGAAAGTACCTGAGCAAGGTCACCTTGACAAGTCTCATAAGCGCTATTTTCTCATTTTTCTGGAACATTCTCTCGGGTCTGGCCCAATTGGTCTTTTGCGTGATCTCCTTTGTACTCTACGTGCTATACCTGACCTTCATTGACGGGGGCATTATTGAGAAGGCAAAGAACCTGACCCTGGCCGACCTGATAATCGACGCCCCTGACCTTGCTGAGGAGGAGGTCACCACCGCGATGATGTATGTGGGTATGGGGGACGTGGTAGGCGTCGAGGAAATGACGGACATCAGCTCATCTCAGGATATCGGGGAGCTGGGTGTGGACCTCTCGGCGGTGTCCATCAAGGATCCCCTGGTGCTCACCGATATCTTTGGCCTGCGCATCAGCAAGGAGGGCAGCAAGTTCAGACTAGTGTCTGGAGACTCCAGCACCGAAGGTGCTGCTGATGTTGCTGAACTCAGGGCAAAACAAAAGGTAATGGGTTGTGCTGTCAGGAGATTTCAAGGTGGTGCTTAAAGAGTTATGTAGCCACAATTTTATAATATGAGAATAACTAATTTTGTTGTACCTGTTCAATGGCAATAAAGACATTCATTCATACTTCGAACATTATCGTATTGTAATCAGGGTCAGAGCTTGTTGTGTTTATGCAGAGCAATGTTGAGTTTTAGTCCAGACACAGTGATTGGAGTATCTGGCTTCAGAATCTACCATCAAATATTTAGTCATCTCAGATTATAACACAGTTCTTCTATATACAGTGTGATGATGACATTCAGTTTATCAGCAATATAGAAAATCTGACCCCCATATGCTGGGCCAGCCCAAGGCATAAGCAAACTTTGCGATGGCTTAGGGCCCCCATGCCCCCAGGGGGCCCGTAAAGTAATAGACTAATAGTTTTTTATGTGAATAGTAACAGAGTAATCATTTTTATTCCTTTGTGATACATAGTTTTCTGTTTGAGAACTTTTTCTCCAATAAGTACAGTGCATGATGGGTACTTGATCTGCAGGCAGTCTACTTATGTCCTTAGCTCCTACCCCTCGCTCGTGAAAGTAAATGAAGCTTATGAAGCATCTGATGTTGAGTAGGTGGTGGTATGGGGGGCATTTTGCTTAGGGCCCCATAAAGGCTTGCACTGGCCCTGCCCCTAAGTATCAGAATAAGAATCAGTTAAATATTTGAAAATGTGAAGATTTGGCTTAATATCAGTAGGCCTACCACATACCTGGCCATTTATCTCATTCCACTGGGCACAACTATATGTGTATATAGATACACTATGTAGGCTACAGCTGTGGAGTCAGGGTGGCTATCATTGTGCAGAATGTTTGCCAGCAAATTACCACCCTGACTCAGGTGGGCAGGAAAGGGTATATCCTGCTGTTCTGTGTGCACTAAATCCATTATGTAAACAGATGTGTGAGTGCATTTATCTCATTAATGTTAAATGCAGTAGACTCTGGGCTGTTGATGATGACTGTGTGTGAGTGTGTGGATTGTTGTGGGCCTTGCTGTGTTCAGGGCACCTGAGTGTGAAGCACATGGGTGAGCGGTTAGGGCGTCAGACTTGCATCCCAGAGGTTGCCGGTTCGACTCCCGACCTGCCAGGTTGGTGGGGGGAGTAATCAACCAGTGCTCTCCCCCATCCTCCTCCATGACTGAGGTACCCTGAGCATGGTACCGTCCCACCGCACTGCTCCCCATGGGGCGCCACTGAGGGCTGCCCCCTTGCACGGGTGAGGCATAAATGCAATTTCGTTGTGTGCAGTGTGCAGTGTTCACTTGTGTGCTGTGGAGTGCTGTGTCACAATTACAATGGGAGTTGGAGTTTCCCAATGGGCTTTCACCTTTTTCTTTCACGTGTGCAATTAACCCTGATTGCTTTGCCAAAGCCTCAATCAAGTTGCTATCAGCCTCGCACATCACCTGATCATGACGGGCGGTATGTGTGTTGTGATTTCTGCTAAAAGTCACACTCAGAGAGTCACACTCTCACACATCACAAGCCCCGTGTCTACTACATTTACTGTTAATGAGGTAAATACACTTACACATCTGTTTCCGTCATGGGTTTAGTGGACACAGAGCAGCAGACTGCTATGCACTCTCCTGCCCACCTGGGTGATGGGGGCCAAGATGTGCTCTGAATTTCTCAGCTCCCACAGTTGATCAAATTGCCTCTGTATGTGCCGTCTATCTCAAGTAAACATTTTGGTAACAAACATAAGGCTGCCGTTTCCCACATCATCAGGAGCGCATTGTCTTTTGAAGCTTAGCACATCAAAGTGATGCATTGTCAGTCGCACTGCCTGCTGTCAAATAATGAAGAAAATTGGAAGCAGAAGGCTTTTAACTGAAATGCCTGTGTGCACACTTTTATGAGATAAAAAGACTGGGAATTCTATAGGTATTAAATGGACAAACATTTTTGTAGACTGACGTCAAAATCTTGTTCTTTTACAGCTATATTTCAGAAGTGTATGGATAATTAACATGTATTCTCAGAACTTGTCAAACTCTGTCTACTACTACGATTTAAGTGTCCACATTCAAGTCTGTCTAGCATCATGTTGTTTTTACATACGTACGTGCTTTGCCTTCATAAGTGCTTATCTCGCCCCCTGGGGCTTTTGTAGGTATTTGGATTCAAGACACAAGACTGTGAAGAAAAGGAAGAGAAAATATATGAAAAAGCAGAGTGAGTTTGGTTATACTTCAAAACGTGCTGACAAAGTCATTAAGGAGATTTAATAACACAATTAAATGCAGCCGAACACAATTTGATTAGAAAGTGAGCGCTAGCTTCACAATTGTGAATGTGTGCTGATGAACGTCTTCATTTGTAAGTGAAGTGGAAAATGTTGTTTACAGAAGAGAGGACGATGAAAAGAAGGACAGGAGGACTGACGGCAAGCGGAGATGGAGGAGCAGACAACAGCACTGCTCAAAGCAAGAAGAGTCGCCTTTCTGGAAAGCACTCAGCTCCTATCAAAGAAGAATGCTTGTATGATTAATAACACAACACTCTTAAACTCTGTACTGGATGTAATCATTAATTCACTGGTCCATTAGTGATTATTACTTCATTACAAATGCTTCCACTTTGATTAGTGCACCGCCATGTCTTTTCTTCCACAGAACTGCTTTGCCCGGAATTTCTACAACATGCGGTTGCTCGCCCTGTTTGTTGCCTTTGCTATCAATTTCATCCTCCTCTTTTACAAGGTGAAAGCATTTTCCTTGAAATTTTACACCAAGCATTAGGCACTGGGGTGACAAGTCAATGTGTTTTACAACCACCCCATTTTAGAACACATCAATAAATAATAAAACTTGTCGTAGCGCTAGCACTCTTTGATATGAATTTTTATTCCTGTTGCTCCCCATGGCGGGTTATTCATCTATGTTTAACCCCGTGACTATATGCTGTCACAGCTGGGGGCATGTGGTGGGGTGGGCGTGGGTCTAGGCAGGGCTGCTGACATATTTAGCCGGGCCCAGGATAAAATAGTCACGGGACACCAAGGGACACCACCACCAAATGCATACAATGTAATGAGGACCAAATTCTGACCCCATGTTCTCCCTGTGCCCGAGACAACTGACCCATTTGCACCCCACTCCAACCCTCCACCCCCACCCCCTGGGTCTAGGTCTCTTCCTCGTCTGGAGATGAAGGTGAAGCGGAGCCCCAGGGCTCTCCTGTATCATCTTCTGACTTCCCCGGCGATGGAGGCCAGGGCAGGGAAAAGGAAGGGCTGCTGCTGTCGCCCCAGGCCACCCAGGAGGACACAGACACAGACACAGACTCGGCTGCTACTGCCTGGTTTGTCCTGGAGGAGGACACTGGCTACATGGAGCCCTCTCTGCATTACCTGGCCATTATTCACACTCTCATCTCCTTCTGCTGCATCATCGGCTACTACTGTCTGAAGGTAGAAACTCACACCATACCGTAGATGCCGTGATGCAGTGTAACCAAGCACACTCCAGTCAAACCCTCAAGAGCGGGCTTGATTGGAAAGCTACCGGATGAGATCACCCCTATCAAATGTTTATGGTTACACTTAATGATGTCTATTTCCTAATAAGCATTTTATATTGTACTTAGTGTATTACCTCTTACTTTATGTTCATCATTGGGTACTCTCATTTACTGCTGCGTCATTGGCTACTGCTATCTGAAGGTAGACATTCACAAAGCAGATGCGATGACACAATAATAATAATTATTATTTTTATTTGGAGCGCTGTTAAGGATACCCAATGAAACTTTACCAGCCTGGCGAGCTAAACCCCCAGGGAGCAAATTTGCAAATTTGCATCTGCTAACAGCGTCTAGATTTCTATGCTAAAACTTTACAGGATAGAATGTCAAAATAGTAGTGTGTTAAAACAGAAGTTAAGTAATTAGTTAAAAAAGAAAAAGAAAAAAAAAGTAGTCAAAGATGCATTGTATAATATAGGTCAGCAATACATGTTAAAAGGCATAGCAGCAAATAATAGTTAGTAATACATGTTAAAAGGCATGTAGCACGACACAGAACAATAACAGAGCAAGGTAACTAAATAAAGTATAATAAAATAATGAATACATAATAATACCTCAACCAGTTTTGACTGTGATGGGTAAGCAAGGTTGAAGAGGTGTGTTTTGAGAATGTACTGTATTTGAAAGTGGAGAGGAAAGTACATTGCCATAGTGAAAGGGGGAGGTTGCTCTAGAGTGGATGATGCAGGGAAACTAGAGGATATCATCCATATTAAATGTTTATGGATTTAGTTTATTATGTGCTTTACTGCCAAATAATCACTTTATTTTGTATTTGATACATCTTTATTCACTATGTTCATAATTAGGGTACCTTGAGTCAGTGAGGCATTTTGAAGCATTACAGTACTTGCGCACATCTGTCTACTGTGTTTCAGTTGGCTATTGAGCTTACTTTATGCCATCTCTCTGCTGCCTTTCTGTTTTCCTACTATCTTCTCTGTGTATTAATATTATATGTTTATTTATTAAGGACTAGCTGATGAGAGATTAGAAGTTAAAATGCTTAACCCCTTAGTGCAGAGCCTTTGTTATAACCTTACTGTCACCAAAATTGTAATGGCTGTGTCTTAATCTGTTACTTAAGGCTCTCTGGAATGTCATAGCAATGTTGTTATGATGTACGGTAGTTGAATATTTCCACTGGCGACCCTATCTGCACTAAGAGGCTACTGAATTAAATACTGAAGTAAAGTTAATGTTATCAAGTTTATTCTTGTGGCAATTTAATTTGTGCATCATTTTTGGCACAGTTGATGGAGATGTTTGTTTTCTCTGACTGTTTTTATGGGTTGTCAGGTTCCCTTGGTGATTTTTAAGCGAGAGAAGGAGGTAGCACGCAAGCTTGAATTCGATGGCCTTTATGTGACCAAGCAGCCCTCAGAGGATGACATCAGAGGACAGTGGGACAGACTGGTCATCAATACCCCGTGAGAACACAACTTGTATTGATGTCCAGTGTTTATTTGCATAATTACTACATTATGTTACATTTGGCAGGCGCTTTTATCTAAAGTGACCGAGGACAGTCATGGCATACAACATGCTGGTACATACAATATACACTGTAAAAAAAACTGTTAATTTAGGGCAATTCTGCAACAGCATTCTACTGTTTTTCGAAAAAACAGACTACTGTGAAAATATTACTTTGAGTCACATATTGAGCATAAACAGTAAGTACTGCACAATAACAGCATTCGCCGTTGTGGAAACAACCAAGTTATTTTAGGCAGCACCATTGAAACCCATTCATCCTCCACTTGTCCGTGATCACCATCAAGCTTCAATACCACCTGAAGAACTTAAGTCATTCTCACTGGTTAAAGATTCTCTGATACTATAAAGCATGATGAAACAATTTCTAAGGAAACTACAATACTTAAAAAGTGCTTGATGCCGCAAAGTATGAGTAGCACATGCATTTTGATAGTGATGAAAGTGTGAATGGCTGAAACATGTTAAGAACTTGTAACACTCTTGCAACAAGCAGTCCCATCTAAACCAATCTGCTAATCAGTGCCTGGCCTCACCTGAGTACTAAGGGCTGTTATGCCATTATTCAATTATGACCTTCACCTGCCAAGGGCCTGATGACTCTGGTCACATGGTACTCTTGCACCTGTAAATTAATCTGGACTATCAACACTTCAGTTGCTTGCCTGCCTGCTGGCTGGCCTGCATGGCACAGCATAGCACTTGCTTGCCTACAAGCTTGCTTACAGGCTTGCATACTTTCCTTTTTGTGAAAGCTTGCTTTGTGGCACTTGCTGTGTGTGGCATCATTTGTGGAATTGTTGCATATAATGCACTTGCTGGGAATTAGGCATTGTTTTGAGAGCTAGCTTGTAGTGCTGCTTTTTTGCTGTGCTACTTGGTGCAAATTACGTTTTTACAGACTGGCCAATGCTATTTTCATCATTGGCTCATCAAGAGCTGATACATTAAAACGCCCCCCTCACACATTCCCATTGTCATTGTAACATAGCACTGCGTAGGCCTACACTGAAATTGTATTCATGCCCCACACATTCAAAGGACCACCGCAAACCAGCATCTTAATGTAGCATAGTGGCGGCATGGTATCATGCTCAAGTCACTTCAGTCATGGTGACCGATGGGACGGTGGGGCGGTAACATGGCCAGGGTATGGAGAATGATTGGTGGGAGGGAAGTTGCCATGGCCATATTCATGAATGCAACTATGACCCAGTAATTGCCTGCTATCTCACAGTACATCTTCAACTTTTTAACTGTAGTGTACCGTTATTTTACCTATACTACTGTATAAATATTGTAGAGCAATTAGTTTTTAGTTTAACAATACTAATACTGTGAACATTCTGTAGAGTACTGTTACTTTAACAGTTCAATTGCTGCTGACAAATAGTTATATACTGTGGTACATTAAACAGTACTGAGCTGTGTTTGATGTTTGGTGTGAAATAACAATAGAATTACAGGTAAATATAATTGCCAGTAACTGCCGTTATTTTGCAGGGGAAATCTCTTACAGTGTATGTCATTATTCCCTCTAACAGATTCTCTTGGTAAAAAAGTAAGTGGAAACAATATCGTTAGTGCACTGTTTGTATACAGTAGTATAGCCTACAGTAGTTTATTGACACCACAGGTATTTGTTATTACATTATTACATTACATTGCACTTTACAGACCCTGTTTTACCCAAAGTGACTTACTAATATATAGATACAGGGTGTTGGCTACAGTCCCTGGAGCAATGTCAGAGTAGGTGCCTTGCTCTTGGGCCCTTCAACCATGGACGAGGTTGCCGGAGACCACCCACATTATTTCTACTAGATTCTAACATGCAACTTTCCAAACCAAAGACGACCATTGCACCACCTTACCATCAGGCCACAGCTGGCTAATGAATAACAACGGAATTTCAATTACAGGTGTATTATTGCCAATGGTCATTATGATATACACATTTTGTTACACTGTGTGTGTGTGTGTGTGTGTGTGTGTGTGTGTGTGTGTGTGTGTGTGTGTGTGTGTGTGTGTGTGTGTGTGTGTGTGTGTGTGTGTGTGTGTGTGTGTGTGTGTGTGTGTGTGTGTGTGTGTGTACTTGTGTGTGTGTCTGTCTGTCTGTGTCTGTGTCTGTGTGTTTTCCATTCAGATCATTTCCAAGTAATTACTGGGACAAGTTTGTGAAGAGGAAGGTAAAACATTTTTAAAAATGTTCACTTTAAATCAAAATACCAGCTGTCTTTTAATAGTGGTGTGCAATGAAATGTCTATGTGTGGGCGTGTGTCTCTATATGTGTCTTTTGCCAGGTGATGGATAAGTATGGGGATTTTTATGGCTTGGCACGGATCAGTGACCTGCTGGGTCTGGATCGAGCGGCGCTGGACTTCAGTGCTCAGGCCATGGAAAAGAGGAGACCCAGGAGGGAGCACGACCTTACAGCCATGTACGTTACAGTATTGTCTAGCTCTGACGGCCCAGCTACAGTACCTCACCTCACATCCTCTTATTTACAGTAGGACCCACTGGTTTTGTATGACACTAGCACATTAACACCTTAGACGTCTCATGGTATGTGCATGGAATGGGGAAAACATTTACTGGAGGAGTCACTGATTTTGTACCATGTTTTCTTGACTGTGCTATGACTTCTCCTTGCTACATCCAGCTCGAAAACACCTCGAAAGCCTCATGGAGGCACATGGTGTACACATAGGGTACGTTCCAATATGTGACCTTGCGTCCTCCACTTGGGCTTGTGGCCTCGCCCCGCCTTCTGGCCCCACCTCCATGGAGAAAACAATAACGTTTCCCAGCTGTCAGCCTAGCCACAACAACTTTTGGGTGACTGTTTTTCATTCACCATCCAGTTTGCAAATGAGAAAATTACTTTACAATTGAGCTTTCGCGAGATATTCAAATATAATGTTGTTGTCAGTGATGTCATCATGACATATTACTTCCTGGTATGAGGCCACAAGCACAAGTGGAGGACGCAAGGACGCATATTGGAACGCACACATGGAACTGGAGAAAAAAAACAAGTGGCTCTTCCTGTACACACACTCAAAGCAAAACAAAGCAGGGAGCCCATTGCCAGAAGATGGCAGTGAGGGTCAACCTTGAAAAACCTGAGATGTGTTACTGCTCTTACAAAAAAAACACACACAGAACACGATAACAGTGTGTGAGACTGACAAGGTTGTTTCATCCTCTTAGGCTGAGCTCCATTGACGTGAAGTACCAGATATGGAAACTTGGGGTGGTGTTCACTGATAACGTAAGTGGAGAGATTAAAAGGCCTTTGAGGCTGATGGGAGGTGTGTATAGTACAAAACTTATCTTCAGTAAAGGTGCACACACACACAAAAAATCAGCATTACAAAAAAAAGTCAGCATTAGAAAATCTGAAATGACATGGCAGCCAAGGACATGCCAGAAATGAATGTTGACGTAGAAATGAGCTAGAGATTGACAACAACATTAGCATGATGGTTTACTATAATACCGGTATGTCTTCTAATATCTGGTCCATTGTTTCTCTGTGTCTGACCTAGTCTTTTCTGTACCTGGCCTGGTATATGGTGGTGTCTGTCCTCGGCCACTATAACAACTTCTTCTTCGCTGCCCACCTGCTGGACATTGCTATGGGATTCAAAACACTAAGAACCATCCTCTCCTCTGTCACTCACAATGGCAAACAGGTTCCTGTGGAGATTTTCTTCTGATTCCTTTTAGATTCTTACAAACACAGTTCTAACCTTACTGTCACCAAAATTGTAATGGCTATGTCTTAATTTGTTACTTAAGGCTCTCTGTAATGGCATAGCAAAGTTGTTATGACATAGTTCAGTATTTTCAGCAAAGTGAATAGGCCCGCCGGCGACCCCATCTGCACTAAGAGGCTACATGAGAAATCCTTTCAACATGCAATTGTAACCAACAACATGGCATTTTTTTTGTTCAGAATGGTTAGGATCATGGAAAGGGCTGAGCAAAATAATGCTGTGTTGTTGAATTGTTGTTGACAAATCAAGGGTAGCATAAGCAATACAACTGCACGCTGCAATACATGGGTTCTAAATTTTGTTTATAACCTGACTGCGCGAACCTAGCTGCGCACAACTCAACCTCTGATTGTTGGAAACCGCTGTCGGTCAAAAAATTAGCTCACATGGTTGGCTGCCAGTGTCTTGCCCCTCCTCATAACATGGTGTTGATAAACACTGAGAACCCATGTATAGGCAGGGATTCTCCTCTAAGTAAGAACAGTGCTGTTAATGATGCCAATTATATTGATGTGTGTGCCACAGTTGGCGCTGACTGTGGGCTTGCTGGCCGTCGTGGTCTACCTCTACACCGTGGTGGCCTTCAACTTCTTCCGAAAGTTCTACAACAAGAGTGAAGATGGGGAAGGTGTGGATATGAAATGTGATGATATGATGACAGTGAGTATTGATTGCTTTCCACTCATGCATGCCACTCACTGAACACTGCTGTGTGTGCGTGTGCGTGTCTGTGTGTGTGTGTGTGTCTGTGCGTGAGCGAGTGTGTGCATATGTGCGTACATGTGTGTGGGCGTGTGTGTGTGTGTGTGTGAGTATGTTTGAGCGCACTTTAACCTGTTATTTAAGTTGTACGGCTGTTTGAGAGATAATCATCTGACGCTTTAGTGGCCTCCGGGCATTGAGGTATCGATCCAGAGTTGGCCGGCACACTGTTTACCTGTCAATCACTCCACCCTAGACCAGAAAGCTAATCACTTCATCTCTTCTCTTCCAAATGAGCCAGGGAGAATCCCTAGTCATGTTTGCAGAGTTGTAATTGCTGAAAAATATATCAGGTACTGTATAGGCAGTGTGTCTGAAATAGGATATACAGTATTAGCTAAGGCTGTGGTTGTCTGAGGAGGTGCGGGGCTATGGCTTAGAATTTTCATTTTCTCCAGATGAACCAGTTAGAAGAGTCATGTTTGCAGAGTTGTACAAATGCAGTGAAATACTGTACATAATGTAATGTATTAAAATGGCATGTAATATAATGTTATGTAATGTAACCTGTTTCAGAAAAAAAGTATGCACATTACTGTATTCATTACTTTTTGATAAGGTTTTTGCTCTCAAGAGATGTGGGGTTATGGTTGAAAACACTCAGAGCTTTTTTCCATTGCATTGTTTTAAACTTTCCATTGACATTAGTGGGAAACAATTGCTGCTTATTTTTTTCATTTGTAGTCCTGTAATTGAATCTAGTTTCAAGCCCAAGTCTAATTTTAACATTCTATTGACACAATTGTATTAAGTGGGAGAGATTTTGCTGCTAAAGTGTCTTATCTTCATTACAAAGCTCTGGGGGAAACTGCATATTGTTTGCCGCATGTCTATGTATTCTGAGTAAACTGATACAGTATAAACCCAGATAAAATATTTACAACACTAGTGTGGATAGTCAAAATATTCTAACAAGGGAGTCAACAGTAATTTCAACTCTAAAGTTCTTACTTTTGCACAGTATTGAGTAAAATTTCCTCTGAAAGTGTTACACTGGCCGAAGATGAAAATAAACACTATTTTTGAGTGGGACCAAATGTTATCTGAAGCAGAGTTGATTTCGACTCTGTAAGGGTTATATTGACACTGATATTACTGTGTGTTTTCCCCCCTCCTAGTGCTACATGTTCCACATGTATGTGGGCGTCAGGGCAGGTGGTGGCATTGGGGATGAGATTGAGGACCCGGCCGGCGATGAGTTTGAGTTCTACCGCATAGTTTTCGACATCACATTCTTCTTCTTTGTCGTAGTCATCCTGTTGGCAATCATACAAGGTCTGTCACATTTCAAATATATTTATGTTCCTTTAAATAAAAAGTCTCATCTTCGCTGCATGGACTGAGCTGAAGTTATGTGTTATGTTCATATAAATCTGTCATATAAATCTGTCATTTTACTGCCATCTTTAACATTCCTCTGCTAGTGGCAGAGGAACTTGGTTTGTATGCAGTGTGGCAGATTTTTTTGTGTGTCTTATTTTGATTGTCAAGAGTCACTTAAAGTAATTTAACTTTTTGTAAAAAATCATTATTAACTAACTTTTGCAATCTTCTGACAAATGGCCTTATTTAGCTGTAATAGTAGTATCGAATGGAAGTGTGCGTGCGTGTGTGCGCGTGCGTGTGTGTGTGCGCGCGTGTGCTCTGTCCACTCTGTCCACTCATCTCGCTTACTGATTTGGATGTCTGTATTCATTATGAGCCGATTTGCCACCTTTTGGACGTTTGGGCTCATTGGCGTTTTCCTTCTCTTCATTAGAACATTTTGATTGAACTCATTATTGTTCAGTCTGATCTCGCAGTTTCTCTTTTATCTCAGTCAGTTTATCCATGCAGAACTAAAGATATTGTCTCAATGTTTTCAATGATATTACAAGAGATGTAATGGGGTAGGGATAGTTTGGGCTGGCCGCCACCGAAATATGGGAGACACCCACGGAAATCACTTTGCCCATCCTGTAGTATCCTCTTCACACTGGATTACAGCTAGCCCTCAACCCATGCAGCATGAGTGGAGCATAATGTTCATGCAAATTCAAATTAACATGTGTTTGTCACATACTTTTCCCTCTAATTGTTCCTGAATATGCTCGTGGGACTGCAGGCCTCATCATCGATTCCTTTGGGGAGTTGAGAGACCAGCAGGAGCAGGTGAAAGAAGACATGGAGGTATGGCCACCATATGGTTCTTAGACAGCTCAACACTAACACTGTGGCGTCAGTATGAAGCAGAAACAGTTAGAATTTATTTAGATTAAATTATAGATGGATTGGATTATACAACATATGCTTCAACCCCTTAAGACAGTTCCCTGTTACACATTAGCTGTTACCAGAATGGCAATTGCCAAGTCATAATGTATTGCTTAAGGCAATGTGCACTGTCATAGTGGTGTAATACTATGGTAGTTAGTTGTTTTCAGTGAGTATTACATCGTGTCAGTGGCCGGACTGTGTCTGGTAAGGGGCTACTAGTAAGCCCTGATGGAAATGCCATTGCTTCATCAGATAGAACTGACAGAGCAGAATGTTTGTTTAGAATACATTTTACATAGATCAGATCATACACCATGATAAAGTATGTTGTATGTACAAACCCCAACTCCGGTGAAGTTGGAACGTTTGGTAAACAGTGAATAAAATCAAAATGCTATCATTTTCAAAACATTCAATCTATTCATTAGATGGAGAATAGTGAAAAGACAACATATTAAGTGTTAAAACCGAGAAAAAATATTGTTTTGGGGGACATATGTACTCATTTCTAATTTGATAAATCCAACACGTCTCAAAAGAGTTGGGACGGGGACAATAAATGGCAGCAAATGTCGAGGAAGACTAAAAACAAAACAAAAGACAACACTTAACAGTTAAATACATTAACCGATGAGATGATTTTATATCAAAAACAGTGTTAATTCCTATCTTGGACATGATTTCACCAGCTTAAATGGTGGGTGTATTCCTTGTCATGTTTTGCAATGTTTTCCTTTCTGTAGTGCTTACAGTGTGTCAGGTCTTGACCAAAAACCCACAATTGTATCACCTGCTGGTCCTTATGATGGAGCCAAACTGTTAAAACATAGTAGAGAATGCAATTTGACTTTACTATGTGGCAGTAATCGAAGATCTCCCTTCAAAATATAATGCATGAGTGACTTTTCATGCTGTTTAAAACCGATTTATACCATACAGCACTGTATTTAACTGTACAGATGAGTGAGAACATCTTAACCAATGCACTACTGCACCCGCATGCCATCATGGAGGCTGACTTTTGAAGTTAGCACTAACACAAGTTAGATGGTCCATTTTCACTGTAGCACAGGATGTGCAATGCTCTATTATTGTCAAAAAGAATGGACTTCTACAACTTCTGCTGACTTCTGTAAGCAAAGGACAGTTTCCCAAGTCTTCTGGGTCTATTTCAAGTGAGTTCAGGTGCTTAGGAGAATGTTACACCCCTGTATCATTTGCACGCATTAAGCATTCTTAATATGGTCAATTTTCAATAGCTCTAATTCCTGGAGTGCTAGAGTGAGACTACAGCCAATATATATTTCATGATGTCATGAACCTATACAATGATTTTAGTAACAAAAATATGTCTTATATAGCCTACACTCAATCGTGGTAAATCAAAGGGAATTCAAAAATGTATGTAATAACTATGGTAATTATTCCCTTTGCATATTTAATTCTGAATGACTCAGCCTCTCTGCGATGATCTTATACCTGGACACCTATATTGTCTGTCAGTACAATTCATTTTGAAATGTTCTTCTTTGTTGTTTTATCTTATTTGGATGTTTACTAAATTTCACTGATCCCCGTCCCAACTTATTTGAGACGTGTTGCATTTATCAAATTAGAAATGAGTACATATGTCCCCCAAAACAATTTTTTTTTCTCGGTTTTAACACTTAATATGTTGTCTTTTCACTATTCTCCATCTAATGAATAGATTGAATGTTTTGAAAATGATAGCATTTTGATTTTATTCACTGTTTACCAAACGTCCCAACTTCACCGGAGTTGGGGTTTGTACTTAAGTAATGCCAATGGCAATGTAATGATAAAGGAATGTAATAATAATCCTAATGGCTAAGTCCAGTGCTCCAGCAGCCTTTAACGAACTGGTGCAACAGGCCGCAATCAGAACAGCTCCATCTCACCAAACCAGAAGGCTTTCCCCAGCATACATTACATTCATCCATTACTTTGTGCTGCACCATCTCACAGAGCCTGTACATCAGAACTGCACTTTTCTTTTACTTTGCATGTCTAGTTTCGTATGATTGATTATGGTGAAATGTGCTGTGACAGTGCATGCTTCCTGACCTCACCTATTCAATGGAATAAGAATTGGCTTTCTACACATATGCAGGCATCTAAGATGATCACATGATGTGCAATACTAACTGTCACTGTCAAATCAGTCAAAGATAGGGTTGTTGTCATAACTGCTGAAATATGAAAATGTGATTTAAGCCTAAGGTACCTGCAAGAAATGCCAGCTGAAAGCCTGAGCCCTTGTTAGGAAAAGGTGCCCTGAGCCTATAAAAACCTAAATATCTCAGCACATAAAAGAAGCACATAAAAACTTGAAATAAATTGCAATTAAAAGCTAGGACCCTCATCATGCATTAGAATTTGTTCATTTAGCCCTAACATACCCACATTTAAAATAAAAAAAGTAAAATCTCAAAAGCCTGAATGCAACATCTACTATGTCGCTGCAGGCACCTAGGTCAATGCAGCCTATACACAGCATCATGCTTAAATGGGTAAAATGTGATTTATTTTGGTCTTTTATGCAGACAAAGTGCTTCATATGCGGCATCGGTAATGACTACTTTGACACCGCTCCCCATGGATTTGAAATACACACGCTGCAGGAACACAACCTGGCAAACTACCTGTAAGTACTACCACAGACCTATAGCATGTGGTTTATGTGTTTTGTGCAGTGGTGAATCAGAGCACCAGAGCAGCCCTCTAATCTACCCTGCCAAGCCAGACTATATACAGACTAAAAACAGACTGACACAGAGCATCGTGATTGAAGGACGGATTTTGTGTCCTTCTGCATGATCTCTGACGGTGCAGTGCTTGACCAACTCACCAGGGGAAAATGTGTTTGCCAGGTTTGTCTAGATTACTCTGCTTCCTTTAGTCATGTTTATCAGCAGTTCAGCCAAGCTCTGGTCTTTGTTCTCTGATTAAATACGGTAAATGCAACATCTATTTTACAGTAGCATTGGTTGTACTGTACTTTAAGTCCAGCTTTTGTGGGCCTGATTGTCTAAACGCACCATCATGTTTATTTGGCAGATTCTTTGTGATGTACCTTATCAACAAGGATGAGACTGAGCACACTGGTCAGGTAGGCCCCACCAGCCTTTTATCACTGCTCATGACAACAGCTCATTTTTCACTGTTACTAGTTTAACTAGTAAGATTAAATGGGCGTAGTGGTTAACATAACCTCAGTAGGCTCTATAAGACATATGCATATGAGTGGTGTAGTCAAGTTAACAAGGCACAAAATCAATGGCTCTTGCTGTAGGCCAGAAAAGTGTTTTTGCTGTGGCTGTCAAAAAGGGTTCGATTTACTTCAAACGTTAAAAGTAAAATATAATCTAATTCATTGCAATAGTATTACTAAAAGTACAAGTTGTACTTCAAGAAAAAACATGCAGTGAAATTAGAGTTGTCCATTGGTACAATCCATAGGTGTGTGTTTTTGTGAGGTTGCTTTGGCTGGGTATAGTTGTGTCAGGCACTTCTGTACTTATTTCAACTGATTATGTAGGAACAAAGTACAGAGGTTCACTTAATTGTCTGTTTTGTCTCACAGGAATCGTATGTGTGGAAGATGTACCAGGAGAGGTGCTGGGAGTTCTTCCCAGTGGGAGACTGTTTCCGTAAACAGTATGAGGAGCAACTTAGCTAAGACCGCAATTCACGCCCAGAGGCTGTGCTGTGGGAATGAGTTTGAGACGGCAGTACTGTAGTCCATAGCCCCTTAACAGACACCGTTCCGCCACTGGGACATTGTAATAGTCACTGAAAAGAATTAACTACCATTGTACTACACCACTTTGACAGTGTACAGGGCCTTTAGTAATCCACTACAAATTGGTCATTCTATTCAAGCATCAGCTGGTTTATAACAGGGGTAGTGTCTTGAGGGGTTAAAACTGTTGGACTGACTCATTCTATGAGATGTCATATAATCTTAGTCATCTAGTCAGTGCTTGTTAACAATGTACAGCAGAAGTAATGTTCTGCAATGTTGTCATTCTCTTGGAATTATCCCCAACCGAGTGAAGCAGGAGGATCCTGGCACGATGCATAGGGGTCATGGATCACGCTGAAGGGGCTTATTCCAGAAAATTGACCAAATCTCAGAACATTACATACAGTACTTGGTGGTTGTTATATGGCTACTTGTCAAAAAAAAGCTTATGGAAAGTTTGACATTTTTTGCTGTAACAATGTCATATTTGAATGTCATCTGACTGCTGCTTATGGCTTCGGACTTTAGTAGTGAGTAAACACACTGCTTTTGGGGTGATAGGAAAGTAAAACAAAACCAGATTCTGTAGTCAACAGTCAAAGTTTTTCAGTGTATTGTATACTGCATTTGACCTCCAAAAATGGGAGAGGTCCAGTCATAGTCGATGGGATGTTTGTAAACTTTCTAAAGAGTATAAGTATAAGAGTTTTTGTTATTCACTATTTAAAGGAGAAGCTTACTCACAGAGGGTGGTGTGAAACCTACGTACTATTTCATTAAAATAACACCGCAAAGGTTTGTGCAAGACTGTGTTTGTTCGTTGTGTCAAGCAAAGAGTAATTAAGAATTTTCAAGTATTTTTTATTTGGCAAAAGCTCTAAAGTGTGTGGTGTCATCCTTGATCTTTGAATTTGTCATTTTCTCAGGAAAATAACAAGGTGCTAGGCCCTTGTGACAACATGGTCTGTGGTCTGGTGGCTCTCAAAAGCCAGACAGTAAACACTGCTGATGACTAATATTCAATATTGCAGTATAGGCCGTTTGGAAATGATCCTGAAAAATCATTGGGGGTTGCCAGAGATGTCTGCTGTGCTTCGTAGCAGTGATATAAAACAGCGGTGTCCGCATGGTATGAGACTTGATGCTATGTCTGAGTCTTACCACAGGAGAATAAGACTCTTCATCTGCAACACAATTCATTTGTGTTGACGCCACACAAGTGCTCACTGCTCATGCAGTTGGGGGAGGGGGGGGAGCGTGCTCCACATTAACATTAGACAGTTACCGTCTGCTGTTTGAGAGTCGTGGCCTGCCATTAACCCTTATTCACAGTCTCCAGCACAGCAGCAGTTGTCTTATCTCTTTATCATTAGGATCCATATTACCATAATAATATTCTCTGTCCTCTTCCTTCGCTTGTCTGAATGCCATTAAAAAGAGCCGTCTATTACTGGCTGCATATGGTACGGTACGGTATGCTTCCTGGCATTCTCATCGTACAATTACCGTACTGGCCGGAGTGCTTCCATCTGCAGCCCTTGCCTTTTGATCCCGCGCTTATGTCAGCCTGGCTGCTCCTCTGCTTAGTATTCTCACCATATCTCTTCCTATTGCATTTGCCTCTTTCTTTCTCTCTTTCTCTCTCTCTCTCTCTCTCTCTCTCTCTCTCTCTCTCTCTCTCTCTCTCTCTCTCTCTCTCTCTCTCTCTCTCTCTCTCTCTCTCTCTCTCTCTCTCTCTCTCTCTCTCTCCTTAGCCCACCCAGGTCTTCTTTTGGTCTCCTGGCTCAGTCTCCAACACTCCCTCTCATCTTCTCGTCCATTGCCTCCTCCAGTCGACTTTACTCCTCTTGTTGTGGGAGGTAGATGTGGAGCGTGTGCCTTTGTCTCATTCCATTGTTTCACCTGGAGTGCAACCCTTTGAGGAGTTCAAGGTAAACAATGGGGGTAGACCACACACAGGTGGCTACAGTACATGGATGGAAAATCTTTTATTTGGAATTCAGTGTGTTTCTAATTAGGAATGCTGATGTTGGGCTACTGCTATACAGCTGTGATCTTGCTTTGGCATCCATTGACACTTCGACTCCTTATTTCAAGGGCAAGACCGCCTTTTCCAGTTTCTAATGAAGGGATTTTTGGGAATACTTGTCGTTATTTTGTTTGCCGATGATGGGCTACAGCTACACAGCATGGTGTCTTGTTATTGCCTCTATTGCCACTATTGCTCTTCATTTCAATTTATTACAAAATGATTTATCCCTCTGTGTGCAGACCCCCTTTTTCTTCTTCTAGTGAAGTGGGTTTTTTTTGTTTTTTTTATCCTTATCGCTATTATGTTTGCCTTATCAGCCCTAAAGAGTTAAGCTCTTCGTGAGAGCCAGCAGTAGCCACTGGAAAAGGCCTAATGACTGCTTAAGATGCCCGGCTGGAGACTAATGCTATTTCTGAATACCAAGTAGCAGCAGCTTCTGCAAAGACTCTTCTGCCTCTTCTGGTTGAGTGACACACAAGAGATGCATCAGGGCGAGAATGTCAATCATTGTAGAAGTTTTGAAGTCCAGCTGAATTGCTACTAATGGTGGGCAAAAACTGCTTTAGTGAATTTGGTTTGCGAGAGACATGCTCGCTCATTAAATGGGATGTAATGGGAATGGTCAAAAAGGCCTGTCCAGCAAACGATGCATAAATAAATGCAGTAATGGCCAAACTTTTGAAGCATGTGAAGGTGACAATAAATTTGATGGAAACAACCCTGCTAATGGCGGGCAAAACAGGTTAAGTGGATTTGGTTTTGTTAGAGACATGCTCGCCCATTAAATAAGGTGTGATGGGGAATGGTCAAAATTTCAATTTCTATTTAAAAGGAGTTCTGTTTTTTAAAATGGTCCGTCTATCGGACAATTTTTGAAACAATGCAGTAATGCAGTGTTTCCCAACTAGGGGTAAGTGTACCACTAGGGGTACGCGAGCAAACTGCAAGGGGCACGTGGAAAATTAACACATGCGTGGAGGACAGTCATATTGGAATATAGAACATGACTGTGGGGTTACTCATGGAATGACAAAAAGGCTTGAGGGGTACACATGACAAAAAAGGTTGGGAAACACTGCAGTAATGACCAAACTTTTGAAACGTGAAGGTGACCCTGAAGTTGATAGAAACTACCACTAGCTAAATACTAAATAGTACTTAATACTAAACTCTTCCATGTGTTTTAGGTTAGAGGTTAGTTTTGCTCATACATCACTATATGAGGGAGTTTTAGACCTTTACAATGAATTAATGTTTGGGAAAAAAACTGTACTAATGCGTATTACCATTATTTTTAAATATCACAGGGCACGTAGTACGGTTACCGGCTTGGATATGCAAAGCCATAGAAATGGTAGCTTTCCCTTAGAAATTATTTCATGTAGTTTCAGGATACTTGGATAAAATGAAATAAAAAGTAACATAACACAAAAAATGAGCAGGATATTATCTGTAGATGAAACCAAAGTGGATTGTACATTAGGGTGCATCAAAAAAACGCTTTTTCAGCCTATTGATCTGTCTGGGTGATAAAAGTGTTCCACTGCATGTACAAATAACACATGCAAAATATTTTTGCAATCCATGGTGGTTTACAGGTCCAACGGAATATGAGCTGATATGAAGGACTTGTGGATTAACTGTGTCAGTCTTTGCCAATTCAACGAAACCCTCCGACCTAATAACTTGGACTGTTTTTGTGATTTTGTTGAAATATTTTAACCTAAATATTTATATGAAATAAAACCACTTTGACATATGTAAAATAACAGATTCCTAATTAACTATAATCATCAGTACCCCCCAAAATAATAGATATAGGTATTTCCGAGAAACTGAGAAATTCACACACTGACACACAGGCTAAGCAAAAGGAAAAAAATCATGCAAATTGCTCCAAGAATGGCAATGCACCAATCAAGTAGTCAATATGGCATTTGATACCACGGCTTCAAATACTGGCCATCTGAGCACAGCCTGCATAGCCATACAGCTTTCACTGGGACGACCACTGCTGTGGTCTGGGTGCCGCCATCACATTGGCGAGGTGCTACTCAGTCAAATATTTAATGACCTCAGACTGGAGGTGTCACGCTCACCAGAGGTTGCACTGTTCTCTCGTCTGAGGGATAATTGGCACCTATTGCCACATGATGACAGTGCAATTTGGAGCAATTTGCATGTTAGGTTGCCAATGATAGTTCCACAAGCTTTGTATATGCAGGCACACCAAGCAACTTCAGCTGTGTATTATCTCCAACAACAACTGTCAGGCGCTCTTCCTTCTGGCGCACATTGTCAAGTGTCTGCGTCAACTTGCTGTCCCAGTGCAGGGTGCACAAGGCAGGTGGTATCCACTGCTCATGGCATTCCTCACTGATGGTCTTCAGCACTTTACGGCGTGATCGATCTGCTGTGGCATAGGATGTGGAAACTTTTGACAAATCACCACCTGACTCTGAGATCAGGCCACGTGTGAAAGCAGCTTGCTGCATAGGAGTCATCTTCAACCTTGTAGCCAGTGACACAAGATTTGGCCGGCTGAGGATGTCTGGTGGAATCAAGACTGTGGTGCCTGACCTGCTTTGTGTCCTGTAGACACCAGAGTAAAGTCCTTTCAGAAATTACTTGTGAGAGTTGCAAGTAAGAGTTCGAAGTCCCTCCATGGCTGAAGATCAGCTCAACAGTTATTCACCATGCCTAACAAACTCAGAGTCAAACACTCTGATTTTCATGAGGCCTTTATTTATTACAACATCATTCTATCCAAAACGATTTTTTTCCTTTTGCTTAGCCTGTGTGTCAGTGTGTGAATTTCCCAGTTTCTCGGAAATACTTATATCTATTATTTTTGGGGGTACTGATGATTATAGTTAATTAGGAATTTGTTATTTTACATATGTCAAAGTGGTTTTATTTCATTTAAATATTTAGGTTAAAATATTTCAACAAAATCACAAAAACAGTCCAAGTTATTAGGTGGGAGGGTTTCGTTTAATTGGCAAAGACTGACGCAGTTAATCCACAGTTCCTTCATATCAGCTCATATTCCGTTGGACCTGTAAACCACCATGGATTGCAAAAATATTTTGCATGTGTTATTTGTACATGCAGTGGAACACTTTTATCACCCAGACAGATCAATAGGCTGAAAAAAGCATTTTTTGATGCACCCTACTGTACATGCAATACTTCCTTTCCATACTGTACATATCTTCAAAAAGAACATGCTATTATTGACTATCCTCCTTTAACCTACAGTATGGTTTTAACAGCTTGAGATGTTCCATCGATGGCTGTGAAATAGTATACGGCATCAACACTATCTCTTGCCTGTTAGGGATTAATTTATGTCAAAATATCGACAAACTGATGGTGACCAAACCTACAACGTCAGCAGTTCTTGATCGTAATTCCTGGATCCCAATACAAAAATAGCTCCCTGAGAGAGAAATGAAAATCCCCCTTTTCACTCACGTCATTTATCATGAAGAACACGTTTAATTAAGAAGAGGCCCTCCATGTAGGTGGCCAGTAGTGTGAGCTTATGTTACTGACGCTAATACAAACAGGTACGGGGTGGGCGCACAAGTATGGAGGTTTCTGTGGTAAATAGACCTAATGGTCATCTTTCATGAAGCCTCTTACTCATTGCAAGCCTATACCAGTAAATAGTCTTTCCCAGTCTTTAGCAACTTAACTTCAAAGTCCTTAGTTCGGTTAGCCTACATTGTGGGCAGTCAGATTCCTTGCAGTTGGTCAAAAGCGAGGCTATTATTTCTCTTACGCTTACCTACCGTCAGCCAAATTCAAACTGCCTAAATATAGCCAGTAGGTTTGGTCCCTATTTCTCCCAGAGTACTTCATGAGAAGAATATTCTAATGGGACCACTCTGTAAAAACACCTTATGGTGGGGCAATCATGCCTTGGGCCCTTGATTTAGATTAGCAAAATGAAGTCCTGGGCAGTGCAGTGGATCAGTGGCGCATGTGTTTCTAGGCGACAGCAGCCATGCCATGGGAATGCATTAAAGCCATACCCCCCTTAATGTATTCTCATCATCAATCCCAAGGACTTAGGTTATTACTTGGATGAGGCTAATCATGCAGAGAAAATATAATTAATTAAAGCAGTCACGAGGCACAAAGAATTAATGGATTTTATTGATCCTGCATCTGACTTTGGCCTCAAAGCCGTGCATTATTCATTAGGTCCAGGTGATGTAGGCCATATGGTTGTTGGTGGGGACTAAGGTAAACATTGGCTGGTGGTGTGGACTCGAGGCAGCTTAGGGAAACATGGAAAGCTCTGGCACCTCAAAGGAGCATGCACTGGGACTGGAGAACTACAGACTTACTAAAGCATAATTTTGAGCAGGATAATTATAAAATAGTGGATTTTGGTAAGCGGGGCAGGCAGTAATACTTCACTGTACTTTTGCTAAACATGTATTGAAAACAGAACTGTTGTGTGATAAATGCAGTTCACGCATTTACAACCCAGCCAAAATTAGGGGCACCAAACTGGAAAGTTATTATCTGAATGCCTTTGCAGATCTTAGTCAAACTCGTATTATGTAATGTACCGTATGTGATTGAGAGGGTGCACAAATCAATGCCATACTTTTATGGCCAAATGCCCAGCTCATCATTTCTTTTTCTTTCCTTTTAATTCTTGCCTGCCTTATTTTTTAGCCTTAGTTGTAGGAAATGCTTGAAATACTTTCACACAAACCTACAGTATTTCTTCGTAATTCTTGTAATGCTTCCAGAATATCTGTCACATCCGTATGTTATATCTGCATTTCTGTGTACTGTATGAAAAAAGGCTCAAAATTCACTACCTCCTCTACAGTCTCATTAATCATTCATGTCTGAGCACCACTTATATCTCCAATTTTGCCATAACTGGTCATTTTTACTTGTAAGCCTGGTCCAGCTTTTTCACTCCAAATATGGCTATAACTACCTAAATACATCTGTCCCAAAACAGATGTCTTCACACCCTTCTTTGAGATTGAGAGAAATTATCCTATTCTTGTAGCAGCTGGTAGCTTTTTCCAACATTGGAGGGTCTATGGTAGTGAACAGCTTGGATTGTGATTGTGTGAGTAGATCAGTGGTCTCCAATTATTTTCCTCCGAGGGCCAAATTATGTAGAGCAAGTGATGCTGCGAGCCAAACCAATGCCCCAACCCAATGAGAAGCAAGTTAGATGTCTGGACAGAGAGCAGACTTTTTTTCTTATCTGTTTTCCCTTCTTGTCAATGTCTGCCATGCCCGGGCCGGATTTGGACCGCATGCCTTTGTTTGGAGACCAAGGGACTAGATGGACGACAAGACTAAATGGTTTGATTTGGCAGAACACAGCATCCGGGAAGAAACATGAGGCTTTTGTATACATTAGTGATCGGATAGGCTACAGCAGGCCCGAAGGGAGGTTTATTGGTGAAGCTCATGGCCTTGTGCTTAATTTGAATGAACACATGAAACTAATGCATTTGCATTTTGGACCATTTACAGCTATTTAATTTATTAATTGGATGAGTAACTGTGGAGTCATCTGGCTGTGTTATATGTTGTCAGCATGAGCCTTGGGGAACCCCTGTGGGTAGGATTTGAGTTTAGGACAGTTATGCTTGCCATGGCACATTAAAGGAAGCTCCAGTGAGGTACGGTAGGATTTGAAACAGGATTCAGGACTGGGCTTCCCTCGCTGATGCCCATGTCCAAGAGTATTCTAAATCGTTATCATTGACTGCATTGAAGGCAGGATGTACATTAAGTATAGAAGTTGATAAGGAAAGTAAGGAGTACTTTCAGAGGAAGTACACGGGCCATTGAGAGATTCCTCCCTGAAGAATGAGACAAAGTTATCTGCAGTGAGATTTGTGGCAGCCAGAGATGGAGGAGGGTTAAGCAGTGATCTGACCACAGCCTGTTTCCATGTGTCAGTGGCAGTGCTGCTGCTTTTGTCATTCATTGCACTGTAGTTTGCCATTATTGAAATCAACTGAAGTAATCGCACATATGTGTTGGGTAGTAGCTTCTGAATCACAAGGCGATCCAAGGAGCTGAAGTGAAGAAATACTGTACTTCCAGTCTTTTCCAACCTCAAAAACTCAAACCCATACTGGTACTGTGTGCCAGCTTGTCAGTAGCAGTAGCAATGTGAAAGGAAAGCAAGAAAGTGGCCTTCTCAGTTACAGCTGGGTTGAACCAAACGCCTTGGGCATCATTTATGAAATATTTTCAAACCCTTCTCTTTTCTCTCTTCATACACTTATCTCCAGATTTTACCCTGGAATGTCAGGAGTAGGCTGCTGCTGTTGCTGCTGATGGTGATGTGGTATGCTGCCTGAATAAGGAAGTTTGAGTTGGTGTGTAGTGCAGCAAGAGAGGGATTTTGACAGGGAGGTCAACGCAACTGAAAGTGAGAGCATGGGCTGTCAGTGGACATCTCTTTCTCCCTCCACACTCACCACCTCTGAGGTTAGTCTGCCTTTAAACCTGCTCGGCTCTCCTCGCTACAGAGAGAGAGAGCGAAGTGTCAGGCTCAAGGGAGAGCGTTTTCAGTAGAATGTGTAGTGTGCATCACAAGACACCTCAGATGAGCAGAGCAGGGTTCTCCCTCTCTCACGTCTCACACCCATGGGAGAGAGAAAGAGGTGAGCATCTAGACATGTACTCAGCTCAGGCTCGGCTTACACTGTACACAAAGGGCATTGCAGAGCAGAGGGAATCCACATAACTCAGAAGTTTCGCCACGCTCCATTCAATGCCCTGTCAGTAGCTATCTATTAGAAGTTTGCATCTTAGGACAGCAGGAAAATAAGTCGTCCAACAACTGCAAAGAGCGGAGCAAAGTCCACGTCAACAGTACAAAAACAGAAATAGACTATATTACAGGAAGACGGACAAATCGAGAGCTTTTTTGTAAACAGAATGCATTCTGTTTAAACAGAATGCATTCTGTTTAACTTAATTTAACTTAAAGGGGCTCTAGGTAGGATTAAGAGTCTAACTAATCACTGTCCCGAGTCAGCCGGTGCTTATTTGAGACATTAGTGGGTGAACCATGACTCTCGCGACCACTTCCACGGTCGTCTGACAGAAAACCCCAAATGCAACTTTTGACAGAACGAATGTCGTGGGAAAAACTTCACATACGAAAAATTGCTTTACATACTGTATTCATGTTTGTATCAACAAATCAACAATATACATCTTGTAAGAAGAGTATTTGTATATACTGTATTAG
This sequence comes from Engraulis encrasicolus, assembly GCF_034702125.1. Classification (NCBI taxonomy): domain Eukaryota; kingdom Metazoa; phylum Chordata; class Actinopteri; order Clupeiformes; family Engraulidae; genus Engraulis; species Engraulis encrasicolus. The sequence continues at coordinate 25,954,657 of NC_085880.1, forward strand.
TGGGACGAATTCATTTAACTTATTGTGGGGGAAAAGGCAATATCGTTTTACATGGACTTTTGGTGATTTAAACATTGCTTTTTGTTGAACGAACAGCTATTTGTTTATGGGGAAACAGCTGGTTGTACTAGATACCCCATAGACTAGCTTGAAGATGAACACAGAAACTCATTCATTTTATGTTAAGTCCTTTTTATTATTTATCTGCCCTAAAAGCAATCTGTGTAAATTGGTATTGAAATAAATTGAGCTAAAGGGACTCTCCATTAACATTCTGCAGATTGCACTGATTCGTGTAGAAGTCAATGCTTTATTTTTTGACTACCCCACATGGATGAGGTGTTTTATTTCAGTGTGTATGAATGAGATTCACCCATGATACCAGGGCCCTCTTCAGTAATACGGGTAGCTGGTAAGAGTTTTCAAGAGTGTTCGATAAAGCACTTTAATAAGAGAAATACTAGACCTCTCTCATAGTGATCTGGATTTGGATGGCCCAAAAGGGTGCAGCTGAAAAAGTGAGGTCACCATCTCTTTTATCAAAAAAGAAAATGCTCCAGTGTGAAGAGGAAAGCAATTCCACTTCTACAAAAGCAAAACAAGAGCAATCATAGATAGCAACCTTGCCCCTGTGTGTGTGTGTGTGTGTGTGTGTGTGTGTGTGTGTGTGTGTGTGTGTGTGTGTGTGTGTGTGTGTGTGTGTGTGTGTGTGTGTGTGTGTGTGTGTGTGTGTGTGTGTGTGTGTGTGTGTGTGTGTGTGTGTGTGTGTGTGCGCGCGTGCGTGCGCGTGTTTGGGCGGGCGTACGGGCGGGCGTGTGTGCACTGGTGCCGCTAGTTTGGGAAAAGTGTTATAGATTCTTAAGGGCCCGAGCACTGAAAGGGGCCCTTAACGGGGCACAACATTTCTGGCAGTGTGTGTGCGCGTGCATGCGCCCGTGTGTGCGTACATGCCTGCCTGCATGCATGCATGCAGTGTGCGGCTGTGTGTTTAGGGACAACCGAAAACCGAAAACACTGCGGGTGGACAGACAGATAAACTCAGAGGATCATTGCAATTAAATAACACTGGACTGAAGGGTTTGGATTGGCAGTGCCCTCAGCAATTGACTGGAAGGCATTTCCAGTAGCTACTTGGGTATTTATGTTAATGGGTTGGCTGTTTTAGGCATATCAGTGTCAGTGGAGGATTACTGTAATTAACCTTAAACATACAATGTTCAAAGGTTCAATGACAGTGGCAATTAAAGTAAGGCCATAGCACAGCAGCACCCAAGGTTGTTTTTATGACATGGGCGAGCTGCTTGTTTTTAAACACGATGACAGCAACAGGTGTTTGGCGTATGTTGCATACTCTGTCGGCCACGTAATGTCACAGATGCCTTCGTGGATCAAAGGACAAGGGCAGACGAGTGTTGTGATTGGCTAACAATGTCTAACTACACGTTAAAACAGCTACTTGGGGTGACCATACATGTATAGGTAATGGTTGGTTTTGGTTTTCAGCTCAAAAAAGGGACTCCAGAGGTGAGCTTTGACATTCACAAACTTTTTCACTTTTTCCCCCTCTGTTTGATCCCAAGCCAATAAGTCACGGAGCGGTCCAAAGTACACATTGTCCTCGTCAATTTACACGAGATATCCTTTACCACACCACGCTTGGAAAGGGGCCTTCATTTTTTATAAAAAAAAATAAGCTCAGCAGGAGTGCAGCCACTAATCCCTCCCATTAATCAGACACATCAAGGGAGGTGTTGCTTACTAGATCTTGAGAGGTGACCCTTGATTTCATGTGTTTAACCCTTGAATTAAGTGCTAAGTCTTGAGGTGATTACAGCACACACTTCCCATCTGGTGGATATTGGGTAAGTATCTGTTTTTTGGAATATAGTTTCTGTACTAATGCCCTGTAATGAACCTATGGCCCACATTTAAAAAGAAAAAAATCTTGCCTTTTTCTGTCCCCTACAGTGTATTATCTAGTGCTTGAGCCATCTTAAAAGGCGAGAGGCTGTATGCCTTTTTTAACATTTGACTTCACAATGCTGTGTAGGCCTATACATGTATATTTGCACATACTGTACAGGTGCATGATAGTATTATGAGCAAGAGCAATGCAAACAGGCCCGTGGAGCATGTTTACTTCATTCTTTTGTCAGGTCTGTTTCATGTGTCACGCTTTGTAGTGTAAAACGAGAACATTTTCAGTCTGTTCATTCAAAGGCAGGGGGTGCAGACGTGCAAAGCGTGTTGTTTTGGCCCTGGCAGACGCGACAAACTTGTGAAGTGCATTTGGAAACAGCCTTCACCATCTGTGTAGCTCCCTGAGAATGGCGCCTCACATTAACATTTAGATTAGACGTCCAGATGCAGGCAGAAAGGCGTCCCATCTTTACACTGGTAAAACCTGCTGAAGAGACGGGAACCGCAGAGTGAATAAGCATTTCGACATGGAGAGTCGCACAATGTCCATTTTAAATACAGTCACATATTTAGCCAGTTTAATTTAGTCTGAGCACATTACGCACTATCTAGCCTATGTCTGAAAAAGACTTGTCTTCATCCACATCTAAATTATACTTTAAGCCATGGCTTACCTGAACCATATGCGAACACAATGGGGTGGCTGTTTCAATTAATAATTCAACTTTTAAATTGGCTACCGCTACAGTAATCTGAAGCAGCCTCAATTATGACCTATTTTCTGACAGTCTACCATACTGATGGGAGTGTAGCACAGAAATAGCAGAGCTATTTGGTGCCATTCGATTCTTTGTTGTTCGCACAAAATGTTTTCTTTGCTTTGACTTCTGTAGTGTCATAAACACCATCATTAGAATTATGTGCCGATAAGCCATTTTGCAGACAGAATATACAGTAGTTTCAACATCAGCAATTGAAACTGTTAATTACCTATTGTAAATATTGAAGCATTGCACCGTGCATACATGAATAGGCCTACCTGTCAAAGGAAAATGCAGCGACTGGTTGATCCATATTTTATTCGAGTCATTTCAAGTGGTCTGTTTGTGCCATCTACAGTATAATTTCGGTCTTGTAACTGTGTTTTACTTGTATTTGACGTTAACGTTCTTGGAAGAATTTCAAAGGTTCCCCTGCCGTTTTTTTTTCACAGTGGCAATCGATAGGTTCCTCATAGAACCTTCAGGTTCTTTAGTTTGCCTATATGGAGTAATCCTTAAGGGGAATTTGAGGAACCTTATACAAAACGTTGTGGCTCTAAGATAGCCTATGGCTTGACTCAATTTCAGTAGTGATAGTGGTTAAAGTCTTGCCAAAGAATCCAAAGGCACACTGCAGGTAAATTTTAAAAGCCTTTAATGAAACGTTGAGAGTGAGACTACTGTCTTCTTCAGAGCCTCAAAACGTTCTTGCTCTTCCAAGCACTTCAGTGTTATGGGTTCTACAGAGAACTTGAGGGGTTTCCCCACAATGGCAAGTGGTTCACGGAACTGTGCTTCTACTGTGCATAGCTGCAATAATCCACCTCATGATACATCCCTCTTCAACACACATCAGGTTGAGAGGAGATCAGTGATGCAGCTGGAAACAAGACAGTCTCCATGGTCTCAAATGTGGATAGAGATGTCATTCCCTTTTCTTTGTCTGCCTTTTGCTTACGCTAAATAATTTCAAAGACAGAATGGGGAGCATCATCCTCCATTAGCCTGAGCACATGATATTCTTATTATTTACACTTAAGACTGATGCCTCTGAACTGCCAGGCACGTTGGCCTGCCACTGTCTGCAATGTGCTTCAGATAACATGACAGCTTTAATAACCAAAGAGGGACCTTTGACTGCAAGTCGGTCGGCAGAATTAATTTTCATCAGCCGGTCCCGGTCTGAACAGGTGACAAATGTCCCCAGGTTCCCGACAGTTCTTTATTTGTCTTGTCAGAGACGTTTGACACAGTCCCGCCTAAAGGAAGACACTCGGTAAGATGTCAGAAGATTTCGGGTATTAAAGTATTAGAGGCAAATCGATAGGGCTTGATGGTATCTCGTATGTCAGCGGGATAAGTTTTCCCCACTTTTCTCCACCCTTCCTTCAAAGTCTCGGCTCTCCTCTTCTCTCCTCTGAGTGAATTAGACATGAGATGAAAGAACAAGTGCATCTTTATCTCTGCGATCCATTAATACCTTGGCTTGTGATAAATTAAGTTCAGAGTGTCTTTCTTGCAAATGATGCACCTCTAGCAGAATGGTTAAAAAAAACTGTTTGTCTGCATTTCTATCCTGTGTATTACATTACATAATATCTTAAATGAGATGACGTCATTGTTCTCAGAATCCATCAGGGTGAGTGTGTGTGCATCAGTGCCTGCTAACCTGACCTGTGTGTGTGCATGTGCTGGTGCGTGTGCATATGCTTATGCATGTGCGTTTCATTTCTGTAAATCTGTCTTCACCTGCATTACCACCTTCATAGCCTGATACCATGTTAAGACCATCCCTTCACAAAGCTGGGGGTTAAAACCTTGTTTTTGCACCCCCGCCCCCATCCACACCTCTCCAGGGGCCAGCCCATCTCAAGGCTCCCAGAGCGTGTGATTATGTGCCAGAATAGTCTCTGAATAGTCAGGCCAGAGTCTTCCCTCCTCAGCTGCCGAGCACACCTGTGAGGAGCAGATAAGGGTGCCTGTCGATACGCACTCTCTCTCTCTCTCTCTCTCTCTCTCTCTCTCTCTCTCTCTCTCTCTCTCTCTCTCTCTCTCTCTCTCTCTCTCTCTCTCTCTCTCTCTCTCTCTCTCTCTCTCCCTCCCACCAGGCTGCTTCCTGACCACCTCAGCTCGGCTGGCTCCATCGGAGTGTGGTTTGTGGAGAGAGCAGAATTGCCTGGTCAAATGGGGAGAGGTGGTGAGAAGGCACCTGCCCTGCCTTGTTGCCACGCTGCAATGCCTCCTGAAATGGCTGGAGAGAGGTGCTGCCCTCCAATAACCACACAATGAGCCCTCTCCTCTCCTCTCCTCTCCTCTCCGCCCCATCTCTTCCATACTCCCCTGCTGCACTCCTCATCTCCCCTCTAGACTCGCCTCCTCCAGTCTGCTTTCCTTCAGAGTCAATGTTTCTTCTGACTTCTTAGACTCCTAGCCTTCTCTATCCTCTCTTCCTCTCCTCACTATCACCTCACCTTTCCCCTCTCTTCCTTTTCTCTTCTCTCCTCCACACTCTTCGTCTACGAGTGATTTAGCACCTGGTTCCTCACGAACATGCGGTGTAGAGCGGCGGAGAGGTGCGTCGCTTTTCCGGCCGCACCCCGACCCGGTCACGAACGGCTCTGCTCACCGGGACCTGAGGGCCCCGGCTACTCCAGACCAACCGAAGCACTTAGGCGCACAGGTATCGCTACGTCTGGAAGGGATTCTGACTTAGAGACTTTCAGTCATAATCCCGCAGATGGTAGCTTCGCACCAGTGGCTCCTCAGCCAAGCGCACAAACCAAATGTCTGAACCTGCGGTTCCTCTCGTACTGAGCAGGATTACCATTGCAACAACACATCATCAGTAGGGTAAAACTAACCTGTCTCACGACGGTCTAATGGTTCCCTGTCAATCTTTCCCCTCTCTCCTTTTGCTCTCTTCTTTTCTCCTCCCCATTCCTCTCCTTCCCTGCTTGTCCATCTTTCCCCTTACTTTCATAACTGTTCTCAATTACGACTTTTTACTACTCTGCTGCATTACTTCACAGAAGCTAATCAGAAATCTTCTGCCTGCTTTCACATTCGGGTTCTGTGTAGGCAAATATCTCAAACAAAATTTTGCAGATTCATGCTCCACACTATCTGTTTTCTAGTTTCTTGTGAACACAGATTCAGCTGTGCAGAAGAATCAAACAGACCAGCCTCCCCCATTTTACTCTTCAGAATTTAACGAATAATTCATTGTCACCCTTGGCTGGCCATGTGAAATATGAATTCTGCTTTTTGCGCCCGTTCTCTTCTCACACTTCAGCATTATTCTTACTCTCAAACCCAATGGCCTTCTCTTCCACTCTTCCCAAATTGACCAGAGCTTCTTGCACAGAATCTAGTCTATTTCCCCAGACAAACTGTTCTAGACAGACAAAACAAGATTCTCGAAAGCTGCATGCAGAACATTGTTCAATGTGAAACAGTTCCTGATAAATCCTTTAAACATTAGCTATAAGGCAAGAGGACTCTGTCCATTGTTTGTCATCAAAGAGTTGCATAGTTTTCTCTTATTCCTCCCCTCTCATCATCACGCTGCCCTGGGGCAATATTTTGAATACCTGACACACAGCATTACTGATAAGCTGTATCCAAACACTGCTCTTGGGGCTCACCGTGCTATTAAACTCCAGCTCTGTGTGCGTGTGTGTGTGTGTGTGTCCATCTCTCTCTCTCTCTCTCTCTCTCTCTCTCTCTCTCTCTCTCTCTCTCTCTCTCTCTCTCTCTCTCTCTCTCTCTCTCTCTGTTCTGTTTCTGCTGCTGTTCTGTTTCTGCTGTATGAGTTCCCTTTAAGCCCCTCCTGAAGCTCTGGATCTCTACGAAAACATTTTATCAGTTAGAGACAGAGACCGGGGGCTTATTATTGCTACCACAGACCGATGATTAAAGAACCTTAAGTATAACATTACAGGTATGCTGAGTTATTGGAGTGCGTGGGGTGCACATACAGGGTTCCTCTGTTTGCACGCTGTACTGTACTGATAGAAAAAAGCTTTGATGCCATGTGTGCCAGCATGTCTGTCATGGTGAAGATTTCGCTGTGGGGACAGCAGTGGAGATATGAGATGGGGGAGAGAGAACAGATGTGATTCTGTCCCTCATAACAATGCCTGATGGTCAATGCTAACCTGATGCACTGTGTTTGCTTCAGAGTCTTTTGATCAGCTCACACACAGGGGGTATGCCCTGATGCAAAGGGAGGACAGACAAGCAGATGTTGGATAGGAGGAATGTTCTCTCTCTCTCTCTCTCTCTCTCTCTCTCTCTCTCTCTCTCTCTCTCTCTCTCTCTCTCTCTCTCTCTCTCTCTCTCTCTCTCTCTCTCTCTCCCCCTCTCTCTCTCTCTCCCCCCTCTCTCTCTCTCTCTGTGTCTGCGTATATGTGTACATGAGCGGCTGTCTGTCGTTAGGGAATGGTGGGATCGGTGTGTGTGCGCGTGTGTGGGTCTGTGAGTGCATTTTCTTTGTGTGTTTTCTGTGCGTTCCTGCGTTCCCTTTTGTGTGTGCATGTCTGTGCGTGTCTACGTGTGTGAGAGTGAGTGTGCGTGGGCGTGTCTGTATGTAGTGTGTGGAGAGAGGGAGAGTACCTGTAGAGGGGGATGCGATGGAGTCATTGCCACAGCTGATGGATGCAGCCTTTGATGTGGATGCTGATGGGCTCACTGGCGGGGAGACACGTTTTACTGCCTGATTATATCGACCGAAACACCCGTGGGATTCTCTGGACATGACATATGAGGCAGCACATGCATCAGGCTTTGTTACAGGAAAAGAACATATTTCCTGTTCCTGTGAAATGCAATGCTACATTCATATGTGTCATACGCTGTACATGTATGGTACATGCCTAGTGTCTGTGTAAAACACCAAATTCAATAACATTATGTTACTGATGCGTATCTCCTGTGTGCTGTATATTCTGTGAGATTCCTCAGACATGACATAAGACTGAGGCATCGCATGTATCGGGCGTTCGTTACAAGCATAGAACATATTTCCGTTTGCAGAATGCAGTGCTACTACAGTATATTTGTGTCATACATCTTACGTCTTGTGTGTGGATGTAGGGTGTATGTCACATCATGTAGTGTCATTGTGTTACTGAAGTGTGTGAAATTGCTTTGTATATATTCTTTTAAAAAATATATTTTTAGGGCTTTTTTGCCTTTATTTTTGACAGGACATGAGTGGGGAGAGAGAGAAAGGGAAGGATCGGCCAATGACCGGAATCGCCGGCGTAGTGACCCAGTGCCCTACCAATAGACAATTGTTAACAATTGACAAAAAAATTACAAATATTGACAATATTCTGATATTGGTGAATTCCATGATGCCTTTATTGCATTCTGTTCATGAAACCAACGTTTCCACAAATACTTATATCCAAAATGACTTTTATCCAAAATTTCATGTCCTGGGTACAACTGAAACATAAACTGAATCTGCTTTTACTTTTTCTTAAAAAAAAAATATATACTTTCAAGAATGTCTTGAGGCCATTAAAGATTTCTGGTAGCCTATAGTTTTTCGAAATGCTACTCTAACCGTGGTGGTTGTGTAGCACATAGTATATCACTGTCTTTCATGCATTTTGCATTGCAACTCATTGACTTGAAAAAAATCAACAGATTTTTGCTTTTGAGAGGACAGATGTTGCTGCAGCTCCTGGGATGTTCAGCAGGTGCAGTAAATCCATTAAATTGATGCAACAACTTACGAGAGAGAGAGAGAGAGAGAGAGAGAGAGAGAGAGAGAGAGAGAGAGAGAGAGAGAGAGAGAGAGAGAGAGAGAGAGAGAGAGAGACCACACAGGAGGAAGAGGGGAGACGACTGCAGCTGTGACTGTAGCTTGGCTCTGAAGTGATGCGACTACATTTTGCAATGTTTTTTCAAGTCTTAGGGAGATTAATCGAAACACTCTAAATCTTTCACTTCCTCTTCCTAAGTGTATTAATGAATTAGTGAGTTAATGATTCTGACTTAGCTGTTCACAAGAGAGGCCACAGAGGAGGGAGAGGAAAGAGGAGACCGTCAGGCCCTGAAGGTGCAACTCCAGTTTGGCTCTAACCTTGTTTCTCTGTGTCCAGGTGAGAACAGAGTATAATCTTTCAATACCTGCTTTCTTTTTTTGGTATATGGCAATGAGCAATCTATGTACAGACAGGTTTGGCCTGATCCATTATGAGAAGCTGGGGGCTATACTGGCTCATTGTGGAAGCACATTGTACAGGATTGCTCTCCTGTAGAGAGCATATACGTCTCGCTCTCTCGGTTCCATTCATTTGAAAACTTTCAAACTGAAAAAAGGTGGCCTCTCCTGTCCTTGTTGACCTTTACAGTGTCGAAGAAGGGCAGATGAGAGTTGGAGTGTGTTATTTTGGATTTGCCTTTTGTTCGGCTGTCTTGTGACTGAGTTTTGATAGTTCGGCTACATTGTTGTGCTGCACACTGTGTGACCGACTGTTCAGATGATTATGGGTAAAAAAAACCTGTCTTCTTTGTTAAAATTAACTGATAAATGTGTACAATACAGTTGTTTTACTTTTAATTATGTTGGCTGTGACTCCGGCAGAGAACAGGCAAATTACACACATCGACCTGTGCGGTGTGCTGTGATCCAGGAGCCATGAAAGTGTAGCTTTAACACTGGCTAGATAGCCAACACACACTCATAACCATAACCTTGAGAGGATGGGCACACTGGAATAGAATGCACTCTTGGGGGCAACATACCTCTTGCCATGTGGTGTGTGGTTCCGCATAGCTCAACCTCATTCCCCCCACAGACCAAGGACCACCCTAGATGGGAAGGTTACCCGACTTGGAAGATGATGAACCACTCATGATCACCAAAATGGTCTCTTATGTGGCGTAGTCAAAGAGGGTAAACATTGTGGAGAAGGGAGGAAAAGTGGAAAAGCAACAGTTGTTTCAGGCAATAATGCTGACCCGCATGGAGGAGTCACGTGCCAGCATTAATTGTCCAATTATAGCTATGTTGTTAAATCTGGGAGTGGTTGAAGTAGCACATAATTAAAAATGACAGACAAGTGATTTCTCCATTAATGCGCAAGGATTTTTGAGAAGGCCACGACTTCAGGCAGCAAATCTGCATGGTGCTCTCCCAGGTGGATGTGTTTGCAGTGTGTTTGGCTTACTTACGTCCTCATGTCGTAGTACAGCATAGCCGCGAGCAGAGTCACTTTCTTCTTCTACGGTCAATACTGGCGGCATGGTAAAGTGCTATGCCACTACCACCAGGGTGGGAGTGTGGAACAGGTCATAGGACACCATGAATGTTTGTCAGCTGTCCCGCAATTAATGCTGACCGACAGCTGCAGTCTTAATTTGGCCACTGACTGAACATGGACAACCGGACATCCTCTTTCGACCAATTTTGCAGAGTTTCCTAACTTACAATTTTCATCCATCATGGTGTCGCACCCACTGACCACGCGTCCTTAAGCTACGCCCCTGTACTACACTTCCAATGCATTTTCTATCGAGTGATACTTCTTATCCATTCTACGTTCTTTGGTGTGAATTAAGGCTGAACCACATTCATCTGCCGAAAGCCAGTTTATGTAGAGGGAGGGAGAGGGGATCATCAAAACAATTTTACCGTTCCTTCTTTCTTAAACTCACCCAGTACCCAATACTCATAATATGCCATAGTGAAACATTATTATTATTATTGATACTGCCATTGGAAAAGCCTGCTGGGAAGTCAATGGTATATTTATAGGTGTTCATGAAGGGGCTGTCATATGGGTACCAAGTGGTCTGCAGGGTTGAATATCTGCAACTGGAGTGTATGTGTATGCGTGCCTGTGTGTATGTACAATGTATGTTCTGTGTATCTCTGTGTGAGACAGAATGTGTGTGGTGCAAAAATGTAACAGAATTAGACAGGATGGAGAGGGAGCGAGAGAGACTGGTTGCAATGCCATAGCCTTGGCATACCCCCGCAGGTCTCAGACAAGGCCGGATTAGGAATGGTCGAAGAGGTTTCGCCACAAATCCGTTCTTGGCATTCAGGCAGTGAGTCCTCTTCCGTCTTCCCCTTTTACACCCCATTTTGCACTTTTTTCTCCATCCTCTTTTCCCTCAACCCCTTGTGCAGGCTTTCAACTCTCTCTCTCTCTCTCTCTCTCTCTCTCTCTCTCTCTCTTTTATCTCTGTCTTTCTCACTCTTTCTCTCTTTTATCTTTGTCTTTCTCACTCTCTCTTTCTCTCTCTCTCTCTCTCTCTCTCTCTCTCTCTCTCTCTCTCTCTGTCTTTCTCACTCTCTCTTTCTCTCTCTCTCTCTCTCTCTCTCTCTCTCTCTCTCTCTCTCTCTCTCTCTCTCTCTCTCTCTCTCTCGCTATGTGTGTGAGTGAACAGCAGACAGGCATGACAGGGAAGAGTCCAATTCTTCATCCTCACTCTGTGTGCTTTAGTCATGCTTTCTGCCTCAGTGAAATGCTCATAACAGACTCACTCCTCCCTCCTTCCCTCCCCCCTTCCCTCCCCTCCCCTCCCTCCCCATGTCTTTTTAGGCTACAGTCAAACAAAGTGCAAGTCTTCTAAGGGAATAGAATAGAATTAATAATGTGTGATGATTCACCATGTATCAAAGTCCGACAGTGAATGACAACACAGAATAGTAAAACACAACCCAGAAAGTAAAAAAAAAATCATGTATTGCATCACACTTGTAGACATTCGTACTTTAAGCAACTTGTAATAGAGGGCACACATAAAGATATTGGCATGCAGATGACATGAGCAACTGCAAGAAAGTAAAGCAGACCCAATAGGGACCCAATAGGTCTTAAGGCCTGTTACCATATACAATAGTAACAATGAAGATAAAGATATTTCTATTCACACTGATCAACACTAACGCCTGTTTCTCATGATCTCTGTTAGGCGGACATTATTTTATAGTTGGGAACAATCGCTCTGAAATTGATCCCAACGATATTGATCAGCATGTCATTGTTGTCATAGTTGATATGTGAATGGCATATAGCCTAACAACCTATATGACCTTTTTTTAACGAAGATTAAGTAGTAGTTATGTTTATAGTTGTCATTGTAGATGTGTATGGGTCTACATTCTGTACCCACCTTGTTTCAAGCTAATAAGCACAAGATAATCAGACATGGAGATGAGCTCATTTGGTGTTGCTGCTTGTTCAGTGACTGCACAGGCAGACAAATACATGATAGGCCCTTTACTTTGTGATCCTCACTCTTACTGCTTGAGAATGTGCATATTTCGTACAAGGAGATGTGCGTTTTTTGCAGCCATGCAGAGAGACCTTGAGAGACAGTACAGTGTAGCTATGCAAAGTCAAGAGAAACAGAAAGAAACAGGAAAGGAGGAGGAAAGAGAGATGAAGAATGAAGAGTGGAATCAGGCATAACGACAATGGATGAATGAGTACGGGGGGTGCGGTGGGTGATGTGGGTTGAAGTGTAGTGGGAATGGGGTGGGTGTGGTGGTGGTGGAGCTGGCTGACTGGATAATCAGCTTGACCATAACTTGCAACTGGCTGTAACGGATTGGAATTTAAATGACTGTCATAAAATGGTAGACAGGATATGAATGATCAAGGCACCCAAAGGCAACTCATCCTAGTCATGAAGCCATTCGCTCACTCCTCTGTTCCGGAAAAAATGGTGGCTCCCTCTTTGAGTCTGTGGTTTTGAGCTTCAGTCTTTTGCATCTAGTCTTGTGGGAAAAAATGTAGACATCCCGATTAAAGGTAAATACCCATGACATAATGAGGAGGACATAAAAGAGAATGCAAAGGAATGAGGGGAATAAATGATTGGAGTGCAAGCAGCTACTCTGCATGCCCTTTATACTTCACAACAAATGATGTCTCCAAGTTATCGTATTATGTGCTTGGCTTGTTATGAGACCTGCTGTGCTTTTCTTCCTCTCCTCATTCATTCAACATAGAAAAATAGTTTGTTGCCATTGGCCATCTTCCTGCCTCTGAAGCTAAAGGCAAAAAAGTTTCTGTTGTTGGATACTGATAGTCCTCAGTTTAAAAATGAAGGGGAGAGAAAGGATGGCGGAAACATGGGGGAAATGGAGTAATTATCCTATCTAAGTATACCGTGCTCCCCCGCGGTGTGTATCCAATGAGTAATCATTGTAAAAGCAGAGATGATTGCACTCTTCAACTAGCTGCATTTATCTTCAGGTGTGTTGGAAGCAAGGAGAAATGCTGCGGTTATTGCCTCTGTCAATGTCTAGTTCTCCTATGGCTACTTCCTGAATTCATCTTAGGAGATGGAGAGTGAATACTGACAGGCTCAAACCAGAATGGTAGACAAGAGATGGACACAGGGAGAGCAGCAATGGAGACAATCGTTGCTCAGGTGAGGAAGGAGGCGAAGAGGTGAGGAGGATGTGTCTGGTCAGGTCTGGTCTGAGCTGCTGGTATTAATAGAAGCAGTTATGTGATGTCTCTGCTCTGTTGGCCATTACTGTTTCCTGTATCTCATCCAATCAGCTCGCCCGCCTGTATTGCCCCTAGGCCACCACCGGTACAGTAGGTCATTGCTTCAGGAATATATGTCTGTCTGTCTGTCTGTCTGTCTCTGTCTCTGTCTCTGTCTCTGTCTCTCTCTCTCTCTCTCTCTCTCTCTCTCTCTCTCTCTCTCAAATCAAATCAAATCAAATCAAACAAAGCTTTATTAGCATGAATGATGCAATCATTGTTGCTAAAGCTGATACAGAAGAAAAACAATATATATATATTAAAAAAATGTATTTTTTTTTTAAAGGAAAAGGAATGAAAAACAATAACAAATGTCTTTCATTAAACTAATGCAAATATCTCTCTCTCTCTCTCTCTCTCTCTCTCTGTTTGTGCCTGTGTGTTTGTACTTTTGCCCTTTCAGGAATATCTACAGTAGGTCATTGCTTCAGCAATCTCTCTCTCTCTCTCTCTCTCTCTCTCTCTCTCTCTCTCTCTCTCTCTCTCTCTCTCTCTCTCTCTCTCTCTCTCTCTGTGCGTCTGTGTGTGTGCTTTTGTCCTATCAGAAATAACTATGACACCACCTTGTCTTGATATATACATCCGCTGACAGCTGCTGCTGATACACCCAGGTGTATTGGTTGGGGCGTGGTATTCTTCTTTTGGCCTGGTCTTGGGTGCAGTGCTGAAGCTAAATAAAGACAGATGAAAATTCAGCCCTGCCGACCGAGCACCTCGTATAATCTCATGGATGAAGGCCAGTGAATCTGATCCGTCACAATATCCTGCTCCCCTGCATAGCAAATATAAATTACAGATAGGTCAATTGTATCACAAATGTTTTATTTTCCCTTACTATTTCTATACACAGCTTATATCGTCTATATTTTCAGATTGGTTTGTTAAGTCCTGTACTGTACACAGTATACTTATAGCATTTTACACAAATGTCTGTTTCTTGTCTTAACCATCCTACGATTTTGTGCATCCAACTGTCAGAAAGAAGCAAGATGCAAATGTTCAGTGTAATTTCTGCTCCCCTCATCCCCCACCTCTCTCTCTCTCTCTCTTCTATCCTTTCTTCTCTCTTCCATCCCTCTCCCTCCATCCCCCGTCTTCATTTCACTCTCTTGTCACCGCAGCCTTTATTGCTCATGCAAATTTCTGCTTGTCTGTTGTTGTGGTCGTGTCCTTGTCCAATCAGTGTGTTCCAGCACCAGCACCTTTTCCAGTGGCTCCCATCGGCATGGCGATTTATTAAAGGTGAATGTGCTGTAATGATTGAACCAGGTACCGGCCGGGGTTGATTTTCAGAGCTGGGTGGGAGGGGGTGAGGTGTCGGGAGGGATGTCAAATTTGCTCTGTAATCACAGCTTCGCTCTCGCACATTGTGTTTACTCCCAGCATGTCAATCTGTCCCCTTTTGTTCTGCGGCTCGCGCGTTAACAATCCCGCTGATAGACAGAGCCCTGACACCAGCCTCTTTTCTCATATCTGCATGAGCGGCTGCTGCAAATGGTATGATACCTGGAAAACACACTGTAGGATGCCAGTTATCCAGGAGTGGTGCTACTAGACGCCGTATACCAGGGCTTTAGTCAGGGGTAAATCAGCTTATCCATGGGTATACTCAGAAGTTTTTTTGTTTATTTTCTTTGTTGTGCCCAGTTCGTCTTTAAATGTGTCTCTGAATCAGGTCCTTAAAGTGTACTGTAGAATCGCCTCTGCTCCTATCTCCACCCAAATGATTTTTTTTGTGTTACAAATGTTGCACTCTCTGTGCGACTTTCTGTGCTTTCTGTGCTATTTTGATCTTCACTTTGGTGTACTGTAGGCAGGAAGAGGATACAGATTTACTGGCAGCTCGGCCACAACTATGGTATAAATACTATAAAACACGTCGTAAATGCATCTTCCACATACATATTGTTTGTACATGTATTGGTTCTGTGCAGATTGTATATGGGCAGCAAAAGTCTAAGATGTCACATCTGTTGGAGATCATCCAAACACAGTACAAAGTCACACTACTGAGAATAACCCAGTATTTCAACGAAGAGCTTTTTAACAACAGATGAATAACAAACGGTGGCCAATTTTCAACCATATTTGCACGACCTATTCTTTCAGGGCTTTTACTGCATAACTTCAACTCCATAGACAAATTCCCACACCACACATCCATCACGTTCACCGCATCCTATTGTGTTTTTATTTGTGCTTGCTCTGTACAAAAAAACAGACTGTGACGAACATGTCAAATAAGGAACATTGGCTATGCTTGTCTTTTCACTGAAGTCAGTCTCTCCTGGCATGAATGTAGCTTTTTTTCTCTCTTATACTGTATACGTATGTATACTGCCTCACACCTCAGCATCCCTGCTTGCCATAGAGAACATTGCCCAATTCTTTCTCAGTGAAGGGCTCAAACAAGAATTGGTATCAAGACCTTGCATGCCGAATCTGGACTTGGCAAAACAATCCATCAAATATGCTTTCAAATATGAGCACAGATGGCTAAATATTATCTTCTTTGTGTGGCCAAATTTGGGAAACATCACCACAGAATGTGATTCAATTAGTACACACAAGGACGCCTTGCAGTTATGTCAACCAACTATTTCAATATCTGCCAGCATCCATGTTTGTGTT
This sequence comes from Engraulis encrasicolus, assembly GCF_034702125.1. NCBI lineage: Eukaryota > Metazoa > Chordata > Actinopteri > Clupeiformes > Engraulidae > Engraulis > Engraulis encrasicolus. Next base: position 25,970,495 of record NC_085880.1, read on the forward strand.
TTGAGCCTGTTTGCATGGTTAAAGATCAAACTGTGCTGACTTAAAGTGCTTAAGCCTGGATTCGTTAAAACAGGCAGGCCAAATACATCACACACAATAACAGAGGGAAGCAAGGGAGATAGCTGGATAACAAACCAGCATGACAAAACAAGGGCAGGGGGGCCCTTGAGCTGCCTTTCCACCAACTGACAAGTCAACCCACTCTTTTTTATTTTAAAAATGTGACAAATACACTCAAAGAAAGATGCCATGTTTCCAATTAAGCTACTCTTATTGAAGTTAAACTTGAGAGAGAGAGAGAAAGAAAGGGGTAAGATGTGCATGTCAAAAAGTTAAGACAAAATAAAAACAAATCCAGAAACAAATGAGATCTAGCGCCAGCCTCGGGAAAGGATTCTTGATCAGCAGAGACTCAATTTGGTCAGCAGAGCAGCAGGAAGAGGAGACAGCGTTAAGCTTCTGCACAAAACAACAAGCCCAACACATTGGTCGGCAACAACTCAACCTCTCTTGAACTTAAACCAAAGATTGTCAATAAAGCCTGTCCTTATCAACTATCTCTTAAACCCTTATTGAGACCAGTGTATTTGCCCTTTAATATGAAATAGGCCTATGTGTTATTCAATATAAAGGATACATGGAGTTTTATTGTCACATGCACAGAATTACAAAGTAAACGTGGTGACGTGAAATTTAAGTTGTCCGTCTGTAGGCCTACTGTGGTACTGGGTAGGTGTGTGGTGGTGGTGGTGGTGGGGGGGGCTGTGTATGAGAACACGTTTGTGTGTTTGGTGTTTGGCAATAAAGACTGTGTGTTTGTGTTAGTGAGGAGGGGGTTATGAGTGAGGGAAGAAAGTTCACAAATTGTGTGATTGTGTCATTTTCATTTCATTTTCCTGTTATCGCACAATTACCGTGAATGGGTCATCAATGAATTCTCTATTAGAAAGTTTGTAAAAAGTAGTGAATGGTAAGTAAGTTGTAAGTTGTGAAGTTTGGCAAAGTGATAACAGCTGAATATGCACAGCAATGGTGTATGAAGATGAATTATGTATCTGAAGGTGTATTATGATTACCACCACAATAATTGTGACAATGCAGCCCATTCAGTACAAATTGAAATGGCCCCAATCACACAGAGCAGAACCATAAATGGGAAATGAGATACGCTACCAGAGCACACATTCAAATGTGGTCGGATTTTTTAATTTCTGTTTCTCCTCATGCACTCTCTGCAAAACAAAATGGCTGCCCTGGTATTTGGCAGGCTGTTTGTTTTGAGTTTTAATCATAGGCCTACTTATGGGGGCCTACTGCACCACCGCTGCCAAAGGAGCAGTTGGGGAGAAGCTGAGAGGGGAAATGGAGGAGGAACTGCTCCGTTCAGCCAGAGCTCCTGCATTCACAGACAAAAAAAAATGATTGCCATTAAAAACATAATTAAAAAAAAAAATCCAACCAACTAGATGTGTTTGTTTCCAAGAAATCCTTGGGAGGAAACCGGAAACGTGAAGCTCAAAAGTGTAACTTGTTACATCATAGTACACAGAGGGAACACCCTCAACAGCAAATCTAGTGGGTGCTCTTGCAGGCCAAATCAAGTCATGTTGTAACTGCACTGTTAAGACCCAGCCCATCCACTTTCCCACTCAATTGCCGCACGTGTTTACGTCAGTCATGCGTGACTATTTGGGGGAATTAGGGTTGCCAACTGTCAATGAAAAAAATACGGGACACTTCATCGTGCCGGGGGTCTGGGGGTCGTCCCCCAGAAAAATTAGCATTTCTTAGATGTAATTTCTTGCATTTTAACGTCCTGTGTCCCGTTTCAGTTCAATACGGAACCCGTACTTTTATCTCTAAATACAGGACGATTCCGTATTTCAAGGGACGGTTGGCAACCCTAGGGGGAATAGGAAAGGGGAACAGAAGTGTGCACAGAACAGAGCATGTCTGTAGCATGTGAAATATGGTGGAGAATCAAACCTGGATGTCTACAGTAGGAACTGTGTGTGTTGGGAAGTATTGTACTCTGCTTAGTGTCATGTGATGACAGCAACAGTACAGTGATTTGTCATGCTTACACCACAATAAAATAACAGCAAAACGTATCCTGTGTGCTCCAATCATCCTTGGCCCAGTGTCTTTGAAGTGGACCAGCTTGTTTTCTAGTGATTTGCACTTTAAGAGTAATCTGGTTCTCACGCGACCATCTGGAACATTGTCAATGGCTTAGCTCTGGAAAGGCGTGGGTGTGTTCAAAACAGCTCGAACTTGACTGGAGAATTCACATGGTTTTTTTTAAATCACACACTACTTCAACCACTGACTTGTATATACCCCGCCCCGCGATTCTGATTGGACAAGCTGTGAAATATCTGATTCCGTTTGGACTCGTCTAAGATTTCCAGACCCTCGTGCGAGCTCACGAAGTTTAACGAAGATGCACAAAACACGAAGGGTCTGCATGAGAGCCAGGCTATACAGAACTGGGCATATCTAAAATCTGTGGTGGTACGCCTGCTAGTTCTCCTTTGTAAATAAGCTTTTTTAACACATTTAGGTAAACATACATTAATCTGTGACATATAATAATTCTACTAAGAGATAGAACATAATACATTTGCAAATGTCCTATAATCTTGTCTCTATCCTTGAAATCTTCATCAGTTATGTGATGGGTAATGAAGTTTTTCAATAGTGTGTTTTGCCTTCTTCTTTAATGTGTCCTAATTCTCGGCTTCCCTCTCAGCCATACGAGCAGGTAGGCCTATTACTTTGTTGACGGTTTTGTGATAGGCAATAATGCTTTTTGAATATTTGTGAATATTTGTCTTCATTAAGTCTTGACTTTTTCATTTTCTCTTTCTTTGCTACGGTACGCCTTCCCTGCTCTGACTCGTATTAGCATATTAGCTGATCTCCCACAAATGTCTCTGACAAGCAGGGCCATTTCAAGGTATTTGGAGGCCCTGGGCAAAGCGGGACTTGGGGGGGCCCTCCTCTCTTCAAACTATTGGAGAGGGGCCCACTCGAGAGATTTTGATAGCAGTATCTGGCACTTTTCAGGGGTGGGAGTTGGGGATAGGGGCTCTCAGCTGGGGCCCCAAGGCCATTGCCAAGTTTGTTTCCCGGGTGGTGACGGGCCTGCCTGCTGACAAGTCCCTGAGCAACAGAGATCTCCTGTCCCCTGTTCGCCTCATTGACATTTCCTTGGCACGGTGCTATTGAATGGCTAACGTGGCCCAAGCGCAGCATGTTAATGTCAGGCAGTGCAGGGCCAGATGAGGGATACAGATTTCCAAGACAGTCTCACTCCAAATAAGGAGATGGCAGTCCTGATTATCTGACCATCTCATCTCAGGCCTTGGAAGCCTGCCAGGGGGACAAGGCCAGTTTATCACGTGTCAGAAGTCACTATAGGGGTATTTATTTTGTCAAAATCAAAAAGTCTTTAATGGGAGCTAATTAACTGCCTAATGACCACATGCATTGCCATTTTAAAAATGAAAACATGTGTGGTCATAGCAGGGTTGTCAGGTAATACTTTAAGTCTAGTTAAGCTTAGATTGACCAACAAAAAATAACAGTGAAAAGAAAAATGTTGATCACAAAAAAAAAATGTTTAGCAATTGCCATGTATCTGTTCCATTACATACTCACACAGGACACAGCATTCTTGTTTCTGTGTTCAGGCTTTGGGTACTGGACATCTTTACGGTCGCTAGCTGTAATAAGTGGATTTTTTTTTACATCTGAAGAGGCACAGAAAGTACCTCTGACAGATTGATATCCTCCAAGACTCCGTATCTCCAGCTCATGCCTCTAAAAAAGTATGGAAGCATGAAATAACATTATTTTGATGCGTCTTGAAGTCATGTAAAAATACAGTCTGTTCATATATTTGGTTTTATTATTCTTTTAGTCATTATTGAGATAGGACAGTCAAAGATGGTGAGAGGAAAGGAGAGAGAGAGACAGAGAAGTATAGAGTAGAGTAGAGTAGAGTAACTTTATTGATCCCCATGGCTAAATGAGCACAGGTCAGATCGAACCTGGGTCCACTCCACTCCTCACATTTGTGGTATGGCGCCTTAGCTCACTGAGCTCGGCACCCCTAATGTACTATTTGTTTCTATGTGATTCCATGATTCACTTCCTTCCAGAAGGTTAATTCCTGATATTCTCAGGAGCATAAACACATGAAAACACATTCATTACTCTGCCATGGGAGTCTCCTTGGACCACTAATCTGATTTGATATGTTGCCAGAGACCTCTCCTTGTCCAGTGGCTATGTTTTTATTCACCATTAGAGCCTTCATCAGGCCCTCATTACGGCCTGGTTACGCCTTCATGGAATACTAATATGGAGGAACGCACACGCACGCAGGCTCTCACACGCACACATCTCTCTCGCGCGCGCATTCGCGCACACACACACACACACACACACACACACACACACACACACACACACACACACACACACACACACACACACACACACACACACACACACAGAAAACCACACAGATGCGCGCGCGCACACACACACACACACACACACACACACACACACACACACACACACACACACACACACACACACACACACACACACACACACACACACACACACACACACACACACACATCACTCATCACTCCTGCCACTTCTCATTACTCCCCCCGAAAGGATAGTTTGGATATCCTAGACATCTGCTGGCACTTCAGACAGGATTATTATGTCTGGATGATTTTTGTATATCCGTTATCCCAGAAAACTGTCACAGGTTGTTGCCCATTTGGGAGCATGAGCATGTAATTGCCCACTTATGCAGAAATGAAATGTGACCGCCTGAATGAAACCTGAAGACATTTGAACAGCCCTTGACTAAATTCTTTCTAATTTTTAAACAAAAAAACATTAGATTATGCTTCATTGGCATTAATATGCACCACTTCAATCAGGTCTGTCTTATGAAGAACACAGTTGAGTCGATTATAATAATCTACAAAAAATAGAAACATCTTCCTTTATGAGTTTGATGATTACTCGGAATTCTTTAGGTGGTAAGTACTCGTGCTACTCTGGGGTGCATTTCTGGGAAGCGTAGTTGCTAACTACGTTAGCTACTTTTTTGGTTGCAATGCAATGTCCAGAAATGCACCCCTGTGCTGTTAGTACTGGTAGTCAGGACTGGGCATTTTTGGTGCTGAGCAGCCCCTCATACAGCGCCCCTGTCTTATTATGATAGGCTCAGTCCATTATGTATATTAAAGATGGAGTAATGGGCTGCCCCATTTAAACTGTGGGTCAGTCTCTAAGGGAAAAAGACAAGAACAACAGCACCAGCAGCAAAAACAAAACAACAGCATCGGACTCCGATGGGGGTTGTCGGCCCACTGGGAAAATTGACCTGTATGCCAGATGGACCAGTCCTGCTTGTATAGTAGTATGATCAGGAGTTCCATATTGAGGATTTGAATGCCACCTAAAATGCAACCAACTGTACATAGAGTGACAGTATTTTCTTTATTTCAAACTTTATTTCAGAATATATAGGCCTATTGATTGAGATCACCTACGGCGTGATATTACATTACATTACATTACACTTGGCTGACGCTTTCATTTGAGTCAAAGCGACTTACAGTTATGTATTATTTTTTAGGGTATTGGTTACAGTACCCTGGAGCAATGTGGGGTTAGGTGCCTTGCTCAAGGGCACTTCAGCCATGGATGTGGGAGAGGTCAGGGGGGATTTGAACCTGCAACCCCCAGATTGAAAGACCAACTCTCTAACCACAAGGCCACGGCTGCCCCAAAACGATATCCGCTTTTCAGTAGCAATAATCTGGGAGATTTCACTGGCAGCCGTCAGCCATGTGGATTTCATTACTGGTGGAGAGTTTTGGAACCCATCAAATTATGTGAGATTACTGCAGCAAAACGGGAATGTGAGCAGAGCTTGCAGCTTAATACTTGACTGAGAGGGATAGAGAAGGAATCTGATTCACCAGTCGCGTATAATGCTGAAAAATATCAAATCATGGCTGATATAAAAGAATGCTTAATGATCACATCCTTCTCTTCCCTTGTTCATTGATGCGATAGTTCACAATTCCCACTCAGTGTTGCCAGATGTGTATGATGAAATCCCACCTATAAGGTTCTCAGAAACCGCCAAAATGTGCTAAATTCTGCCCATTAAAACCGCCAAATCTGGCAACACTGTTCCAACTTTAAAATGTCTGATTTGACATTTCTGACACTTTCACAACCTCATCATTGGAGAAAAGTCACACACTTCAGGTCTTTTTCGTGCAAAGCTTTGCACAAAAAACACCTGAAGTGTGCCGATTGTCTCCTTTTTTGTACAGAAACAACTGATTCCTGCACCTTCTAAACAGATGAGCGGTGACCCATCACCACTTCACTACCTCATCATTGACAGGTTTTGAGAGCTAAGTCCGTGCTGTGGTCTCAGATGGCTTAGAAGCTTTCTCGGTTATCCGTTTTTCCGCATTGGTTCATTTCTTCGTTTCTGTATGTGGAAGTGATGTCAGCACTCAGCACATTAGTACCCATGTCCTCCCATGGGACACCAGGGGTAGAGAGAGTAGAGAGAGAGAGAGGTTCCATTGGCCCATTGTTTCCGGGTTCTATTATTGCAAGGGGGAGGGGGGGAAATCCCCCTTTAGGCAGACCTTGGCAGACCTGTCAATGCTAGGAGTATTATGACACGCCCCTTTAGGCAGACCCGAACCTGGTCATGTTAGGTGCCCATAGCAACCTATTATGTTGGCATATCTCTATATACTTAAATAATCTCTGCCAGGGGTGTTCCACAAGTGTATTGCCACTATGTATGACATACTGTTCAAAGATATACACTGAATGACTTGTTATTCTCTGTCTCTCTCATTCACGCCTCTCTGCTTTGAACTGTTGTACAGATCAGATGATTCACCGTGCAACCACTGCTGTTTTTGCAACAGCAGCAGCACAGCTCTACAGGTTACCTTTGATGACAGGGCTGGCTTGGGACCAGAAAGCCAACCGGGCCTTTTTTTTTTTCCTTAATCGGTTCCCTGACACATACAATTCATTTTCATACTGTATCCTGCTTGACTCAGTCCTATAATGTCTATAATGAAGATGGACCAATGGGCCACCCCCTCTAAACTGTGTGCCAATCCGTACGGAAAAAAAAAGACACAAACAACAGCATCTCTCCCCCTGGAGACTGTCGGCTCGCCAGGAAGTGCCCTGTACACCAGATGACCAGTGCAGCCCTGCCTTTGATGCATCAGCATGTCCCTGAACAAAGACAACACCACACAAGAAGTTCTTTGTGTCTTTTGATGGATGAGAACCTCCCCCCCACATTGTCTTTTGTGTGCCTTTATTAATGGACAAACAAAAAGGCGTTCTCTCTTGCTCATGTGAAGGTTAAATATAAAACTAAAAGCTTGCCTTCCCACACACACAATGCATTTTGTGAGCAGTGCGGCGGCAGCCTAGGCTGATGGATTCATTACTGAACAGTAGTCTAGGAAGAGATGTGTTAAGTCCCTCTGCCTTGCCCTTCATAGTCACACATCAGTTCATTTACAAGTACAGTAGCGGCACTCAGCTCATCGTGCTGTAGTAAAGTGACATTTATGCCCTTTGAAGTGCAATTAGGGATACTGTCCCCTGTCTTGATCACTGACCTTTGTGCAGCAGTGGCCTTCAATTGGCCCCCTTATTGAACTTAATGAACATAGGCCTACACACTGCACAGAGCATTTTGTAGTGTAAATCTAACTCCTAGGAGTTGAATGTAACACTCATATTGTTGGTGCTACTCTGTTACTGTAGTGTTGAATCAACACCTCAGAGTTTGCTGTATAGAGTCAAGAGGCATTTCATTCCATCAATTAAATGAGTAGAGATACAGTATTTATATTGGATTGAGAAAGTGAAAGGCCTGCCAGATATTCCTTCTGTCTGCACTGCTAACACAGAAGATTTCACTCGTTAGTGAAAGCCCACTCCCATTGTCGTTGTTGTGACACAGCACTCCACAGGACAGAGTGGTCACTGCACTGGGGGGGTGTGGGGGGGGGGTGCACTGGTTAATTAGTCCCCCCACCAATGTGGCCGGCGGGTTGGGAGTTGAACCGGCAACCTTTGCGCTACAGGTCTGACGCCCTAACTGTTTATCCATGACTTCCCATCAATTAGCTCGTCAACCTGACTGAAATGGTGTGGTTCAGCTGGTCCATTCAGTTGACTGAAGCAAATATATATATGTGTGTGGCAGGATTTTTACTTTCTAAACCCAAGATGGCTGCCCCTGAGGATACTCACCTTTCTTGTAAGTCACTGCTACACACTGGTGGCTGGCAGCCAATGTGCCAGAAGGCAGCATGATTTCCTGATCACCTGGGTTGTTGTTCTCTCCAGGTGATGTCACAGGAGAGATGACATTTAGAGAAAGACATTTGTCTTCATATTTTTTGTAATATTGCAAGACTATGGCCACTTCCCAATTGTAGCAGCGTAGCAGTGACAAAGACAAACATGTTCGCATGAGGGGTTGGTTTGATGGAAAACATGCCATTCCATTCAAGACAGACATTGAGCATAATACCTTGAGGGACATTCTGCCTCTTATATTTGACCCATGTGTGGATGGTGTGAACACATATTAGAAGCAGTGAACATACAAAGACATACCCTGGAATCCTGGCCACATGACGATAACATGTGACATAACATGAGACAGAGTATTCAGTTGAGGGACCAACACTCACCAAACAGGGTTGCTGGTAGCCTGGAGTGGTTCTCACGAAGACCCTCATGCATTTTCGCCCAACTTCGGAACTATCTGCGTGAGAACCAGGTCAGGTTGCTGGATGTGGCTGATGAAGTCCAGCACAATGAATGTGGTGGTGGTGCAGGGTAAATGTTCACAAATTTCCCCACTTTCTTGTTAGTTTCTTGCATTTAAACTATTATCCATTGTATTTTACTTGGTTGGAATAGCATACGAAAAAATGACAGTTATAAAGCCGTGCATGATGGGAAAGTTGGGAAGACTGGAGTCCCAATATTCCATAGCAGAGGCAGAACCAGTGAGACGGGGTGGTTTCATCCCTAAACATCTCGGTAATACTTTATTTTAGGGATACATCTGTTAGCACTAATACATACAATGTGCATATATAAGTAACTTGTAAGGCATGTACAAAGCAAAATCAAACATTTGTTAGGCATGTATTCGCAAATGTCTTGTTCATGCACAATAAGGGATTTATTACCAATTTAACCTTAGTAAGGACCTAGTAGGCCTTAGTGTTTTCTTAGTACATGCCTTACAAGTTACTTATGATTGATTCTACGATTCCCCTACGCTTTTGGCAAAAGAAAAATGTCAATTATCAGTATTTTTTTTCAACTAAATGACCTAGATGTTTATATAGTGTATATATTTAAGTTTCCAAACAAACAAATTGCCAAGCTTAATCTTAAATCATTTGATAAATACTCTAATGAAAGCGAACATTTGCTTAATTATTTTGTCAACAGTGTTATGGACAAATACTATGTCATTTCAAACATATATAAAAATACTACAGAGTTGAAACAATATATGTTTGAAAGTGCTTATGTCCCTTAGCAGTAATGTTGTCATTAATCTGTGCAACTGATATAGAAAATGTGATTGTTGAGCTTCATAAGTAGGATTTTATGAGTCACTGTGATACAGACTGACACATTTTTCATCATAAATCCCTGTAACGTCTGATTTGAATATAGTCACCCTCCTTACACAAGACTTCCTTCTCCAGAGATAATCCCTAGTGTATGTTCATAGGATTTTTCCAACACATAAGGGATCAATAGCGCAAAAACACTTTCAAAACAGTCAACCGTGTTACTCAACTATGTTACGGTCAACAGTGCAGGGGAACAAGTCGGCACTTTTTTAGGAGAAAAAACAGAGCAGACAAACCCATCTCCCTAGAACACACATTATTTTGTTTGTTTGTCTGTCAATATGGATATAAATTGGCAAAAACATACTCCTCCTCAACTGTCATCAGTGTTGCCAGATTGGGCGGGTTCCCGCCCAATTGGGCTGCTTAGGATGGCCGTGTGCGGGTAAAAATGGCATCTATCAGAAAAACCTTCCCACTGCCATATAAATCAATAGAATTGGGCGGGTTTTTAGGGCGGATTTTGATCATTTTTTGGGCTGGAAATCATCAGCCTCATCTGGCAACCCTGACTGTCATACTTAATTGTAACACCATTGACGGTAACACCGTTGACATTTCAGCCATTTTTATGGTGTTGTGCTAACTGAGGACCTCAGAAGTTCCACCACAACACCTTAATCAATTCATGTATCTGTATGCTTTATCTGTGTTTTTCTACATGTGATTTCTAATTCAGATTCTTATGAATATGTTGATAACACCGTTGACAGGCAATTTTCCCGCTATGAGAACATGAAAAAGAATGGATTAAATTATGGAAGGATGGAGCTCAAAATTTACCAAAAAGTCTTCCCGTATCCTGCCAAAGAGGTTATGACATCACGTGATGTTATTCGTATGGCCTAAGACCAAACCATTACTGATTTATGGAGGAGGTTTCAGACCGTGACACGGTTAACACAGTTTTCGTGGACACACACAAAATGGCAAATTTCATGTATAATGGAAAGGACAGTGGTCTTTCTGACAGTTTTGTCATAGTGTGATGATTACTGTGAATCAACATTTGCAATCGTCTTGGGCAAAACAAGTTTCTTTACATGCTAATATGAAGACTGAATCTGACATTTGGAAAACAGGACGGCATGAAAACGCCCAAAACCAGTATTAAATATTCATTCTTGCTGAGGGAAATAATGCTATGTCTACACTTTCTGTATTATATGAAAGATAAATGTTTTCTAATGTCCAAAACATCATTGGATGCAGTTAATAGTTAGTGGAATTGCCAAATAAAATCCACGGACTTAAAAGTGTAGGCGAATTAGAGAATCACTCACATGCAGGCATTAACATTGTATGTATTAGTGCTAATAGATGTATCCCTAAAATAAAGTGTTACCAACATCTCATTTGTGTGTTAATCTGGCAACCATCAGCGCAGTGGATAAGTTTTGAGGGAAGAGTTGAGGAGGACCTGTTCATTACATTCTTTCTCCCCCCATAACCCTGCTGTTATTTCTGGATTTCTCATGTACCCTCAGTGTTAATTCAACATTTATAGAGTTGTATTTGACCAAGACAACCAAAGATTTTCTAGGTTCTGCCTTCTCAGCGTGAAATAACTGCAACATTTAAGGAGGACTTGTTCATTTCACTCCTCCTGCCAACTCGTCTGTTATTCCTGGGTCTCTCGCATAGCCAACCCCCACCACCTCAACCCGCCTCCTTTTGGCCCAGTAATCTCCCGTAATTTTACCAGACCCAAACTTCTTTATCAATAATTAAATCAATATGTTTGACTGTCGCCGCTGAAATCTCCCAGACTTAGCAGCTCAAGTGTTGGCAGGTAGAGTGGCCCACCCACATTTTTTTCTCCTGCACTGCCTGCAGCGAAGCTAACAAGGGGAGACAAAGGGGTCAATTCAGATCGTGAGACTCGGGTGCCCGTTATGTCGAATGTATTCAGTGAGAGGCCTTTCCAATGACTTTGTCCCGGGCCCAGCCAGAGCTGTCAGCTGATCTGCCTGCCTGCACGAGGGAATCAACCCAGCAACCCTCTGGCTATCGTACGGACTCCCGAAAAGCTCAGGGCAAGAGCTGCAGGCCCCAATTACTTTGGGCTCCTGTCAAAGACCACATAATCCTCTAGGCTATATACAGGAGGCCAACGCCACTGTTTTATTTGTAACTTATACGTCGGAGTACTTTGGGCTTTGATGATAAAAATATGTCACATTGAGCTTCCTGAGGAGACACACAGGCGTCCAGCCCATTCAGTAAGCATCGCCGCATCTAATTCCCAGTGGACTGTCCAATTCGCTGACGTCAGTATAGTGTAATTATCAGAGGGTAATTATGAAATCAAAACTGAAATGAATGGGGGGGGGAGGGGGGTAATTGAATTGTGCTGTTAACTTTCAATTAATTGATGAAAGACGTCTCTTGTGACAGTGTTATTTTTAGGATCTGCCTTTATCTATTACGCATACGTTGCATGTGCTGGGAGTAACTTGGTATGTGGAGGACCAACAACAGTGCTCAGACAAGAGTAAGGTTATGAAGGTCACAACAAATGAATAATTACAAGAAAAGAGAAGAATGATATAATTAAAAGAGTATGTGAAATATTGATGTTTACGTTGGACTCCGTAGTTTATCATTTGTACAGATGCATGACTAAGGCTGCAGTTAGGCTGCATCTATACATTTTACACACCAAAGCTTAATTAAAATGAGAAAAAAACATTTTTAAACACAAACAGCAATCTGGATGTGATCCAGGATATTAAATAATGTTTCCAAGCCTCTGAGGATTAGTGCAATAAATATCCCTTCTGTAAGTGACAGATGGCGTAATAGCAAGGGCATATTTATAAATAACACTCTATGGGGACAGAGTCAGGTCTTTAAACATACTAGACTGTGTTGTTCAATTTCAGTCCAGCTGTTGTTTTCAGCCAATCTGTCTGATATGCACCTGCTTGACAGCCCATTCATACGGAGGTCGAGTGCCATGCACATTGCAATTACATGCCATGAGCACAGTTATGCACATGCGTGGAATCGCCGTATAATGGCTATTATGTCTCCTGAATTTTACATTTCCCACTGAATGGTGGCAAGTCTCAATCGAGGATTTCTGTCAGCTTTAGAGGGCAGGTTTACAGCTCCGTCATTGGCCCAGCTTGAAGTAAAGTCCGAGGAAGGAGTGGTTTGATTGATTAAAGCTTTGACCAGTATACAGAACCATTTTGAAATGTGTGGGTTAAGCCCTCCCTCTCAGGACTTGGAAATTACAGCAACTTGGCCAGTAGAAGGCCAGAGAAACTTTGTATAGTTATAATAGCTTAGCCTGATTATCATTTGACTTTCAAATCTCTTCGAGACTTGGTCTGACTAAGAGTATAACAATTAACGTTTCCCAAACGTCATGGTTGATTCGCCTCCCTAGATTTGCTACTGGTTGACTGGTGTCAGAGAAAGTGGGTGGAGTTCCTGATTTTTCGGGAGATCAGAAACGGTATCACATTGCTCTTGGCCTGACTAGAAGCAATGCAGAAGGTGTGGCGTTACTAGTAGGGCGTGGCCTGGCTAGTAAAACATGGGTTCTAAATTTTGTTTATAACCTGACTGCGCTAACCTAGCTGCGCACAACTCCACCTCTGATTGTTGGTCAAAAAATTAGCTCCCGTGGTTGGCTGCCAGTGTCTTGCCCCTCCTCATAACATCATGTTGATAAACACTGAGAACATGTATTGCTGGCCAGGCTAATAGATCCATTATTTGCTTACCACAGGATGTCTCCCCTTCACAGGGCGGCTATATACTGTATACTGTTATAATAGTATAATCTAGCCTATACTTCAACAATATTCACAATAATAAGAAGTACATCATACTTCAAAATATGTATGCTGCATTTCCTCTGTTTCACAGTCGATGGCTGTTTCAATGAAGATTCTTTCAAACAACGGGTTTTGGAAGAGCTCACATGGATAACTGACAACAATGATCCTACATGTCATCCGCCCTCCAGGTTATTTCAGCCTGCCTACTGTGCCCGTCATGCACACTGGCATTGCAAATTAGCCCTTTGTCACCCCTCATTCCCTCGCTTTACCCATTACATCACACTACAATGATGGTTTAACAAGGGGGTGTAAGTGAGTGCTGAAGACGTCCCTAAATCAAGGCCTGATACAGAGCCAAACATCTTCTTCAGACACTTCAGAAACTTTTGGACATGTGAATAAGAATACATTGGAATAAGTGTAACAACTTGAGATCATCTACAAGGATTTCTGTTGTGGAGAGTGCAATGTTTGTGTGGTGATTACAGACAAGACAAACATGTTTTCTGACTGCAATAATTGATCATGTACAGTACAGTAGTATCTACCGTATGAAATGTTGTCAGAATAGCAGAAGTCAATCGCCAAGGTAGGGTGACTTTATAACACAGAACACTTAATCTATAATAGCCACCTCTTACTGTAGGGACAACGTGATTCATAGGCACAAGAAAGAAAAAAACGTTGGCCTACAAAGAATAACTGGACCAGATAAATTCAGATAAGGATTCATGCTTTACTCTACAGAACTCAAAAAATGTTATAAGTGTACAGTAAGCTACTTCAGAGAGAGCTCAAACTGGCTACCCATGGTGTGGTTCAATGTATAAAAATTGTGGCCAGGAATGTTAAGTAGCCTCTTTGCGCGGATGGGCCTGTCTGCGGGCCCGTTGACTCATTGCTGAAAAGACTCAACTACATCACAACAGCATTGCTATGACATTACAGAGAGCCTCAAGTAACAGATTAAGACTTTGTGATTACAGTCTTGGTAACAGTAAGGCTATGACAAAGGCTCTGCACAAAAGGGGTTACATAACTAAACATTATACAGCATTCAGGTGTATTAGTGAATTATCACACTTTTATGATGAAACAATATTTAACGTCTGCCCTGACATACAGTACTGCAGGCTACTGTACTTTGCCTCATACGCACGATACTGTCTTCGCTAATAGCCTGCCCAAAACAGACTTTCTACTAGGTCAAAGCTTTGGGTTGGGACCTCCGTCACAGTTATACACAGTAAGTACAGTACAAGATTGTAACCATGAACTAATACAAATTCTGGTACAGCATCAGTCCCACACCACAGGAAAGATACTGTAAAAAGAAGAATGGTGAACAGAAATGATGGGCCAGTGTAGGCACTGTTTCCCAGAATAGCACACCTGTGAACCACAAGGGCCTTAGACTAATGATGATTTAATTTTATGTGCCATAATTATATTCCTGTAACTCAACCTCCAAGTGTCTCCCAAGGGAGACAAGTGCCACTGTGCCACAGCAGTGAGATGTGTTGTTGTGTGTCTGGTCATCTAAAACAGATTCTGGGCAAGCATGGCTTCATGAATGTCCACAGTTCAGAGGTGTCAAAAGTAAAAGTAAAAGTAAAAAACAAACAATTTCCTTCCAACACAGTTAACCTATTTGAGTAACCAGTAGACCTGTGTACTTGTCTTGCGATCAGCTACATCTGCGCTTAGTTTTAGTGTAACAACACAGTCTATCCATCTCATTAGGTAGGCTACAATGGATTAACTGGTATACCAGTTATGTAATATCGTGTGCTAGTGTTGTATTTGCTCCATGAATTTACTTGAACGTTTGCTTTTGACACCTCTGCCGTTCATTACACAGTAAAATGCAGTGTTATTTATTCAATACTTAGAGAGTTGATTTACTGTAATATCTTTTAGAGGGTATTTGGTCCCAAAGAACTGTCTTAAGTTGACTTAACACTGCATTTTTTATTGTGTATGTATTGCTGCTCATGGTATTTCTTCTCCACGGTAACTGTTGTGCTTGTGCAGTATGTGGATGATGGCAGCTGTTATCTGTCAGTAACGCTGATGGTCAAGTAAGGATGCCTTGCTATCAGGAAGTTTTTTTAATGTTTTAAATAGTTATGCTGTGCTGAGCCGAGCATCTTGACATGTTTAAAATTTGTAATAAACGGCCTGTAGCCTTGACCGACCTTCACTTTTGAAGTCATTAATCCATCAGCAGCTGTAAATCTTCAGGAAAGCAAAAAAAATATTGGAGTTTGAAATAATCCCATAGACATCTGATCACGCTTATGGGTAGGCTACATGCTATATGGTACCTTGCAGGTGGAGATGGAGATTTGATAGGTGTGTGGCTAAGCTGAGTTGTTACTGACAAGGCCAAGTGCCTGGAGGCAGGGCAGTCTTTTGATGTTTTCTTATTTGACGTTTTTATCCTCTTTTGTCCTTTCTATTTTATTTCTTTTTTCGAATAAAGAATGAACAGTGCAACAGTGCTGCAATTATGAACCAACCTGTGTTGAAGATGACGTCAATTTGACCTCCATCAGGCTTTAATTAGGTTTTGTTCATAATTGTAGCAGTGTTGTGTTGCTCGGTTATTGTATTGAAAGGTGATTTCTTTTGAATAGCCACACAGTATATCTGCAGTCTATCAAGGTCTGCAGGCCCCCTTTTATAGGCCTACTGCTGTTTTTTAACATTCATATTGCAGATATAAACATTCAAAATGAATGAACAGCCACTCTCAGAGGGCTTTGCCCTACAAACATTATTATGCATCATTGTGTTTGATTTGAATGAATGTTCAAGTTCAAGTTCAAGTTCAAGTTCAAGTTTCAATTTTATTGTCCCCAAAAGGGGCAATTAAGTGTGCAGCAAGTCAACAACATATAGACAACAGATAACAGGACAAACCATAAAACAGGACCATAAATAGAGTTAAAAGTAGCATAAGAAACATCATGATATATAAAACAAAATAAAAATTTCACAACACATCATAAAATGCCATAAAAACACACTAAGGATACAGCCAGTGATCAATTAGGATTGGAATTTAACAGGGAGATGGCACTGGGGACAAATGAAAACCTAAACCTATTAGTTTTGACAGAGGGGAACCTAAAACGTGAACCGGAGGGTAGAAGCTGGAATTCTGAGTGGAGAGGGTGGGCGCTAACTGATAAAACATGTTGGCTGCTTGCTTGAATGTTGGCTGCTTACAGATGCACCTTAGGGTTCTCGTCGTAATTGTAGCAGTGTTGCGCTGTTCAGTTCTTTTGTTGGAAAGTGATTTCTTTTTCAAATATATCAAGGTGTGGAGGCCTTTGGTATTTCTGTTTGGCATTTATGTTTCAGATATCTTACCTTTCGGATGTGAATGAACAAACAGTCTCAGAGGGGTCTGCTGTACTAACATTGTTGTGCACCATTATGTGCGATTTCAATGAATATTGGCTACTTGTAGAATCTATCAAGGTTTGTAGGCTTTTGTTTTTTTTAAATATTCACCTGTGCTACTAACATAATTATTGTGCATCATTGTGTGTCCTGCTAACATTCTTGTGCATCACTCCGTGATTCTAATGTTTTTTCTAGATATGCATGCTGGCTCTTGTTGAGAGGGACCTGTTGAGTTTCTCTGTTGGCGAGGAGGCCCGTTGAGGGAGCACCCTGCCAGGGAGCTGTTATGAATGTATGCCACGCCATGTCCCCACCAGTGCCACCATATGGCCCCGAGTGAGGCCCACCAAGCAAGGGCACTAGTCCATGCTGCGCCCTCTCAAGAACGCCCTCAACGATATCATCAAGACCCCGTCCCGACCGGCCTCTCAAAGACACAGTGAGGATGCAGGATTGACATCCCGGCACTACACAGCCACCTGCTCTACTTTTTGCACAACAGGGAGTAGTCTGAAGGGGCTCAGCAGATGATCAACACATTTCTCATGTGTAATGTTGTTTCAAGGAATCACCAGTAATATCATTTGACACGTTTTTACATTACACTACGCTTTTGTTCACTTGTTCGCAACAATTGTTTCCTTTGATGTAAGGCAAACAGTTATTGTGAACAAGTGTGGTCAATAAAGCCCCAGGTATATAAGTGTACTGTTACCATATTGGCAATGACCAACTCATAGGTTATTACTTCCTATTACTAGTCCTGCATTTAACCTCTTTTGACGTCTATCGTTAATGCATCAATCTTTATCTGATTGTGTTCCAGTTACTCGTTGTATAGTTTTATGTATTAACAAAGATTCTGTCATGTCATAGTATAGTGGGGGAGGCTATGGTCGTAAAGCTTTTTTTAAACCAATATGAAAGCATTCCACTGGTGGAGGTGGACATTATAAGGCTACACAAAGAGTAGCAATATCCCATATCATGCACACACTGGCTAACTACCAAACACAGACAATAAATCAGCCCTAACCCACATTAGTTTAATGAATGGAGCAGAATTATTCCCCATTCAAACAGAACCTTTTAGGGCATGACAAGAGAATTCAGCGTTCATACTGACAGTGGCATTGCCAGACTATGTCATCTGCCGACTGCATTAATTGCTCACAATGCAAAGACCCGTCAACAGGTCATTTAACAAAACCATCTGTGAAAGCACTCCACAGCAAACAAGTGCACACTGCACACAACGAATGCCTCACACGGGCAACCCCCAATGGCACCCCAAGGAAGCAGTGCGGCGGGACGGTACCATGCTCAGGATATCTTTCATATAGATAGCGCACAGATTTTTCTCTGGCTATTTATGAGCAAGAAAAACCTCTTGGCAACTGGATTCAGGGTCCAAATGATGAGAAGGGGAAATCACAGTGTGAGTAGCGCTGTTAAGCGGTTGCAGGATAGGATAACAAAGATGGGTGTTGAAGAGATAACAAAATAAGGCCTTAATTTCATAACACTGAGTCAACTGGAATAGCCTGGAGTATATTTGCGCAGGTTTGCTTCCAGGAATAGAGCACCTGTGAATCGCAGGGCCTTGCACATGTCTGTTTATGGTCCTAATATCTTCTTCAGCTCAATTACGCTGCAATATGTTGTGTTTATAATGTCGAAGAGGTCAGAGAGGGTTTTAGAGAGCGGCTGCTGCTGTCCTCAGATGACCATGGTTTTGACTGCAAAGGTAATTGAATTCACAGGGCGCCGCGTAGCCTATTCTGGTATCTCCTGACATCACAACCGGCTGTTGCGTGTCTGCAGCTCAATGTCGTCATGACACTGTCCTGTATTTACATTAGGTCATTAGGTCAGTTGTGTGTGTGCGTGCGTGCGTGCATGCCTGCTTGTGTGTGTGTGTGTGTGTGTGTGTGTGTGTGTGTGTGTGTGTGTGTGTGTGTGTGTGTGTGTGTGTGTGTGTGTGTGTGTGTGTGTGTGTGTGTGCACGTGCGTGCGTGCGCATGTGTGCATGTGTGTCTGTGTGCACGTGCACGCTAGTTTAAATTGCACAGTGCATATTTCAATCATCTGTGCAATACTTGTGTAACGTAGTGAATTAAGTAGTTGTGAATAAAGTACTCTACCACTTTCTCAGTATAAATGTACTAAGTATCTATCTGCATATACTTTTTTAAGGGCTTTTTTGCCTTTATTTTTGAGAGGACAGTGGAGAAGAGACAAGAAATGAGTGGCGGAATCGAACCTGAGTTGCCAGTGTAGTAACCCAGTGCCCTACCCTTAGGCCACGGCAAGGCCCTATCTGCATATACGTATATATAGACTTATTGCCTACGGGTGCCAGTCCTAGACACTAGAAGTGATGGGTAAATCAGCATTTGCACAGTGCATTACGTTTCCTCTGAAAGAAAACAAAGGCCGATCCTATGATTATATGCTGTATCATCTGCTTAAGTCAGGCGGGGAATATTTTAGAGCACCATTTAAAATGATCGCCTGTCTTACTGCTTGAAAGCTCCTGTGTGTTAGCTGCAATTCCTCATTCTTAAATAGTAACAAGTTATTATCAGTTGTGTCTGTCTGCCTGTCATCACCTTCCTAATAATGACACAGAAGTGTAAGCTGTCAGGTTATCCCCCCCCTCTACCCATTCTCTTGTCATAAAAGCTGCTTCGCTTGTCAAGGAGAGGAAGACTTAATCATACATCTCTCTGATTGTTGATCTGCTACCTGATAGTCAAACAGACTCAGTCGAAATTAAGTTTATCACTGTATGTTTAGATTTTGTGTAGTGTGTTTGCGTACTGGTGATATCCTGTGGTAGTGTGTGCTGAGCTTGGACACTACATTGATTTGGCAGCTTATGAACATAGGCCTAATATGTCCATGATTATCTCATATGTAGGCTACTGTAAGAATCTTGCAGCAGCGTCCATGACATCAGGACTGACCATTCTCTTTTCTGACCATAGGTGCTTAGAGCACTTATCTTCACAAGTCACCAGCCCACCCACTCAGCGGTGAATGGAAACTAGGTGATTGCAGTCAGGGACGTAGCAGCTAATTGTGGGCCCTATGTACAATCAGCTCCAATGCCCCCCACAGCCATTTATCTACATACATCAGACTGTGTGTTGGCCTCCTATGCTGGGGGCCATGGCAGGGCTCACGAGGGTATGGGGCCCATCGGGAAATGCCCGCTATGCCAGATGGTCAGTCCAGCCCTGGGCCCTGGTGACTCTGTCACGCTTACTTAGCCCCAGTAGGCCTACTACACCCCTGATTGCAGCACATAGATGCCATAGACACGTTCTGCGTTCTCCATTTCTTTGACTCTTTCAGGTGGAGGCAAGGGGATGATGAGTCTAGTAGTCGATACTTCGATTAAACAGGAAGCCACAAAGGTGATGGCATGTTTACCCATGACGCGCAAACACATGGAGGACTAGTAGTTGGGTCATCTATAGAAGTTCCGTGACCGCGGAGAGGAAAGGTTCGTTTCTCACTGGATTTGACATCTATAAAGGTTAAATACAAAAATGAGCCGGGGTGCCCCTCACAAAAATGTGGGGACATTTTTGGGTAACACTTTACAATAATGGTACATTAATTGTAATGGAATAATGTTGGAAGTAATGTATGATTCATGGTGAATTAACACATAATTTATGTAGGCAGTGATGTTTAATCTATTATTAGTCAATGAGGAGTCACTATCGTAGTCATGATGCCTCACCATTAAGTAATTGTGGTACAACCAAGGGTAATTAATGGTGTGAATTACAAGTGTTAATATATCATATATTAACACTGCTGATGAAAATCCTGATATATTGATCCAATCATACATGAATTCAACCTTAATTAATGATGCATGAGTAATAATGGGATAATGTTGTAAGTAATGTCAGCATCACCACTGTGGATAATTTGAACACATAATATTGCTCTATCCATGCAGGTCTAAATTTATTTAGATAGGCTAGCGTTTCTCAACGGGGGCGGTACAGCCCCCCAGGGGGTGTTGGAGAGCTCTATAGGGGGGCGTTGAGAAGGATCCAGGTGAGAGGGGGCGGGGATTAGTCCATTTTATTTTTTAATACTAAGGGGGGCATTGGCAGGCTTATGATCAGGTCAAGGGGGCGTTGGGAGGCTTACGATGAGGTCCAGTGGGCGTTTCCTTAAAAAAAGGTTGAGAACCACAGAGAAAGGCTATTAAAAACTGGACACAAACAAAACACAAAAGATTGGTCTTCACACCCCTGACTCGTCACACTCAATTCGGAGTCACAGGACTTGAGTCTCTGATGACATTACTTACAACATTATCCCATTATTACGCACACATCATTAATTAAGGTTGAATTCATGTATGATTGGATCAATATATCAGGATTTTCATCAGCAGTGTTAAGATGCACTTTAAATGTCTGTACTTTTGCACTTTAAATGTCTGTATGAGCAATGTCTACGTCCATACTGTCTATGTCCATGTATGAGTACTGTCTATGTCTATACTGTCTATGTCCTTACCTAGATTAGTCTATGTCTGCATGGGAGAGCAAGAAACGCAATTTCAAATTCTTTGTATGACCAGTGCATGTAAAGAAATTGACAATAAACTTGACTTGACTTGACTTGACTAAGATATGATATATTAACACTTGTAATTCACACCATTAATTACCCTTGGTTGTACCACAATTACTTAATGGTGAGTCATCATGACTACAATAGTGACTCCTCATTGACTAATAATAGATTAAACATCACTGCATACATTAATTATGTGTTAATTCACCATGAATCATACATTACTTCCAATATTATTCCGTTATTATTCATGTACCATTATTGTAAAGTGTTACCCATTTTGGTAGAGCCCTATTTCCAAAATGGCTGCTGCCAGCCAAGCTGGAAATGTACTTTTTTAAATGGCTTTGCCCACAGTGCTGCTTAATACATGGTTTCTGAGACTATTTGGGTCAAGAAATTCATAAATGATGTAGATTGATTGATTTGACCTATTTTTGAGCTTCAAATTCAAGATGGCTGCCACTTTTGGCTCTTAACATTTAATTTTTTGAAAATCGTCAGAGAGCCTTAATATTAGGTTCAAATGAAAGGTCTGCTCATACTGAGTTCAGTTATGGACAGTAAAATTACAAGTAGACTGTGCAGAAGTCATATGAAAGGTAAAAAAGACCAAGGTTTGTGGTTGATGAGAATTAGTCGGGTCATAATGTGAAGTTCCGTGACCATCCTCTGGCAAGGATGTTTTGATGATTGATTTGACCTCTACGGATCCTTTAGAAAAGATTTAGCCCCCATGTCCCTCCCAAAAATCCCAGCATTTTTTGCTAGAGAGGCAAATTCAAAATGGCGTCCGGCGCCATCTCTAAAAAAATAACTTTTGATCTGAATGACATAGAATCATGTATGAAGACACTTTTTCATACAAGTCAACCATGAGGATTCCAA
The DNA here is from genome assembly GCF_034702125.1 of Engraulis encrasicolus. NCBI lineage: Eukaryota > Metazoa > Chordata > Actinopteri > Clupeiformes > Engraulidae > Engraulis > Engraulis encrasicolus. Next base: position 25,992,978 of record NC_085880.1, read on the forward strand.
ATCTGACATCATTTTGATAGTACAACTTTGTTTTGACCATGAAATTCAAGATGGCTGCCATCTAGAACAGTCGTTTTCAACTTTTTTAGGCCGTGTCCCCCCAAAACAGTCATATTTGGACTGGGGACCCCCCAATTCAAGTTATTCCATTTCTCATATATAGATATTGAGAAAATATCTGATCTACAAGCCCACAATGCCTCACATTATGAGGCGTAGTGGGCTTGTAGATGGGCTATTTTCACAATGTTTGACTTTTTTGATAGCCTATTATTTGACAATTTGGCCAATGTTTTAGCATTGTTATTATTCTGGATGCAGTGATGGTCTTTTAAATTGAGAGTCCTTACATTGACACCACAACCCCCAAAAAGGGGATCTCAACCCACAGGTTGAGAACTACTGATCTATTACATAGAACTTTTGTCATTTTCCAAGCATTCTTGCATAAAGAAGCTTGTTGAGGAACTCAAAACAAGAGCTGCTGAAATGGACAGAAGTGCTCTCAAAAGTAATGATGAGCCTGGTTCAAGACAGTCAACTTGAGCTCCCTGAGCTGCAAGAACACCATGTTGTTGAGGAATGTGTGACCTTATTCACCCTATTCAACCCCAATGGCATATACAGGAAGATGCAAGGGAGCAAGCTCATCCAGAAGATCTCCGATTGCGATTAAGGAACCCCATGTTGCTCTAATTGACATGGGCATGACCTGGAGGATGGCAACTTCATTGGACACAGGGTGGCAGAGGACGGCATGTCATACAAGTGGTTGGGCTGTGTCAAAAAGGTGTCGTCCATCATCCTTGCCCGCCATTCTCATTCTCACCATGTAATCAGTGTCAATGATCCCTGCGATACAACATACTCAACAGAAGATAATGAGCGAGACCTGCGCATACAGGGAGCATCTTTTGCAGGAGATGGCACGAAATCTGTGGCTGAACAGACTTCTCTCCACTACAGAGTAAAGTCTGCTCAGTGTCCTCTTCTCAGCTGTGGTACTGAGAGCCTCCAATTCTGTGCCAAAAACAGATCCCGCTTTCCTCATCAGCTTGTCCAGGTGTCCAGCATCTCTCTTCCTAATGCTCCCGCCCCAGCATGCCACAGCATAGGAAAGCACACTAGCCATGACTAGCCATGAATTTGCCTCTCTAGCAAAAAATGCCAGGATTTCTGGGAGGGACATGGGGGCTAAATCTTTTCTAAAGGGTCCATAGAGGTCAAATCAATCATCAAAACATCCTTGCCAGAGGATGGTCACGGAACCTCACATTATGACCCGACTTTAATCAGCAGTTTAATTCTCATCAACCACAAACCTTGATCTTTTTTTACCTTTCATATGACTTCTGTATAGCCTACTTGTAATTTTACTGTCCATAACTGAACTCAGTATGAGCAGAGCTTTCATTTGAGCCCAATATTAAGGCTCTCTGACGATTTCAAAAATTGACCTTGAAAGAGCCAAAAGTGGCAGCCATCTTGAATTTGAGGGTCAAAATAGGTCAAATCAATCAATCTACATCATTTATGAATTTCTTGACCCAAATAGTCTCAGAAACCATGTATTATGCAGCACTGTGGGGAAAACCATTAAAAAGTAAATTGGCTGGCATCAGCCATTTTGGATATAGGGCTCTACAAAAATGCCCCCGTGTGAGGGGCACCCCGGCTCATTTTTTATTTAACCTTTATACTGTAGATGTCAAATCCAGTTAGAAACGAACCTTTCCTTTCCGCCGTCTAGGGACTTCTATAGATGACCCAACTATAGCCTGTGAGGATAACTGTTGATTACTTTCCGTCCAGCGGCCTAAGCTACTGTGTACACACTTCAACACAGAGGAATGAATGGCACATGGTTATGGCATTTCCATCAATGCATTGTGGTTTCTAATTTGGAAGTATGATTTCCATATCCAAATACGCCAAGCTACCAGCTGTTTAATCACAAACAGGCATTTTTAGAAATACAAGTCAATGATCTGAGTAACTTATAGAGCGCAACGCAAGATGAAAATCTCTACTACGGCAAACTTGACAACAGGACCTGATATCTAGGCCTACTACCAATGGTAAAAAAATGCATTCCAAATGCCAAGTCGCAGCACACAATACACTTGCATAGACCCCAGCACTGTTGGAATATTTGATTGGCTAAGTATTACAGAAAATAACTGCAATAGGGAATGGAAACTTCAGGGCTTTACTCCTGCATGGTGTAGTCTAGCTAGAATAGGCCTAGACAGTCTATACCTTCTGTTGGCTGCAAAATGCTCTTGAGATGACTTTTTTTGCCATACCTCAAACTGTGCTTCTAATTGGCTTATGAATTCCAATAGGGATTGTGGGGCGGCAATTTGTTTAACATGGTATCGGTGAACTGATGCAATCTTCAGATACCCGCAAAGAAAAAGGTATAAACCGCATTATTATAGTGTATGTTAATAACTCGGGATGAAAATCCGCCACCCGTGCCTCGCTTTGGGGGAAGCACGCGCTCTTTGCTTTGATTTTCCGTGGAATCAAAACCCATTGTGAACTTGACCTCTTAGAGACAAAAGCAATCGAAATCATCTATCCATAAGTCCTCTTCAGATGTTCGAACTGATCTTTGATGTGTGGCTTGCATTTATTGTTCGGGGTTGAAGAAAGAGATTGGATTTTCAGTGTACTGTGTGGGATATAGCTCATCTCTTTTACCCCCTCCTAGTCTTCATTTTGAACGCGGATGAAATTGTTGATATTTTGGATATGGAGTGCGGACCTAGGTACTTTCGACAATATGTGACACCGTGGGTTTTCAATACACTGTTATGCGTAGAGCGTATGTAAATAGCAAATTCATGAGGCGGGACCGTAGTGCAAACCATTTGTCCAAGTTTCGTGTGGCCCTCTCCTGTAATTTATGTGGAACGCCCACATTCACACGTCTTTACTCCCACCAAGTTTAGTCTAAGTATGCTGGTCTCAGAAGAAAACGCTTTCTTTGAATGTGTTCCTGCTATCGCCGTTTTTGGAGTTTCAACAATTAAAGTGCACCATGTCTGTAGAGCTCTATACCGTGCCATGCAGATGTCCATTGAGAGAGAAATAGCCTGCGCCAGAGGTGGATACCACCTTAATAGATTTGTTCCTTTTCTCTGCAGCCTTTAACATGAACTTAAATGATTTAAACAATATTCTGAAGATTTGTAGCCTACTCTTCTCTAAAAAACACTGCAAAAAGCTGATGTTGTAGGTGTTGATGCGACACTAAACTGTGCGTAAAATGTTTGATCTCTGTTTCAGTACAAGCGCAAAGTGGCATTTCGTGTGACTAGAGCTCTATAACCGGCATGCCACCTGGTGGCTCGTCACTGCCACTTTAACCAATCACGGTAATACAACAGGAGAGGAGCTTCCTCTTGCGCGCGCCGGGAGATTCCATCAGTCTGGTAATTAGTGCTCGGTAGCGGAACGGGGGTTCTGACCGACCCAATAACCTGGCCGACCGTAGTGCAGCGCAAGGACAAATTTGTCAGCCGCTGTGAATTCCATGCAAATTCTGGTGTTATAACCACCTGGAAGGGACACTTTGACGTCTGGATTGGAACTGGTGGGCGCAAGAAACCTGCGTTGACAGTACTTGCTCTCCACTCATGACTAACAGCCCCAACAATTTCTGCGGGTAAGATAATATTGCTTTCTTTCAAATCTGGTTTGGTTTACTTTGGTGTCAGCTATTTTCAATTATTTTCTAATGGTAAAGCAAGTTATTTTTGAGAACACTTGTGCGTAAAACAGTTCAACTGCAAAGCTTATTTTGACAGTGGATTTCGTAACGCCACGAGCGCTTCACGTTTAAAATGTCATTACAACTAAACATAGTTCTATCTTCGCTTTCTCTTAGTAGGCTATCTAGATAGTATGGAGCAAGTGCACACACTTTTCCAGCTTCCAATATCTTACCTAGGACATACGCACATTCACATAGCCTACCCTCTACCAGTGTTGTTTTCATTACGCAGACTTAACCGCATCCTACTGGGATTTAATAGTAGTTTGTCCGTCTTTTTACCTCATAAAAATGAAGAATGAAGAAACGGCTTTTTCTGAGGAATATCCTAAATATTCAGTGTAACTATTATAGCGTCCATGACGTATCTAAGCTACATGGAGGGGTATTTTAATTTGAGCAGTTTGTTATTATCCCGCTCTGTGATTTAGTTAAATATAAAGAACATTTCGAAGAGTGATCTCAAAATGTTCATACAACTTTGTTTTGTGTTCCATTATTCACTTAAAATATTGATATTCGAGGGCATAGTCCTCGTCTGTAAAATACGTTACCGACGGATACAGCAAGGATTTATGTTTATCAAATATTATGCCTGTTTAAACCTGATATTTAATTAAAACGTCGGAGCCTTGATGACTGCCTTTGTTACTGGCGAAGGCAGCGTGCCTTTTGATCATGGGGGAAGGCATGCATCAGACAGCGCTTCTCTACTAGGTGTAGGCCTACAGTAGTCTTTGAGGCGTCAGGGTTGCTGCCGGCAATCGTTTTAATCATCCTATACGCATCCTCGCGGTCCCAAGGCATTTCATGTCATGATTGTTCTCAAACATCGTCTGTAGGCTAGAGGAGCCATATGGGATGGAGATCTCCATAGAGTTGTTCAGACCCCTCCTCTCCCTCTCCCTGTTTTGATGGAGTGATAGTTGAGAGTCTTGTGTTGTTGCCAAACAGATGCAAGTGAGCAAGGTGCCATGCCAAATGACATACAGAAGAGAGCAGGTCCCTTAAGCTGTAGCATTTCACAGAATGACTGTCAGATACTATCTGTTCGTATTGATTGGTCAACATCCACGTTGTTAACTGCAAAGTAGATGTCACAGTTTGGCTTTGGTCCTGTCAGTTTCAATCTGTGTTGATGACTCTGTCTGACTTGAAAGTGGCTAATTCCCAAGTTGCTATTAATCACAAGGGTGCTCTTAACCAAACCCACTCTTCTTTGTGTAATTGTACTGTACTTGGGGAGTGATGACCCTTTGTATGATTTTTATTATTGTTTATAAAGAGCTTAATTAAAGGATCCATCTATCCATACATACACCCTTCTGTCCATCCATCCATCCATCCATCCATCCATCCATGCATCCATCCATCCATCCATCCATCCATCCATCCATCCATCCATCCATCCATCCATCCATGCATCCCTCCATCCATCCATCCATCAATCAAGTTATGAAACTGAAAACATTTGCAAAGAGGAATACAGTAGGCCTACATGCGCTTTATGTTTCCGCTCCTGTGCAGTTCAATTTTGTGGACAGCTGACAGCAGTGCCACACCTATAATCTGATAGGTGCCCAAATCTTGCCTTTCGCCATTTCCCGCTTCCACTGTCTGTGTGTGTTCCTCTGCCACAGACTTGCTGTTCAGCATCTTCACCATTCCATCTGAAGTTAAGCTAAAACTGTCAAGACACTTTTTAAAGGAACCATATATGTTATTACTAAAACAGGCCTGGGTTTGGTAATCTGGCATACAGGGAATTTTCCGGTGGGGGGACATTCCTCATGTGACTGCATTTTCTTAGAGACTGGCCCTCAATTTAGAGGGTACCATACAAAAATGCCAAGGCTTTTATATCCCAGTGTAGTCCTGTACATGGTAACTGGCACTGAAGGGCACTGATCATCTGGCATAGGGCACTTTCCAGTCCCCAGTGGCCGATACTGTTATTTTTTTGTTTGTTTATTTGTTTTTTTCCCCCTAGGGACAGGTCCACAGTTTAGATGGAACTTGGGACCAAGTCAATCACTACAGTAGCCGACAAGAGGGGAACAAAGGGGTCATCTGTACCGGGCCTAGGGAGATATGGGGCCCATATAATTGGGTTCTCATTACATTGAATGTATTGAGTGTGTGGGGGGTGGGAGGGGGGTTGTGTGGCTTTCAGATGGCCCAGTCAAAGCTGTCAGGCCAGTTTGAGATGCCCGGGTGTTTCTGATTCCAGGCCAGCCCTGGTCTTGGGTGCAAACCCCTAATGTCTTGGGGAGGAATGCAGCAGGAGTAGATTAGTGAAATCCTCTCTCTCTCTCTCTCTCTCTCTCTCTCTCTCTCTCTCTCTCTCTCTCTCTCTCGCTCTTTCTCTCCCTCTCTCTCTCTCTCTCTCTCTCTCTCTCTCTCTCTCTCTCTTTCGCTCTCTCTTTCTCTCTCTCTCTCTCTCTCTCTCTCTCTCTCTCTCTCTCTCTCTCTCTCTCTCTCTCTCAGGGGGCAAATCCTGATGGATCCTGGCAGGTAATGCACAAACATTTGGCATGGCAATGCTCTTAGTTGCCATAAAATAGCTTCTTAACCTTGAGTACGCTAAGCCTTGTCAGAAGCACACCACCGCATTTCATATGGGAGTATGGTCCGTCAGTAGCTAGAGTAGGAGTTCTGACCTGAGAAAGTATAGCTCATTCAATCCCTGGGCTTTGGTGGAAGATTACGCCAACTCTGGTCACTTCCCAGGGACCCCACTGTTCCTCTCCCCGCTTGTCTTTACCCTTTTTGGGCTTGATTAACTGGCTGTGGTTGACACGAGCTTTGGTGCTGTGTTGATAGTCTGGATTCCATTTCAGGAGGATGAAGTGGGGAGTGTAAACCAAACAAAAAAAGGAAAAGGCTGGTATGTCTGAATTTGAGTTAATATCGCTTAAACGATCCACAAGGTCATATTTACAATACGTAGAAAGTGCGGCCAAGAGGAAAGGGACATGACGAAAATTGATTTCACAGTTTGGTAACACTTTACTTGACGCCAGCATCATACGTATGACATAACAGTGTCATAACATTGTCATAATGCAGTCATGCATGTGTCGTAAACATTATGTCAATGTCATAAACATATATGACTTTGTCTTTAAGTGAAATTTGGTTATGACAAAGATAGCCCTAACAGTGTAAACTTTTCATGGTCATAAAACATTTATGACATTGGCATAATGTTTATGAATCGTTCATGACACTATTATGACGCTGTCATGACACTGTTATGTCATACGTATGACGCCGGCGTCAAGTAAAGTGTAACCCACAGTTTGACAGTCTGGTTTTGTTGGTCACTCACTGTGCACTACTTCATTGAAATGGTGTCTTATTTCATCTCCCTAATTAATTACATAATGATTTGTGATTCTTTATTATTGCTGATTATGAGAAGTGTTGTGGAGTAGTGGTACTCAAACTATTGACAGAGATGTCAGATAAGAGATGATATGTCTAGTTGCACGCACTTCATTTCAACACACAAGTAACATTGGCATTCCCTTTTATAACTGGCCCACACATATGAAAGCTAGGTAAGCTGCAGCTGTTTACATTGTGGATTGTTGGAGATGTGTCAATGACTGGGATGTTGTTGTAGTATGTGTTGTGTTTTGCTAAAACCATGTGAGGTCATGCAGTTGCGTCTTTACAGCATTTACAGTATATTATGTGGCATTCACTTTCTAATCAGCGAGGGTTGTTGTAGTACTAAACTGTGGTTTAGAAATTGAATGTTTATGATGAACCAAGGCATTAGCTGCTTAGTTTATTACTTGTTTAGATATCTACTTATTTAAGACATCATTGAATAGTGAGATGGTGCCTTCTCCTGATTAAGTGTTAGAGAGAGAGAGAGAGAGAGAGAGAGAGAGAGAGAGAGAGAGAGAGAGAGAGAGAGAGAGAGAGAGAGAGAGAGAGAGAGAGAGCGGTGTCTCTTACTGTATAAACTACATTATTGTCATTGAAGTACGTATGCTTTAAGTTTACAGAGGACCGCCCCCCTTGGTCAGAATGGTAAATACATAACATCATTGTTTTACTTTCTCCACTTCCATTAATTTAGCTGCTTGTGTAATCACAGTGATTTAGATGGTACATATTTCTTTAAACAGCTTTGGACACGTCTGTTTGTGTTACGCAGGATGCTGCCAGGAAATACACATTGAGAATGACATGCATAAACACATTCATTTGGAGGTTAAAAGAACGTTTACACTGTTTCGATAAATGGAGCAGCACAGTATTTATATAAAATCATAATTGATAATTTACTCCGCTTTCCACTTCAATTCATTATTATGTCTACATAAACAGCACATTTTGCAGTGCTATTTCAACGCTTAGAGACGATTTAACATCTTCTAGAGTGCATTTGGTCCCAGAGTACTCCCAGTGTTGAATTTACACTGCAGAATTGCCTGGGTATAAGATTCATACAGTAACACTGACTAACAAACGAGAGGAAATGATACAAGGGCTATTATGGTTGTGTAATTGATTTGAGATGATAGCTGATTAGACTGTCTCATACAGTATTCTGTCTGTCTCTCCTGATACCTCTTTGTCTTCCTGACGTACCTCATTACACACGTCACTAGGATCCCAAACACGATTGGCAAACTAACTATCAGACTATATAATGCAATAGTGTTCTGTCAGATACAGCACGCAGTTGGCCCACACCCCTGTGATTCATTCATGGATGATACCCAAATTCATAATAGAATAATATTTGGAAATTGTTTAATTTTCCCCAATTCTCACTGTCATGACAAATGCAGGACATCTCAGGTCTTTGGATGTGATGTAAGCTCTCATTTGCTATAGATATTTACAGGATGAACCGAAAGGACATTGAACAGTGTCTGACCCGTGCAGACCCCGTCTGACTGTCTGCTAAAGAAAGGCCTGAGTGATTTGTGGAAGCTAGGCCGCATGCTTCTGATTTTTGTCAGGGGTTTTCGGCTTTGTCTGAAAATAAATTGCCCGATCACTCAATTTCACATCAGAGCCATTGGTTTATTATTACAGGAATGAGATTTTTTATTTTAGTTCATACTAACTTTGAAACGCGGGTGCTGGTTGTCTTTGGCATCGCTTAAGGCTTTATCCTATAGGCCTACTGCCTGAATGTACTTTTTGGATATTTATCAGGGCCATTGATTTTAGAAGGAGAACAACTGACGGAATTATGAAATAAATAATTTTGATACAGCTTTTCTGTTGTTCAATTAAATGTTTGAGGTACACAATCGTCAAGGGGAATAGTCTCATGCACTCAACAAACAATAAACCACTCAACCAACCAACACAAAAACACCAGCCTTTTCGCCCTTTAGCTTCAGTCCAGTGCCACAACCTGGATCCAGAGATACTGATATTCCTTCTCTAGCACAGCTACTTACTTATTTATGACAAAAATTGTAATGTGCAACCTTAGAGCTTGGTGATTTAGGAAATTCTGTGTATGTTTGAGTCTTGCTTTTTGAAACTGGTTTACCGATCACCACTCAGGACTGTAGGCCTTATTGAGTTCTTCTTGTCTGCCATCTTGGCTCATATAGGAAATGAAATACTGCCTCTGGTGGTCATGTTCCACACAAAGAGCATGCACATGGCTATTGCATACTCCCTCTGGGAGCTGTGTGAAGCAGGAAATGTACTCAGGTTGGTGATTTGGTCATATTTGGCAATGAAAGTGAAAGACTGTATGCTTACAAAAGCATTTTATTTATTGACAAATGATTTTTTCATGGAACATGCAAGTATATTCCCAACATTGATCTTTATTTGTTGACTGTGATCACTAAATCAACATTTTAACAGATGTCTTTGGTTCTACGGCTGCAGGGCCAATGTTTGATCATTTTGGCGAGTCTATTGATAATAATTGTGTGCTTGGGTTTCTGTTCACGTCTTAGCAGAGGCTACAGAGTAAAGAGTCGATTTACCATCTTCTATCTAGAGTGTATTTTGTCCGTGAGTGCTCTCTAAGCTTAAAGGTACACTGTGCAGGAAATGGTCAAAAAAGGTACTGCAACTATGCTGTTCATTGAAACTGGGTTGCCTATTGCCAAATTTGGTCTTTTCGTGAAAGTTTATTAAGTAATAAACTTATTTTTTCTAGTATGGCCCAAGTACAGTCATGTTTGCAGCTAAAAATGTCTATTTCTGGAAATTCAAAATGGCGGACCATGGAGAAGATCTCCCTTTTCATGTATGAAAAGTGCAATTTTCCCAGTCATAATGAATACTTAGAATTTGATTGTGGTGGTAAGTATTCATGAAAAATGTAACATTAGTGAATTGGTAGCATGAATTCGGAAAATGAACAACTACAAACTCACACAGTGTACCTTTAACTCTTGAATTAACACAGCATTTTTACTGTATGTTGTACATGTCTGACTTTATATTATAACCAAAGACCACATATACCATACAGGAAATGTTCACATTGAAGACATAGTTCACCTTCACTTTCTGTACTGTCCTCTAAGCCCCATACAGTTGTTGAGGCTTCTGGCTGTTCCCACATTGTTTGTGTCAGGTTCACAGAGTCCAGGTTCTGAGAGACCATTTGTCTTGTACGGTGCAGTAGGGTAGCAGAGAGCGAGTGGTTCTTAGAGGCTCTTAAGAAGATAGTAGGTGGATGTAATGATACAAATGGCTAGCTCTTTATTTTAACGGCTTCTTTTACATCTATGTTACAATGTGTGATATTATGTTATTATTGCACAGTACATACCTAACATTTGTCATAACTCCTACCATATTGCACCTATGATACAATGTTACAAGTGCATAATGTTACAGAATGTTGCCAACTTTGTGCTACAGCACTTGATGATGTAACAGGGAGTGAAGAAAAGTGTAACCAAAAAGTGTCTTAACACAACACTTGGAAATTATTGATGGCACATTCAAGCCTGCTGAAGAAGCCTTCATAGACTTTGACCAGAGGTGGTGAGAGGCCCGTAGCAGCTATAGCATAAAGAACAGGTGTGTTTATATCTGCCTCACATCGCCATCCATCACTGGAATGACTTGGAGGACAATATAGATACAAGGCTAGCTACCAGGACACACTTTAAAAGGTTAAACATTTACTTAAGCAGGGCAACAACATAACTCACCCGTCACTGTACATCCAGGATAGGACCAAACCTATAGAGAGAAGACGAGAGGTGAAGGAGGAGGGGAGGTGTCTGTAGTCAGTTGCAGCACACCTTCATCCCCGAAACGTTTAAACATCAAGATGGAAAATAGTGGCGGCACACACAGGGATCGGAAGCACGGAAGGGAAGTGGACTCTAGTGCCGTAGTTGTAAAGGCGTGTGTGTCTGGATGTGTTTGGTGACACAGGCACGCACATGCGGCCGGTCACTTTCCCCCCACTTTCTCCAGTTCTTTAAGTAAATATCCTGGCTTGACACTGTGTGCAGACTGAACAGGATGATGTCTGTTACCACATAGACCTATTATGTAGGCTACCTACGTGTATGTGCTTCATTATTTATGACTCTGCCTTAATGGTGAGGTGAACTACTGATTGAATTGCAGTGTTAGAAAAGTTTTTCTTCACTGAAGCAAAGCTTTTCTCTCAAGTGTCTCTTCCAGGCATCCCGTCTTTGAGATAGAAATATGGAAGCTATTATAAAAGTATGTGATCCTTTTTATGGGCAGAACTAATATTGTGCTATAATATTTGCAGGGGTTAGCCGTAGACACATTTCACGCAAATAACTTTTTAATTGTATTTGTTTAGCAAAATAAATCCGTTCATTTTATAGCTGCCTGGTTGAAAACGGTGAATTTTCATCATTCTCATTATTTTTCATCATCAGTTTATGGGCAGTTCAATTTCATTGGATTGCAGTGATGGCCAGTGAATAAATCAAAGTCAGTGTCACAGCAAAACCCATGTGCATACGTCACACATGCAATAGTACTGTGGGATTGCAGGGCTCCATACTTACTTACCACACACTGCTGTTGATCATCACCAAATGAGTTGATTTAGTCGTATTGCAATATAGACAGTTAATTACCAACCATCGCTTCATATTTGTGTGGATATAAACAACCAACAACTGAGAAATGAGAAAGCATAAAGAAATTGAGCATAGTATTATTATTATCATTGCTCAACGTACATTAGCCCCATAATTCACAAAGTTCCACCAGTGGAACGCTGTAGTAGTCATTGAGAAGTCAACTATCATAGTAGGGCCTACTACACTACCACAGTACTACACTACTATGACAGAACACAGGGCCTTTAATAATGCACTACGACTTAGTCATTGCCATTCTGGTAACAGCAAATGTATAATGCTGTGTCTTAAAGGTTTAATCAAAATGAGTGACACTGTATTGTTAATCACACTTATGTCAGTTTTATAAACATAAATACATGATTAAATGTGTAGTTAGTGTGTAGCCAGCTAGCTTGCTTACCATAAGTTCCCTGTCTTGATGTGTTTGCAATGTACTGTGTCACCGCAATCAACCAGGCTTCCGTTTAGCAGTAGTCCTCCCTGCAGACAATATCCATTAGATAGACTCGTTATCTTTTACGCTTCCCCTGGACTCTTGTGACCATTTATGTGTTGGTGTGGAGCGATAATGCCCTAATCTTCATTAAGTTAATGCTGGAACCCTGGAACGACTGAAATGCCATGCCACTCTCTTAATAATCATGAATAGACGAGATTGGGTAGAGAAGGAAAAAATGCCATTTAGTCTCCTCAGAGGTGTACTGAGAGGTCATCCCCCGTAGGTAGGCTACAGCCATGGGAAGCCAATTCTACAGTACCCAGGGTTTAAGCATTTAATTCTGTCTCGTCACACCACTCTTTTAGATCATGAATAGGCAAAAGATTGGAGAAAGAGAACAAAAAAAGCTAGTCTGAGAGGGAAGGATATCACCCATAAATACACTCTTGGGATGCCAGTTCTGTTCAAGGCTTCAGCGTTTCCATTCTGTTTCGGAAGCTATCCCCCATTAGTGCACTCCTGGGATGCCAATTCCTTTCAGGGGTTTAAGCGTTTCGCTCTGTCTCAGTGGACAGTAAATGTATGGCTTGATCCACAGGTGACATACAGTTTGGCTTCAACGTGTCCATTAGTGAGATGGAAAGATGGAAACAAGAGCCAGAGAGCCTCATCTCATTATATTCTGAATAAATTATTCTCGTTTTTATACCGTCTCGTGAGCTCTTGCTGCCTTAACATATGTCCTTGTGGCATGACTGCCGAGGACGCTTCATGCTGTTATTACATCATTTACGTAGATGCATCATGTTTCAAAGTTTTCACTTTCAGCTATCTGTGTCCAGTGCTCTCTCTCTCTCTCTTCCTCTCAAGGTGAAATAAGGCGCATCGTGACAGTTTTTAAACACTCAGCAAATGATACTAATCTGGGTCTTAGCCAAGGAATGTGTACGGCTGGCAGTACATGAAAGTGGCGTGATTGAGCCATTAACACACCAGCTCAGACATAAGCCTTCTGAGTGGCTAGCTCCATTTTTTTGCCAAGCTATTATCCCCTTTCATTAAGCGCTCCTCTGACAAATACAATAGGCTTTCCCCCCTAAACTCTTCAAGTTTGCCAACAGGGTCATTTATTTCTTATTGTTCGCCATCGCATCAGTAATTATGCTCCCTGCTGAGTATTGAGGTGCGGCAGTTAAGAAGTATTCAGAAGTTTCAAGAAGCATAAAATTAGGCTATGATCTGCCAAAGCGCTTTTGACTTTCATTCCTCTTTTTTTCCCCCAAGTTGCTGATGGAAGCTTCATCAACTTTATTAGCCACGATATTGATGTCTGCAATTTGAAATGAGATCTTTCATAAAAATGTGCCAAGAACTCTTTTGCTACATGTCCTGAATGTAGAACAATGCAGAATCTGTACTATGGGAAATTTCAATTATGGTTACTACTATGAAAGCCTCTGATGTGGCAACAAGGTTTTTGGAGGTAGGCTGTCAGTCAATTCAAAAGTACCGTACACCTGGTATGAGGTGAAAGGGTCTAAAGTGAATTTTAGTTTCCGGGAACATTTTTTATTGTTCCGTATTGGTTGGTATTTATCACTGACCAAGAGTAATGGCTCACTTTTAACTGATCATAAAGAGCCTGGACACTTACTGCCAGTGCAGTCAATTTCACTTTACTTAAAAAACTATTAAAAGCTTTAGACTTGTCTCGCCTTGACAGAAAAAGACCAATTACTATGGCAGTAAGTACGGCCCCAGAGGTTTTTTAAATGATTCTCTCCTGCCTGGAATTTTAACGTTGAGGGGGAGAAATCACTTGGGCACCTTGAGAAATGTCTCTCGTCATTAGCTCTGTGAACCAAAGCCGAGATATCTTCTGGTGAGTAAGGGCTGATACTTGATCCATTAGCATTTCCCCGTGCTGCAGCTATGAGCTACTGTATGTTGTGCTATATCTATACCATGATACTGTTGGTTGCAGGATCATTAGGCCTATACTGTATGTTCAATAATATCACGTGCAACTCTTGTGGTGAACATTTCAGACATGGATGGTTTTTTTTGTATTTCTTGATGTTTGCTGTGTCACAGTGATTGGTTGATTGCTTACTGTATTCTGCTCTTCTCTAGTGGAGGATGAGACACTGGAGCCACAGTAGTTGTTTCAGACATGGATATGGTTTTCCTGTTAGCGGTTGTTTACTGTGCCACATGTGATTAGACGGTAGCTTACTGTACAGTATGCCACTGTACTGTAGTTGTGGAGGAGACAGCGGGGGCCACTCAGCAGTGCTGTAGTCTTCCAGTGGTGGAGGGGGCTGCACTGTTGTAAACCCTCCTCTATATTGCTTTCTACATACACACCAGCAGCAGCACATTTATGCCGAACGTACACAAACTTGTTCATGCTGATGCATAACATTGCATATTTTTACATGGACATTTGCGGTTCTAAGAGCTTTTCAGCTGGTTTGTACACACCTTGAAGAGCTGTTTGTTGATGTTACGCCGTGCATGACAAAGACTAAAGCTCTGGTCGCCGCACGGAAGGATGATGAGTTTATCTACAGTAAGCAGACCCCGACGTGGACCCCTGCTGGAGTTGTTGTAAGGGATCCCTTCAGGATCGTATGGTTTGTATGGTTGGTCATGGCAGATTTCCTTTGCTCTGAGCCTTATCACAACTGGAGCAGGAAGGAGAGGTTTGAAAAGCATTCTAGTCTTTCCTTTCAAAATGGAGTATGTACTGTACCACCAGTGGACCACAGAGAGACTTCAACATTTTTTTTTAGGCTTCAGGTCCAGAGCAGATATTTAACAGTGCATAGTCGTCCTTAAATATGAAGAGCAAAATTATTACCATCCACAGATAGTATAAGGACCTGACAATAAGATGTAGAGGGGTTTCAATTGCCTAAGTCTTGCAGCCAACAATTCAGCAGGCTGTGACAAGGAAAACTATTCCATTTATTGATCAGTTGTAGCAGTTATGAATTATGATCACATAATTGTCTGTTAATTATTGCTGAAATATAGTGCCTGTCTTATATCAGTCATAGTTAGAGATTTAGAGAGTTTATTTTTCTTCAGCCTACGAGTGCGAGTGCTAGAAAACAGAAGTGCTTTGTTATTCATCATGTTGAGGCTATAGGATATTTTATGGATTGGTGAGTCATTGAGATATGGCTGTCAAGTTGATAATACTCGGAACCACGTTTTGAGCAATATTGTTGGATGATGTTGCTGAAATATTTTTGGGAATTCTGCCATTGATACTGTATCAGGCCATTAATTTTAATCACAAGAATTGAAATCATCTGAGGCTTACTTGTAATGACCCAACTGTCCATCAGTATCTTGCTCTGCAACATAGTTCAATACATGGATCTCCACCTTAACCCATTTTAGCCTGATGACTCGCATGTGTTGTTTACCCTCTGATGCCTGGAGACACATATACGCTGCATTCAGGCTCTTGAGATTTTAGCTTTTTAATAAAAATGTGGGTATGTTACAGCTGAATTAACACATTCTAATGCAAGGTGAGGGTCTTGGGGTTTAAATGCAACTTATTTGATGTTTTTTTGTGCATCAGAGGCTAAGATATTTAGGCTGAGGGCAACTTTACCAACAAGGGCTTAGGCATTCAGCAGGCATTTTTTGCAGGTGCTTCAGGCATCAATGGGTTAAAGAAGAATTCTATTCAATTTTAACATGCAGTTGTGTTGCACAAATGACCTTTGACCTGTCAGTACCTGAAGAAGCGACATTTCTCTACATGACTTCGAAGGAAATGTATCTATTTTCTCATGCAAACCAAAAACTGAAATTGCGTCCAGATTACGACTCATTCCCTTTGACACACATGCGCAGTGGTCATGCAGCTGTCTGTGACAGGTTAGGTTTAGGGAAAGTTTTGGTCAGGGCACAAATTTAAAACTCAGAAACATGGCATTACTGACAGGTTAGGTTTAGGTGTGGTTTTGGGAAGTGCACAGCTAGACCAATCAGAAGCTTCCTATGTGCTCTAGGAGCGTCGGAATCTGGACGCAATCTCGGATGTTGGTTTGCATGATAAATTGGACACGATTTCTTAAGATCAGGCTCCATTTCCAGGCTTTTCCACGATCCAGCTAACGGGGACATGGGTTTAGTTTCATATTGTTAGAATCGTCTTAACATACTCCATCCTGAAAGTTACTGCTGTAGGGTTATTGTAAGGTGCCTGTTGGTGTTGCATAACAATATGGAAACCCATGTCCCCATCAGCTGCCCAGGATTTCGGGGAAGTCCTGAAGAAAAAAAATGGAGCGCCTTGAGGTACTGACAGTTACTGTCGTGCAATTGCATGTTGACATTGGCTGGAGTTTAAAGACGCATCGAGTGTGTACATTTACTAAGACAGTGTTTCCTCCCTCCCTATTTCTCTCTCTCGCATTTTCATTGAACTTTTGTGTCACAGACTTTTAACTTCACTACAGGGTCCATTGATCTATCCATTCAGTGTGTCCCTGTTTCTGCCTTGCGGTGTGTGTCTGTGTGTGTGTGTGTGTGTGTGTGTGTGTGTGTGTGTGTGTGTGTGTGTGTGTGTGTGTATGTGTGTGTATACAGCACCAATCTACTTTCGTGAGGCCACTGTTATTGTAGCACACCAACAAGATGGGGCCCTCGCTCCATGTGGGGCCCAAATCCTGCACCCCACACATTTTGACCCCTTTTGCTTGAGTAGTTTTGTTGTTACTGGTTAAAGTAAAAGTGTACAAAACATTTCCTCACTTACAGGTTAAGGTTAGGGATTGTTTTGGTTTGGGCACAGTTTAGCATTATTTAGCTATTGTTACGGGTAACCCTTTAGCTCCCATAACGGCCGTGAACGTCCGACTGGATCTGTACCATAACGGCCGCGGCCGGACGGAATATTTTCTTATGAAAATACAGCTGAACGGCCGTCATCATGCAGTTTTTCCAGCTTTCAAACACTTTAGCTCAAT
>NC_085880.1:26015281-26020281 GCF_034702125.1 Engraulis encrasicolus
TTTAGTAGGGAGATAGCAACATAGAGAAACTGTCAGGCTATCGAGTTTGTATTAGGCTGTTATTATGGGACAGATTAGCCGCCGTGTCACTCTGTTAATATATATATATATATTTTTGTTCATGACTATGGTACAAACACTAGTCATTTTATCATCAACAACACATACAAAGCACAGGCACACACATAATTAGTTGGGACTGGGTGTGTGACTCATCCAAATTTTGGTTTGTCACGACATCATGATAAAAGGTTCTGGAGACAACGGCTCAGTGGAGGGTCAGTGAGCTCACACACACACACAAGCACACATGCACACACACACACAAGCACACACGCACACACACACACACACACACACACACACACACACACACACACAAGCACACATGCACACACACACACAAGCACACACGCACACACATGCACACAATTGCAATTGCAGCCTCTCCGTTTTCACGGCGGTAGCTTGTTTAATGGTGCATGCTAAGAACAACATTGTTTGTGTCGAACCACTTTGCTTTTCCATTATCACATTTCTGTACAAACTTCTTGGTATGTCATTTCACACAGGTCCAATGCCTGCTTTGACACACCACTGGACAGCTCCAAGAAGACGTTTTTACTTTCAGATGTTTTACATTTGGAGACCTGAAGAGCCTTCTGTCAAGATAGAGAGAGAGAGAGAGAGAGAGAGAGAGAGAGAGAGAGAGAGAGAGAGAGAGAGAGAGAGAGAGAGAGAGAGAATGATCTCAAGATCACAACCACATGAGGGTTCCATTGAATTCCTAATCAATACTCCATCAGAAGTAATGGCGGCTGCCTTGACAATTACAGTTTGTCATGATCTTTCACATGGCCCACACTAATGCAACCGCCTCTCTCTCTCTCTCTCTCTCTCTCTCTCTCTCTCTCTCTCTCTCTCTCTCTCTCTCTCTCTCTCTCTCTCTCTCTCTCTCTCTCTCTCTCTCTCTCTCTCTCTCTCTCTCTCTCTTTGGCGGTGCGCTCTCTGTGCTCTCTAGGGTATGTTTCACATTCAGACAGGGTTTCGCAGAACACTAACACCAACGTTAGGAGAAAATGTGTCAAGGCTGCAAGTTTGTTTTATGCTTTTAAGGGGACCAGTGCGCTTAGGTCAGAATGGGTAGATGAGCACTTGTGTGTATTCGCCGCAATCCCCAAAGGTGTACAGGGTTTGCTAACTCGGCCATTAGGTTTGGCAAGAGGCACTTCAATTCTTGTTTATTCCCAAGTCTGTTTCTTTGTGTCTTATCTTGAGAAACAGATCCATCATTGACAAAACACTATTAAGAAGTGTAGAAGGACAACACTTATACAGAATGGTTTTCGCTATTTCTGCGAGTGTGATTCTACCTCTTAATTAAGTGTCTTTGTGGGGTTATCCATTTTGGAAAATGACTCAGATTCTTTTCTACGCCATTAGCTTAATGTAGCATTTATTCTGTGCATTTGGCTGTGAGGTTTTGGAATTGGACAGACTCTTGGATTCTGAGGGCGTGATTGTACCTCTGCATTAATGAATTGTATTATGGGAATATCCACTTTGGCTCTCTGGTCAAATCCCATTTTTCTGCCCAAATCTGCTGAAATAGCATGTTACAGTTCTCTGTCTTTCCCATTAACCTTGCTATAGCACAAAACCAAAGAGTGCTGGTAATGAAGACTTAACCTCTCTAATGAAGATGTGCATTATATCTTGTTTTTTATTATTTTCAGCAGAAATAAATGGTAGCAGTGCATTAGGCTGCATGCGATGTGCGCACACACACACGCACGCACGCACGCACAAGCACACACACTCACACACACACACACACACACACACACACACACACACACACACACACACACACACACACACACACACACACACACACGCACACGCACACGCACACGCACACACACAGCAACCATCTGCAACTGCTAATGGATTTTTGTCTGGACCCAGACCTGAATTAAAATCATTATATCCCTGTGCCTGGCCTTACAGTACAGTACAGTCCTTATAAACACAGAGACCAAAACAGACTGGCTACGGCAATCAGATTTCCACATTTATTCTTCACATGGCATGACATGGCATTAGCCTTGCGCGCCATCTTACATACTTCCACCAAAATGGTAGTATTATGGGATGGTCAGGATCATGGCATGGCATATACAGGGGTTGGGCAAAATAACTGAGACACTTGTCATTTTAGAGTGGGAATCTTCATTAATGGCACATTGCACCAGTAAAGTGAAGTGTGAAGGTTCAATTAGCTGGGTAAGAGCACAGTTTTGCTCAAAATTTTGCAATGCACACAACAATATGGGTGACATGCCAGAGTTCAAAAAGGAGAAATTCTTGGTACGTGTGTAACTGTTGCATCTTTGACCTAGACAGCAAGTCTTTGTGATGTATCAAGAGCCACAGTATCCAAGGTGATGTCTGCATATCACCAAGAAGGATGAACCACATCCAACAGGATTAGCTGTGGATGCAAGAGGAACTAAATGACGGTAAAATGACAGGTGTCTCAGTTATTTTGTCCAACCCCTGTACCTCCACTGCCACACATCTCCTCTGTAGCGCACCCTAAAACCAACTCTTTATGTGTTTATGTCAAACCATGACTGCCCCCTCACTCATGCTGAGTCTAAATCAGTGTTTCCCAACCGGGTGCTCATGGTAAAACAAAAAGGCTTAGGGGGTACGCAAGACAAAAAGGTTGGGAAACACTGCTCTAAAGGTCAGATTAGACTTCTGCAACTGCGCTCGTCAAAAGTCGCGTGGGAGTGGCCACGAACCAACATTGTATTCATGCATCTGCGAGTTCTGCGAGGTCCGAGGTCTTGTCGCGAGACACATTTGAAATAGCGCAATTACTTTCACTGTATTGTAAGCACTGCGGTCATTATTAAGCAATGTTGCTTTCTAGCCCGGTTAGCTAGGTATTTTCACACAAATTGTAAAGGCAATGCGGTATCATTATTTGACATACCCAGTCTGTTTTCACGAGCAGAAAATGCAAGCATGTAAAGACAGTTAATTCTGCCGATGTGTGTTTACATTCGGTGGAGGAAGCTATGGTAGTAAAACCACAGGCATTGTGCCACAAGTGTTCAACTGATGCATTGTTTGTTACTTAGCTTGTAGCTTCATGTATTTACGCACAAGACATTAATATAGTTTTTTAACAGAATACAGCTCTGCTCTCGCAAACTACTGGCATTGCGCTGCCACAAGAACAGAACAAGGAAGTGGCGAGACGACCAATCGTAGCGCCTTTTTGTCTGCGTCCTCCACGTCTGTCCGACGGATAGTTAGAATTTTTTCGAGGCGCTCGACGACGGGCGCAGAGCCTCTGTGAGGGGGGCCTGGACTCGCACAGACAGAAGACGGACGGACGCAGAGGCTCTGCGTCCGAAGCATAAATCTAGCTTTAATCTCTACCTCTATCGAAACGTGACCATACTCCATGCATTTGTGTTATTCCATTCTTTCCATGTACCTCTTGCAGTGTGCTTGTGTACCCCCTACTGTGGTATACACACACCCATGGTTGGGAATCACTACCCTAAAAGGTAGAAGCAAGGCCTTGCTCAGCCTGTCAATCACACCTTGCCCCGCTTGCTTCTATTTGCTATGATGACTAATGCTAGGCACCTTCAGCTGGGAGGATTGCTTTTTTTGTCAAGGTTTCTTATGCTGTGTGTATTTTCCATGGTTTTAGTTCAGGATTTACAGGCTACAAATCATCTGACTGACTGTCAGTCACCTGTGAAGGGGTAGACTTTCAGTTAGTGGATTTAAGGTTTGCCACTTGCATTATGTGCACCCCACATATCAGTGTTAAAATTACTGACAGTGTTGAAATTAATTCAGTTTCGGATAACATTTGGTTCCACTTAAAATAGTTTTAATTTACTCTTTGGTCAGTGTAACTTTTTCACAGTTAATTCTACTCCATATTGTGTAAATGTTAAGAGCTGTAGAGTTGAAATCACACTGGCCAAATGTAGAATTTTATGCTGACTTCTGAGTATGTTAAATTGATGGAGTAATGGTCTTTCCACAATATAAATACTCTATCTTTCTAAGTTTTCTTACTCTGCATTGTCTCCCTGGTACAGTAAATGATAGTAGCTTAGAGTATCTTAATCTCCAATGTCTGGCAGATAATGTCAGTAAGTAATAATTTTACAGCTATTGTTGTTTACATTTTGCAGGGAGTATCTGTCCTTTGTGATTTGTGAACGATTAAAATAATCAGACCTGCACTATTAAAATAACTGTGTTTGAGTGATAGCTCATATGTGTAAAACTAAATAAACTGATACCGAATTGCAGGGTTGGACTGGCCATCTGGCACATAGGGTATTTTCCCGGTGGAGCAAGAGGCATCAGGGGCCGATGCGTTTGTTTGTTTTGTTTGTTTATTTCAAACATTTCCCCAAGAGACCAGCCTACAAATTAGATGGGGTTGCACATCAGTGCATTCTTTATATACAGAAGATGCACAGTGCCAATTTGTGGTCCCAGTTCAGCCCTGCCGAATAGGCATTTAATCTTGTGACACTGCAACTCTCCGTAGACACAAGTGTTTAAACAGTTATTGCATAACGTTAAACAACCCTGGATAACTCCTGGCTGCTCTCTAAAGTTAGACGAGGGTTGTAAGTTCAGAGCGTGAGGGTTGTTGCAGAGCAAATTAAGCATAACATCCCCTAGCTCAACCTATACATTTCATTTTCTTTCCTGAAAATGAGAGTGCTCTGTGCTCACCCTAAACCACTATATGGATCTCTTGTTGATGGATTTCAGTGATAAATTAAGTGACGTGGTGGAAAATGACCTTCACTGCTTGAAAGCAGAGTGAGCGTTGCAACAGAGGAGCGGCTGCACACAAAGAACTGTTTTCTTCCACAGCAGAACAGATGAAGAATTTAATACTCGTCATAATTGCGCTTCTTGCTTTTAGGCTGAATACTCATAAT
>NC_085880.1:26025281-26072781 GCF_034702125.1 Engraulis encrasicolus
GAGAGAGAGAGAGAGAGAGAGAGAGAGAGAGAGAGAAAAGAACACTTCTCAACTTCCGAATCTTTGTCAGACAAGGTTTTTTTTGTGCTTCCTTCCCCAGCAGCTCATCTCTTGCAGAGGCCCGCACGACTCATAATAAAAATGAAATATCTCCGGCGGCAAACACGACAGTAGGAGTACGAGGACGGGAGCAGGGGGGAGGAAAAGTCAAACAAGACCAGATAGGGGATCTAGAAATATGCCAGCGCAATATCATCGGAGAAATATGCAAAGATAACATCAGCGTTTTTAGGTGAGCAGCAGCGAGCTCTTCAGTCCAAAACTTGTGCTGTTGCCTGGGGTTTCCTACTTGAGAAATTCCAAACAGCAATGACCCTCCTTTGATTCTGGCCTGTAGCGCCATTAGCGATCCATGTGCATGAGGACATTACAATTAGAATGTTTGAAAAGATTTATATTTAGCTTGGGAACGCGTCATGGGGGGTGCAGCAGGCAAGGTTCATATCCTCTTCTCTGAGATGGGGGGGAGGGGGAGGGGGGAGACAGTAATGAGCTTTGGTAACCTCCCGGTGACTTTGCCCATTCCGTGCCACAGACATGAGGTGGGGGAGGAAGGAGGCGACTGGGGGGCTATATAAGGAAAGCTGGGGGGATTTTCTTTCTGTGTGTGCTGTGTGTGTTGTGTGTGCGTGCGTTCGTGTGTGTGTGTGTGTGTGTGTGTGTGTGTGTGTGCGTGTGCGTGCGTGCGTGCGTGCGTGTGTGTGTGTGTGTGTGTGTGCGTGCGTGCGTGCGTGCGCGCGCGCGTGTGTGCGTGCGTGCGTGCGTGCGTGCGTGCGTGTGTGTGCGTGCGTGTGTGTGCGTGTGTGCACACCTGTATGATGTTCGATTCTTTGTGTGCGTGTGCATGCATATATGTGTATGTGTGTGAATGTGTGTCTGTGTATGTGTGTGTGTGTGTGTGTGCGGGGGGGGGGGAGGAATGTAGTATCATCCTTATATTTGTCAGTGGCTTCATTTGAGTGAGCGGAGCTCCATGGAACCTTTTAGGGTGAACGACTCAGGATAAAACGGCCCAGTCATGCATTTCATGATTATCCCACTCTGCTACCCGGGAATGTTGACATATTCTTGGCCCGTCCTTTTGTTTGTTTTATGAAAACACACGCGAGCACACACACACACACACACACACACACACACACACACACACACACACACACACACACACACACACACACACACACACACACACACACACACACACACACACAAAAGAATCACACACACAAAAGAAACACACACACACACACACACACACACACACACACACACACACACACACACACACACACACACACACACACACACACACACACACACACACACACAAGAATAGAAACAACCCACTAACTGATGATCTGTTATCCTCTTGTTGCGTGTACGATACACATCTATGAATGCACACCAAGAACAAGAAAAATCTTTGGAGATTATATGTATTTCAAGGCGACTACCGCCCGGGAGCAGTGTGGTGGGTGCATAAATTTGCCATATATATAGTACCATTTTATCAGAGAGCCCTCAAAGTGACATTGTGTGTGTGTGTGTGTGTGTCTGTGTGTGTGTGTGTGTCTGTGTGTGTGTCTGTGTCTGTGTCTGTGTCTGTGTGTCTATGTGTGTGTGTGTGTGTGTGTGTGTGTGTCTGTCTGTGTCTGTGTGTCTATGTGTGTGTGTGTCTGTGTGTGTGTGTGTACATGTGGCCCTCTCCTTCCAGGCTCTTAAGACAACCATGAGTCATCGCCGTGACGACCTGCCCTTGCCGTTACAGCATGCAGACACCGACCTGCGCTCCGCTAAGAGGTGACTTTGATACTCTCCACCCCCCACCCAACCCTGATGGTAAGTGTCCCCCACATGGCTGCATGACTGCTCTCCTGCCGACAGCCTTAAACACACAGGTGGGGTGGGAGGCCAGGACAGATAGCTGCCCAGGGCCACTCATAGGGGGTGGACAATCCGGTCAGTTGTCCCGGGCCCAGGAAAAAGGGGAGGGGGCAGAATTGGGACCTCCATCACATTGTATGTATTGAGAGAGGGAGGCCCTTTCAGATTATTTTGTTCCGGTCCCAGTTAAACTGGTCAGTGACCCTGTAGCTGCCGCTAAGCAACAGTGTGTTGTGTGTATCAGTAAGATATGTGACGAGCACATTAAAAAGTTCTGTAAAATCGCAAACGAGTGATAAGGATTTTTATCGGACATTTTGCCAAAGTGAGATAACGTGTTTACCACAGAAGCTGTTTGAAAAAGCCTCCAAGTTGTGCTAACTCTGGCTGAAGTTGTTATTTTCTGTACAACAACATTTAATCGAGTAAGACCTATTTCTATCTTTTATAAGAAAGCTTTGACCTTTGTTTTTTGTTCTTCATTTGAAACGCCATTCTTTTTCCAGTGGCTGTTCCAATTACTGTTTTGATATTTTGAAGTTTGATCATATCAGAAACCTCATTTGACAGGGTGTGGCTATGTTTTCGTTTTGCTGCAGTTGTCAGACACAATTGTCGAGCTATCCTTAGATTTTGATTAAAGTAAAGTCATGTTTTCAAGAGCTTTTCACACATAAAAGAGGGACTTAAACGGCTAAGAAAAATGAAAAAGAACAGCAGTGCACAGGGTATCAAAGAAATACATCTGTACAGTACAAATAGTACAAATAATTCTTTCTGAATCGCAGCTTTGTTGAAATGTTCTAAATGGTTTGTTTTTCCATCGTTTTCCATTTTTCCTCAGGCATCTAATGCCTCAAGCATTACCAGATATTCTTTCAATTCCAGTAACATCAAAAAAGCCCATTTCAGTTATCCCCATTCTTACAAGAACACTGCAGTGGAAAAACACTCAACTGTGGAGAAACATTGCAATAGGTTTAGGGCAAAAGATAAGTAATTTTGTATTGGACAGGGCAGAGACATAGGTAGATTCAACCCTTTCGGCTGTAATCATCCGGATTCCAATTAGCCTTTATTTTCTCTGTCTCTTGGCCAGATTCTGTAGCTGTAATTGTAACTCTGTATCCACAATGGGATTTTTCCATTACTGATCAGCAAGTGCGGGCAGGGAATCAGAGTAAGAGAGCGAAGAGTAGAAAACAGCCAAGACAGGACAGGATTGGAGGCGAAAAAGAACAGAAGGTATCTCAGAGATGGTTTAAGTGTTTGCGTCTGCCGGAGTTTGTGGCATGGCAGCCTCAGATAGCTCAACCTCTCTCCGGCTTAATTGAACGTGGTGGGAATAGAGGAGAGATGTTGTGTGGCGTGGCGGCACATACTTCTGAACACTCACCCCGATTAGCAGCAGCACAAGAAAAGTGCCAGGACCGGCCTAACTGTTGGTGACAGTTTGAATTTTGATCCAATTATCCATTCGCTCTTGCGGGAAACCAATAAAAGAACACAGGAATAGAACGGAAAAAAAACAAAAAACCCAACAACGTGGCCTGCAAAGCAATTTATGGCTGGCGTTTGGCCGTGAGAATATCACTATTGATCTCCATTTGGAGAAGCAGATGCATTATGAGATTTCTCCAGGGCTATGGGCAGGGGTGCTGACAGATGGGGACAAAGGGGACAATGGTCATGGGCCCTGGGAGAGACGGAGCCCAGATTTTGGTCCTCATTACATTGTATTTATTGGGCTGGCGGGGTCTTTCAGGGAACTTTGTCCTGGGCCCAGCCAAAGCTGACGGCGACCCTGGCTATGGAGGTACCATATCAACAGCAGCCAGCACACAGATGCATGGGAATAACTCCACAATTGAAATGGTGAAGATGGGCTGCTCTAGCTGTCTCTGTCTCTGTCTCTGTCTCTGTGTCTGTCTCTGTCTTTGTCTTTGTCTCTGTCTCTCTACCTCTGTCTCTCTCTCTCTCTCTCTCTCTTTCTCGCTATTTCTCTCTCTACCTCTGTCTCTTTGACTCTCTCTCTGTCTCTGTCTCTGTCTCTGTCTCTCTCTCTCTCTCTCTCTCTCTCTCTCTCTCTCTCTCTCTCTCTCTCTCTCTCTCTCTCTCTCTCTCTCTCTGTCTCTGTGTCTGTGTGAGTGTGTGATCTTTAATGCCCTTGCTGTGTGAATGGGGTTAAGAGACGTGACCTCAAGTCACTGGTCCTTTAAAGACACTGAATTGATTCGTATTTCCCCGAGTAGAAATGACTTTTTCCCCTCCCTGAATGTCATGGTTGGTAAACACATTGGGGGAAAATCTTTACAACTTAATTAAGGGGCTGTCTCAGAAGGGGACAGCGAGGGTCTGAACGCAAGACATTTCAAAGCCACCACATGCATACATCATAATCGATCACTTAACACATCAGACGCGTCAGTGGGAGTTCAAAACCTGTGTGTGTGTGTGTGTTTGTGTGTGTGCTTGTGTGTGTGCGTCGGTGTCTGTGTCTGTGTCTGTGTCTGTGTGTCTGTGTGTGTCTGTCTATGCGTCTGTGTCTGTCTGTGCGTGTGTGTGTGCGTGTGCATGTGATTTTGCAAATGTGTGTTGATGTGCATTTGTATGTGCATGTGCACGTATGTATGTGTGTGTGTGTGTGTGTGAGAGAGAGAGAGAGAGAGAGAGAGAGAGAGAGAGAGAGAGAGAGAGAGAGAGAGAGAGAGAGAGAGAGAGAGAGAGAGAGAGAGAGAGAGAGAGAGAGAGAGAGAGAGAGACTATGCACACAGCTAGATATTGATTAAGCATCGTTTGCGTTAATGTGGACTGTTCATCATTCCTTCTTCCTGATCATGGTTATATGGCCATCAGCAGATTTCATTGTAGATTTTTTTTTATGTCTGTAATAATAATAATGTTTCTGATAGATATGTCTTTTCTGGGCATAGTGTCCACCACAGAAATGCAAAAGGACACAGTGGACAGTGCGGCCATATACAGTATATATTGCTGTCTAAGTGTATGAATGTCTTTCTATATTGAAATTGGCTCATCACATTATCTATACATGGGCTATAACACGACATAATTGCAATGCACCATCCAAGCAAGAATCAAAGCAAGTGCAGGATTGGATTCTGGCTCTGTGTGTCTTTTGTGTGATGAAAAAGGACTGAAATTATTGTGTATATTATAGACATACAGTATGTGAAATACCTGAGGGCATGGGCAGTAATGCGATCCGACTCAAACTTGACCCCCTAACCTACATGTAGACAGATCCAAACTGGATTGTCCACATCGTCACGTAACACCTATACTTTCGATTTGTCAAGTCTTACACCTATATCCAGGGGGGTTGTTTCTTTAGTTTGTCAGTATGTAATGTAGCCAGTGTTGCCAGATGTGGCTGACTATTTCCAGCCCAAACGATGCTCAAAAAAACGCCTAGAGTCACGAAAACCCGCCCAATTTGAACCAAATTGTATTGAGTTCTATGGCTATAAATCTACAGGAAAACTTGTCATATGCCCCTTTTCGACCATTTTTACCCGCAGATGGCCATCCCAAGCAGCCCAATTGGGCGGGTAACCGCCCAAGCTGGCAACACTGAATGTAGCACAGGTTGGAGTCGTCAAGGTTACTAGCACTCTGGCATTTCTGGGCTACATTTAGTTGCTTTGACTGAAGCTCTTAGCAGTCATGCCTCAATGCTCTCGCTAAAAGCACTGGTGTGTTTCAAAGTAAGTCATCTGTGGTGCTCTGTCTGTTTTTGTATGTTCATCTTAGTCTGAGGCTAATGTTGACAGTCTTATTAATTGGCTTGTGGAATTAACGCACAGAAGATAGGCTGACCAGGCAGAGGTGACAGGAATGGGAAGATAGGCTGTGAATGAGTAATATGGATGAGAGAGAGAGAGAGAGAAACAGAGAGAGAGACAGAGAGAGAGACAGAGAGAGAGACACCGAGAGAGAGATTGAGAGTGACCAAGAAAGAAAGAGCGCAAGAGAGAAAGAGATGCTAAAGAGCTGTGAATGTGTGATAAGGATGTACAGAGAGAGAGAGAGACCAACAGAGACAGAGAGCATGAAGTAAAGAAAGAAAGAAAGACAGACAGAAAGAATGAAAGAAAGAAAAAGGTGCTTATAGCCAATGAATAGATATCTGTGGGGACGTTTTTTAATTGGCTGCTTGCGAGGGCTGCAGGGAAGCAGCCAGTCACCCAGTCAGGAAAGGCCACCTGATACTCCGTCCTCAGGCATCACAGCACAGATGCTCACAGCGGTTCAACCCCTTTTTTTGTTCTGAAAAAAAAGGATTGAAAGGAAAAAAAGGATTAAAACACTAATTGATAACACAGTTGTGACCATTTCGAAAGGGCCCCGCGTGATTAGAAGCAGGAAATCCAGAGGACAGCTATGTGTGAGAATTAACTACATCCTCAATTAAATTGAGATCTCATTTATATAGCCTACAGTACCTTTCCCCATTTCCCCCACACACTATATCCCTGGTTTGCCGTCAACGCTGATTACACAAGGAAGTGGGGGATTGGGCCCACAGCCATTATCATAATACGATGTGCCCCGCAATTACGCCAGGGAGAAAATAAGCTGTGTGTGTGGCTCCTATCTTCTCAGGCACACATGGCCCCTTGCCTGCTACCTCGTTTCCTTACAAGCGGGAGCTAAAGGGTTAATCGTGACATCTCCCGTCCTATTTACATACGGGCCCTATTCGATGACAAAATTAGTGGAGCGGGGTGTGCCTTTCAGACAGAGTATGTGTGTGTGTGTGACTTTGGCTGTGTCACGCTCATCCAAGGTGAAGTGAAATAGGAATATTTTTTGGTGTGACAATTTTCTTGGCTCTTTTGTTTTCGGCTTAACTGGTGGGGTTCACTGGCTCAGTCAATGGCAAGTGAAAAAGGGTTTAGCTGGAATGATAATTGTGCTTGCCCTACCCTGACCTTTTGGTTATCCGCATGGTTTCCAGAACGTTTCTAGAAGGTTCTCCGGAGCCCTCTTCGCCCCATGAATGAATGGGTCCCGTTCTACTGTGTATCCCCAAAACCAACACAGCCACGAAGCAAGGGCACAGGCCGAATAAAAACAAACACAATAACTTTTTCAATTACTGGAACTATGGGGGTCTCCACTGACAGCATGATATATTGACTTGTGGTTCTGCAAAATTAGATTTAATGAAATCTAGCATACCATCAAGATGGGCTGCAAATACCTTGTGGGACCACCTTGCTGACCTTGCTGAGCGATTAGCTGTGGCCTTGAATACCCCTCGAAAGCCTCCTCTCTTCTCCTCTCCTCTCCTCTCCTCTCCTCTCCTCATCTCCCCTCTCCTCTCCTCTCCTCTACTCTCTCTCCTCTCCTCTCCTCTCCTCTCCTCTCCTCTCCTCTCCTCTCCTCTCCTCTCTCCAGCAGTACTGTGCTGTGCTACTGTGCTACTCTAGAGTCTAGAGGAGGGAGAGAGAGAGAGAAGGTGAGAGAGAGGGGGGGTGGTCTTGGTTTGATGGATTTTTTTGTATTACTGTAAGGCTTGATAACACCAACAGCAGTCTACTCATAGCCGCATGTATAGTATATTCAACAGAGTTGTTGTTGTGTATTGTACTTTGTATCGAATTACCGGTATGTTACTATTACTACCACACACACGCATGCACGCACGCAGTCACGCATGCACACACATGCACACACGCACGCACGCACGCACGCACGCACGCACGCACGCACGCACGCACGCACGCACACACACACACACTTTTTGAATTTTGAAAAACTACACTACGTTGATACAGTAATAGATATCACAAACATTTGTCACGATATCAAGAACATCTGAGATCACTCTGAGGCTCCCTTACACCAACACATCAATACAGCTGACCCATCCCTCTCGGCTGGCCCTTGTGTGGGGCAGCAGTTATTGCTGTTTCAGAGCTGAAAAATAAATCAACGGGGCTGTGGGAGTTTAGAGCCAGTAATCACACGCAATAAAGTACATTTGGCATGTCGTATGGAGGATACGTTTCGCAGTGTTCATTCAACACGTAGAGAGCCGATTTAACATCTTCTAGACCGTAGTTGGTCCCAGATTACTCTCTTCAACGTTGAATTAGGGGGCCAGTAGTCAGCCACAATAAAATGTGTGTGGCATGTTGTTGTGTGAGGATATGGTCTTGGAGATAGGCGGTGTCTGAATTGCCCCCTCCTGCCAAATATGTCTTGTCTTTCATTTATTTGCCCTGTTGCGCAGTGGGGAAGCTGAGCTGAGCGCGAGGCATCTGAAAGGCACTGGGTGACTGATTGTGACGTGAGCCCAGGGGCCAAGCTGTTCATTTCCTCTGAGCACATGCACACAAAGTGCTGACGGCCTTATCTGAAATGACTGATGATGAATTGGAGATCCAGTGCACACTCTCTCATACCTCACATACCTTTATTTTGCCCTCTTCCTATTCTCTCTCTCTCTCTCTGTCTCTCTCCATCTCTCTCTCTCTCTCCCTCTCTCCCTCTCTCTCTCTCTCTCTCTCTCTCTCTCTCTCTCTCTCTCTCTCTCTCTCTCGCTCTCTCTCCTTCTCTCTCTCTCTCGGCACCTACTTCAAGTTTCAAGCCAGCCAGACTTTTGAGGTCATTACAGCATTACAGGATGGTGCAATGTCTGTGAATCAGAGAGAGAGAGAGAGAGAGAGAGAGAGAGAGAGAGAGAGAGAGAGAGAGAGAGAGAGAGAGAGAGAGAGAGAGAGAGAGAGACAGAGACAGAGACCAGGGCAGGATAATTGGGACTTTCTTGGCTCAGGCTTGTCCTGACCTATGCATCCTATACCAGAGTGCTGGAGCTTAGGGTCTTGGCAGAGTGTATGTGGAAGTGGGAAGATGATCAGTGTGTCAGCCTGGACCAGTGGCTAATGGGCCATTGGCATAATAGCAGCCCGGACTGTAGATACTTTGAGTGGCAGCTGCTTTCATCCAACTCCTACTACAGTTTTTTAAGTTTTGTACTCATTGGCCCAAACCTGGACAGCAGCCCTACAGTATGGGTGTTACTGTATGAGTGCCTTTGGCTGGGTCAGCAGTCTGTGTAATCATATTATATCAGGGGTGTCAACCATGAGGCCGGGGGCCGGATGCGGCCCACAAGAGGGTTCAATTCGTCCCCAGACTTGTAGAGAGAGAAAAAAATAAGAATGTCACAAAAAAACTCTACCCCATACAAAGTTGCTGTAGCTGTCTGAGATTCCAGGGTTTCAGTACTTGAGAACAGTGTCATTGCTTGCCATTTACAGTCATTGCTTCTGATACAGTATATCCGCTGTCCACATTGAGATGAGTGATGGCAATGCCATTCTGATATAAACCAGAAATGTGTGATATTTTTCAATTACGTTATTGGCCCGGCCCACTTAGAATAAAATTTGACAGCCCAGTCTCAGGTCTACAAGAGCCACACACACTTTTTCTATGTAGTGGTGGTCCCACAAATTGGGAAATGGGTTGGATTCATGTATGGGTTCACGAATGCAGTTATTACAGTATATGTAGCTAGAGGACACTGTAATGAGCTGTAATTAAAACAATCTTGAATCTTGAAGCCATGGTTGCAGTCCAACATCACCAGCCCCAGATTCATTTCCAGAGAGAAACTACAGAAGTGCCCTACAGCACAAAGATAACTAAATAAGTAGATATATCAAATTGGCTGTGTGTGTGTGTGTGTGTGTGTGTGTGTGTGTGTGTGTGTGTGTGTGTGTGTGTGTGTGTGTGTGTGTGTGTGTGTGTGTGTGTGTGTGTGTGTGTGTGTGTGTGTGTGTGTGTGCGTGTGTGTGTGTGCGTGCGTGCGTGCGTGCGTGCGTGCGTGCGTGCGTGCGTGCGTGTGTGTGTGTGTGTGCGTGTGCGTGTGCGCGCACGTGTATGTGTATTTCTGAACACTTGTCTTCTTTTAAATCCCACTTTGTCAAATTTAATATTTTGCTGTATGTAGGAAGACCCGATAGCCAGTATGGCGAGTGTGATGCAAGAAAAATAGAAATTTTAGTCCTTAACTGAATGCGCACAAGTGGACGGAAATGGAAAAAGAAAGACAGCCACTCTCCACAAGATTCCACAAAGATGTAGCCTATACTGCAGGGGTGCTCAACTAGAAACTGAAAAGGTCCACTCGCCAAATTTCGTATGTTTCCAGGGTCCAAAAAAGTCGCTACGGACCGATGCAGAAAATAGCCTCACTCGCTGGCTGCACTGGCCTCTTGCTCACTCACTGAGTTGTCATAGTGATGATACTTTTATTTGTCATAAGACTGGCTTCGCAGAAATACACCTATAGATTGCATGGCAGCGAAATCTCATGTATAATTTATACATATTAAATACAGATGGATTTTGTCTTGGTCCGGATGAAATTGCGTTTGGGTCCGCATCCGGACCTGGGTCCGCCAGTTGAGCACCCCTGCTATACTGTATAACCTAATTCTCCGCAAAGAAAGAAACAATTTACACAACCTCCAGGACATCAAGCTCTGCCACACTGAGCCCCCTTTTTCTTTGATGGGCATAAGAACAGCATGCATGGGGAAAGCAACTCGATTTCTTGCTCAAATTTCATGTTGTTTTTCCCCTTCATTTCTGATACATCAGGTGCCACGCTGTGACATTGACCTTGTTTTCAACGGTGCGTGTGCTCTTCCCTGTCTGTTGGGAGGCTTCAGATCCTGTGTTGAGGATAATAGTGAAACACAACCCCAGACTTCTGTCAGCTCCTGCTATTGTACACGTACACTTTGATGATGGATTGTTTTCTATCTACGTACACAAGCTGCTCTTCACATATTTTCAGAAAAACAAAGTATTTTCAACACTATTTCACATATTATCTACCAATTTATTCTAATAACTCTCTGGCATGCCGTCATTTTCTTTAACGACATGGAATCAAGGCAGTGTATACCGCGTACACACATTTCTGATTTCATCATTTACCACATTTATCATATGCTCTACTGTATAATGACCTGATCTCTACTGTGTGATGTGTGATTCATCTTCTTGTATCTGCTATATCCATGCATAGTATTTGCTGCGTATTAAAAAAAATATATAATTCATATGGTCCATAATACATAGGCCTATTATTATTATTATTAGTAGTAGTAGTAGTAGTAGTAGTAGTGGTATTAGTAGTAGCAGTAGTAGTGTTAGAAGAAGAATTTTAAAATCATTATTATTATTGCAAATTATTATGTATACTATTTTCATCTACGTATGTATCAGAGAGCAGAATTGCGACATATTAACAGTTATCTAACTGGGCTCCAGCCTTCTGTTTTATGTCAGCCGCATCATTGATTCACGGGGGGCAGCCATGTTGCTGAAGGAGTGTCAGGTCAGGTCTCCATAACTCTGCGGGAACACAACCCAGGTGTGCTACAGGCGGCCCGGCCGCCCAGACCTAGACCTGGGGCAGTGTCTCAGTGAGAAGCTCCTTACGCACAGACTTGGATGACTGCTGCCCTGCACACTCCATTAGCAGAAGCACTGAATGTATCCCTCCCTTCTTCCTCCCGCCTCCCCGTCTCAACCTCCCTCAACCTCCCTCTCATCCTCTCCATTTCCTTATCAGTGCCCTCCGCTCCGCCTGATCCGCTAAGCTAGCCCAGGTAGCCGCGGTGTTTGGCTGATTAGTCTTGTATACCTGCGAGGCTCACTGCTGAGGGCAGATGGAGGCTACAGTAGGATGGGGGTGATGTATATGAAAGAGAAGGGAGGGACTGGGAGGATTCATTCACTGTTGTGACATTATCCTGATTGAGTGTGCACTTCCTCTTAGGCTAAAAGCAGAGCATTCCAGGGCATTAATCATTTAAATTCACCAGGCCGACAGAGATCAAGCTAAAGCATTTTTAGCATGCTTGTGTGATGCACGATGTGTGATAGAGATTCTTCTGTAAGGTAAATCAGTGATCATGTCATCCACATTCTTTATATTTAACTTGTGAAAACACTGTACGTTCATTTATCAGATGAATATTTTCACGTCATGGTCCCCTTCGTCATCTCTTATTGTCGCTGTGTCATACTGTAATATCACTGACAACCCTTGATGCTAACGTAAAAACCTTTCATTTGCAGTGGAACCTCATTTGGGAGAAGATTGGAATTGATGATTCTGGCTTTAATTAGTATAGCCTGTTTTAGTGATCACTTCAGTTCTTTACAGGCTATGCTAATCTATGCCAGAATCAGCAATGCATGTTGGAGCAACTGTTTCACAAGGTCACACACTGGTCTTTTAAATGTTGTTTTTTTTGTGTGTGTGTGGTGTCTCAATGAGCAATTGTATATTTGTATTGCTTTCGTGACATTATGTAACCTCTGTACCCGGGACTCTTATCACAACAGTCCGTTATGCATACACTTGCTGTGATACACGTCAGTTGTGATGTCCCGTCCACAAATCCTTTCATGATGATCTCATGGGAAGCTAAGTCTCCTCTTATCTTTATCCAAGATCAACAACCGCCACACAGAGAAAAGACAAGAGGAGAGCAACATGTGGCGGATGTCTGTGAAAGGTCACGTTGTATCATTCAGCCTATTTCCAGATAGCGCTTCACATGCTCCTCTTCCCAATATTAAGCGCATTTCTTTTACTTCCAGCATGGTGCGTCCTATCAGGTCCAAGATTTTTTTCCCAAATGCCCGAGCTCGGGCAGTATCCTTAGGATGGTCTTTTATCTTCATTTGTCAGGTTTATCTGCAGCCATTTTGTTTTCCAGGAAGAGATGGGAATGTCAGGGTCGTAATGCATGGCACAGGTATATATTCCTTCGCTGTTCGAGGGGCTCTCTCTCTATTAACCTGGGTGGTCAAAGGTTACGACGCTTGTATGTAACCCGTGGAAAAGTAATTTAACAGCGCGGTGGCTCCATGACAACATTATTATCCACGTACAAGCTATTTCCAGGCGACCTATTTGGAGAGGAGAAAACCAAACATAACACCGGCGTCTTCCCTAACCTAGCCGGAAATCACTGGAGAAACTCCTTCTCGAAGATGAGTAATTCTTAGCCTTGGAGTACTTTTCCAGTTTTAACATTCCCCAAGAATATTCTCCACTTTTAAGACTTTGTTGAACACAAACATTGCAGTGACTTGTAAACAATAGTCTACACAGAACATGGAGGACAACAATAGGTTCTCTTTTAAAATCTACAAAAGATGATGATAAAACCATAACCATTCATTCACTTGAAGAAACTTCATGCTGGGCCGTTGTCAGTCTTTTGTAAGTCAGTCTTTTGAAAGTGTTTTGTAATATTTTCCAGTTATAGGAATTTAAATGTTGAACACAGGTTCAGTTCACAAACACCAAGTAGGCCTACCAGTAACACAACAGTGATAATGGTATGTACATAATACTTCAGTAACTTTGGAGGTCTTGAAAAAGTTAAAGTCATTAAACAATAATCCCTTGAGGCTTGGGCCTACATATACACACATTCAGCAAATGCTGGAAGTGGTTTTCTATGGACCACATGTGAATATTGTCAGGATGGTGATGGAGCTCTGGATGACTAAGAACATGCAAAGAAAAAAAGCAAAGAACTAAAAGGACTAAAAAAAAGGGGACTGTAAACATCTGTGACTTAAGCTCATTGTAAACTGTATTTTAAAGCTGAATTTATTGATTTTGAATGTTCCAAAGCAAGAGATAATTTGTAAAAGATGAAAAGATAACCCCTTGATTGTTTACTGTACCTCATGTCTTTCCTGTTTTTTTTTAATCTTTCCCCGGATTTATTTTCACTGGTTATACGTTACTTCATCCACATCCTCCAGCCATAATCTGAGCCATAACATTGCCGTGGTTGTTCTAGCATGTTTCGAGTTAGCGGAGGCACGTTAGGCAGGCGCTGTGTGAGTGACATTCAGCAGAAGCCTCTGGTTGCGGAGGGGAAAGGGCAGGCATATCTCTGGGCGAGCGCTGGGCCCCCCCATGCACTCCAAATTACAATCTGATTGCGACTCCAAATACCTCCGCAGCCCCAGGTGCCATCCTGCACAGGAGGAGGGCAAACAGACAACCTGTCCATCACTTATCCAACCTGGGCATCAGTCTTTATTTAAACAGCTTTGGCTGTGCATGACCCGGGAGAGATGATGCTCACACAAATGCAACAGATATTCAGAGGGATACTCCAAGAACTTGTCGAAGTTAACCCACAGCAAGTAGTAAACATACTACACAAGGCTCCTGTATTAGCGGAAAGTCTAGTTACGTAACCTGTAAACTTAAACCTGGTTTGCTAATGGAATACCCCTCACGTGCTGAATTAAAAACAGACTTCTTGATGACAGTGAGGCTTTGAGGTAGTTGGATGCAAAGATTGTCAGCTGATGATTTCCAGTAAACGCTTAAAAAACAATAAATGCTCGGAAGCCTCCTGGAGGCACTAAATCCTGCATCTGAACCAAATTCCATTGATTTCTATGGCATGAAACCCAGGAAAAATGTGCCCTGTACCCTTTTATTTTTACCCGCCGATGCTCATTTTAAACAGGCCAATTGGGCAGAAAATCAGACCAATCTGGCAACCCTGTTCGATTTAAAGAGAAGCACGAGAGGAAGCACAACCCAAGTGTTACGTTAACAGTTTGGCCCCTCAGCACGTGAACATAGAAGTAAATAAATGTTCATGATATACTCCCTCCCATAAAGAAGGCGCTTTTTTATTGGTCTCATCTGTACAGTGTTTATTGTTACAGGAAACTCCTCTTTTACCATAAGAGGCGCAGTGTGAGTAGTAGTGTGCGTAGTGTGCTGTGCGCCTGTCTGGAATCACAGCAGAGTGTTGCAGCTTCCCCTCACGCTGACTTACAACCAGAGTGGCGCCCGCTGCGTTGTAAACAACGGTCCTGCCCTCTCGCGCCCGGTGTCAATGAGGAGAGCGCAGCCCGGGGATGGAGGATGGAGGGTTTCCTAAGGTCGCGTGTTTTATGGTGTAATATCCCCCGGCGGCAGCAGCGGCCAGCAGCAATCTAATTTAGTGAGATTACTGATTAGTGTCATCGGGAGACGGATGGGCGCTAGTTGCTAAAGAGTTCGGCCTTATAAGGAATAAAACATGTATCCGGAGCATCTTAAAAAAAACCTCATCCCTCTACAGGGCTGGCGCTAGGCATAGGCAGACTAGGCGGTCGCCTAGGGCGCCAAATGTCTTTCAATGGGCACTCAGTATATATAGCCTACATGGTACTAGATCAGCTGTGCTCAGTCAGATGTACGACACCATGTTTACAGATGCCAATGTCAAATTCAACAAAAAGGAAAGATCGGTGCTTGCCTCGGGCACCAAATTACCTAGAACCGGCCCTGTCCCTCTATGCCCTTGCCTCTATTTTCTATTCTCCATTCTCCCTTCTCCACTCTCTATTCTCTCTCTCTCTGACTCTCTCTCACTCTCTCTCTCTCTCTCTCTCTCTCTCTCTCTCTCTCTCTGTTTTCTTGCCTACAGTACTCTGCCTGCTGATAAGCGTGCCGTGTAAACTACACCATTCTGCACCTCCACCATGACCAGAAAAAATAATCTGGAATTTCCAACTTGTATATTTTCATATTTCCATAACTGGGCAGAATCAGAGAAGTGTTTTGTGATGGTTGGCTTCTCCAAATAGGCTGTTCCTGGTGTAAAATGAATAATCAGGATAATTGTATTTTTACACACGTACTCACTCACGCACTCACGCACTCACTCACGCACGCACACATGCACGCACGCACGCACACGCACACACACACACGCGCGCACACACACGCACACACACCCACACACACACGCACACACACACTTTATCTCTCTCTCTCTCCCTCTCTGTACTTTTCCATTCCTGTCCTAAAATGATGATTTTACACTATAATGTGGGAAGCTATATTGCATTGCATTCAACCACTGGCCATTGCTTCCGCTCTATCAAGCACAAAGCCTATGAAACATTTCAAACGTCTAAGCAAAGCTACAACGTGCAGAAGATATATTGGGCTGAATCTTGTCAGGTCAGTTTTGCAAGCCTTATAAAAAAAGGACATAATGTCAAAATAGCCACATTGTCTCCTGTACAGTAGTCTTTGTTTCTTTTTTTAGAATGGTATAATCTAACAGGAAGTGCTTTTCTTAGATTAGATTTGTCAACTGTTGCTGTACGGTAGAGCAGTTAGTTTAATGATGAAGTTTGATTTGAAAGGAGGGAGTCTAAATCAGGGAGCCAGGCCTGGGTTTTCTGCAGCTGCTCTAATTCTCATGAAAGCCTATAATGTAGAAAGCCTTTTATTGTCCTCTCCTCTGCTTCCCTCATTTCATCCCCCCACCCCAATGCGCCGCGTCCATGCCTGAGTGCTTCTGCTCCATCCACTAAAATAAAGTCACGCCGATGATTTATTATGTGCGTAAGCCGCAATAACATTAACCTCAAGTTCCTCGGTCAATTATTCAAACCATGAATCCCATTTTGCCCCACAATTAAACCAGGAGCCGTTGCCATTGTCCCCCTCTCTACTCTTCCTCTTAAGAAGATTTGCAGGCATTCTGTAGACCAGTTTTTTTCTGTACAGCAACTCAATTAAGTTACATTTTTTCGATAGAGTCATCTACAATTAAACCATCACCTTCTCACCCCTGCTACTCATCTTCTTAAGAATATTTGAAGCCATTTTATACACCAGTTTTTTATTACACAAACTCAATTAAGTTACATTCTGTATAATGTCATCTTCCAGTGGCAGACTATGATTCCTGAACTCAAGAGGATCAATTGCGTTTGAGAAATGACCCGTCATTGGCCAAGATGAATGAGTTGTCATAATGCCAGAGAAGTGATTGGTCAGAAAAAAATGCGCTGCGCCATAATAAGAGTCATCATTAGAGACTAATAGCCACATCAGTGCACTCCATGGCAGAAGAAAACCTTTCTTGTAAACCTTACTTGTGAAGTTTCATCTATTTGTTTTTCTTGCATCTGCAAGTTAGGGGTTGTCGGTGTGTTGGAGGAGTTGGTATGTTGCCCTGAAAGATAGACCTACGTTTGGATTTTAGTTATCTCCTCTTACCGTCACCTGTGTGACCTGATTATTGTTACTCAAATGAGTCAACTTAAATGTAGGTATTCTGTTTAATCATATGAAATTTGGGAAGGGTAATTCAGACTAAGTGGGTAATTATGCCATGCTCGCCCTCCTGTTTTTTTTCTCCCCACCAGGCTACTCCAGTTTTTGGCACGAGTCTCTCTGTACTGTAATGGTGTTTTGTGCTCATCAGTGTCAGACAGTATGTGTTTCATGAGTGTTGGCAACTAAGCTGCCCATGTCAGCAAAGCAGGGAACAGACCAGGTCACAATGTTACCAGAGCAGGAAGATACATTTAGCTCATTCATTCTGTCCTGTCCTCTTTTGCCACTCAAGGTTGTGTGTGTGTGTGTGTGTGTGTGTGTGTGTGTGTGTGTGTGCACATGCGTGCGTGCGTGCCTGCGTGTGCAAAGGCTGTACTGGGATTAAAAAAACGCTTGAAATTGTGGGCTCTAAGACAATACAGAGCACAGGTCTCTAAGGACTGTCAGCCCACAGTAATGCCCTGCATGCTAGAATACCTGTGTGTGTGTGTGTGTGTGTGTGTGTGTGTGTGTGTGTGTGTGTGTGTGTGTGTGTGTGTGTGTGTGTGTGTGTGTGTGTGTGTGTGTGTGTGTGTGTGTGTGCGTGTGTGTGTGTGTGTGTGTGTGTGTGTGTGTGTGTGTGTGTGTGTGTGTGTGTGTGCGTGTGCGTGTGTGTGTGCGTGTGTGTTTTGTGTCTGAGGCAGATGGGGACATTTGATCAGTTTCTGACTCTTATGTTCTCTTGTTGGTGAGTGGCAATCTTTTATACCACATTAGTTCAACTCTGAAATGGAGAACTTAACCTCAGGCCAGACTTAAAAATGAAAAAATCACATAACCCATCAGCGTAATCTGGGAGCTAGACAAATACGTATAAACACACCTTGAATTGTGGGCTAAAATGTATCCCCTAGTGAAAAATCAAAGCCACTGGGGTGGCTCATTTACAGTAAAAGGTCTGCTTTCTAAGTGATCCTGGATAAATGACCATATGCGTGCCTGGGAAATGTTCACTTTTTAATTTCTTTCCTGCTCTGTTCGTCTTAAGCCCATGGCTGCCTGTCATGCCGAGCGTCTTAAATGAGCGTAATAAAATACGCGCTGTCTGCGGAGCCATAATATCTACTTCAGACGCGCCGGTTGGCTTTTAGATTTATTCCTTAGCAGCGTGCGCACACTCTCCTTAGTGCAAGTGGAGTCGTTAATATTTATGCATATTGCCTCTCGCAGCCAAGAAATGCGTCCTTGCCATCCGCTCCTCAACCGACACGACAACACTGTTGTGGCCGTTCGGTCTCCTCTCCTCTCGCCATATTTAACACTTAGGGAAACGTCACACTCATGCCTCACATCTCCTCTGAAGCAAGAAGCATGAATGCAGTGCTGATACAATTCTTGTGGAGTACTCTGGGAATTCGTACGATCTAGAACAGTGGTTTTCAAAGTGGGGACCAGGGACCCCTGGGGGGCCGCGAGGGGGTGCCAGTGGGGCAGCAGCAGGTTGCCAGGACAAGTATAGCAAAATGAATTAATTTAATGACTTTATTATCACCCAGTGAGGAGACGGAACGTCTTCTGATTGGCTGAGCAGGTGTCCTTTATTCCCTGGTAGCAGGACACCTATGATGTCATGCGGGCGTGCGGGCGTCCAAGTTGCTTCTTTTCTAACTTTCTGGCGAAGTGCCGTTACTAGTTCTATCGCATCTGGTTGTCTAGTCAAGACCGCGTCGTTAGTTCTATCGCATCTGGTTGTCTAGTCAAGACCCCGTTACTAATTCTATCGCATTTGGTTGTCAAGTCACCCCAACATTCTGTGCGCAACCTTACATGCCTCCGATAGAGGCGCGTCTCACTAGATTAGGAAGTGGGGCCCATAGCAACGTACCAAGCGCAGTGGTGAATCTACTTTCTCACGAAGCTAGATCAACATATTAATAAATTAATACTTAAATGCTGGTAAACGGGTGATAAGTGGAATAGCGGCCTTCGAGGTGTCCCGATATCAAGGGAAAATGGACTTGGCGAAGCGAACAGCCCTTTGGCTGCGCCGTCGGGCTGTTTAGAACGCTCCGCCTCGTCCATTAGTTCCCTTGATATCGGGACACCTCGTCGGCCGCTATTCCATACATACAGTATATCCCAGTGGGGCACTGCCTAGACTATCTATGGTTGCGAAAGGGGGTGCGCAGGAAAAAATAGTATGGCACGACCCATGTAAGGATGGAATATACCAGCAAATAGGGGCCTTGTTATGGTAAAGTTTGGGAACTCTTGATCTAGAAGATGTTAAATCGACTCTTCAAGTGTGGAATTAAGACTGAGTGCAGTTACATGTGAGGAATATTCCGATTATAAATGGGATGATATTCGTTTTTCACAGGGGTCATGTAAACTCTTTATTCATTCCGAATGTGTCCATGTTCTGGGAATATTCCCATTGCGGAACGCTGTTCCATGCGTGTCAACAAACTATTCCGGAACGCGTTTAAAAACATGTTCCATTTGAAACCTGAATACGCTGTGCACGTGCAACTGTGCTCATTTCAGAATTTACTGCGTAGCTCTGTCCTTTCCAGGATGACAGACTATATATCGCCCCACTCAACTGCCTGCTCTCTCTCCTGCATTGCCGTTCAAACACGGAGAAGGAAAACACAGCTGTTCTTTGTCAGACAGACAGGCACTCTCATTTGAAATGGTGTGAATAATACACGTCGCCATGGCTGAACCTGCAGTAAGCATGGCCTTGCCTTTCCATTGGGCGCCTGCCTGCAGGGCCTTTTGCCCTATGCTCCAAGAGCACTTAACACCTGAGCCCCACACCACCCTACTTTCAAAGAACAACGTTTCGCTCTCCGCGCACAGCAGAAAATAAGAAAACCAAATCACACCGAAATGATCCCGAAAGAAAAGAATCAAGTTGAATGATTTCTCTCAAGGGAAATGTCCACCTTATGTTGCTTGTCTAAACCACTTATGAGAAAGGGTTCCTGTGGAAGTGTCTGTCTAAGGTTGATGTGGAAGTGTGTTTGTGTGTGTGTGTGTGTGTGTGTGTGTGTGTGTGTGTGTGTGTGTGTGTGTGTGTGTGTGTGTGTGTGTGTGTGTGTGTGTGTGTGTGTGTATGTGTGTATGTGTGTATGTGTGTGTGTGTGTGTGTGTGTGTGTGTGTGTGTGTGTGTGTGTGTGTGTGTGTGTGTTTGTGTGAGTGCGTGTGTGTGTGTGCGTCTGTGTGTGTATGTGTATTTGTGTTTGCCGTTTTCTTCGACTGCACCTGATCTTCTCGCCAGGGGGACTGCTGTTCCCGCCGCCATCCCCAGCCAGGACATATCTAAAAACACAATCTCTAGACAAGGGACTGCAAAGCAAAGTAACTGCCCTCATTTTCTTAAGAAAAGCTCTTGTATTAGATGATTCACCTCTTAACTTCACCTTAACTTATCCTGAAACAGCTTTGTAGTATAGGCCCAAGGGGCTGCAAAGCACAGTAACTGTTTCTCTTTGCTACTGCAAACCACCCTGACACAAGAGAACAGCAGCAACAATTCTGAGGTAAAGCAAGGACCGTAAATCTGCCGTACTATGCATACTAACATGGAGAACCTTGTTTATGCCTGGTAAATAAATAATGTATATAGCAGTCCCATGTTGAACGGTGACAAGACTTGCAAGACCTGAATTCTTAGACTGTAGACTATCAATGAGTGTTATTGAGACGGAAGAGGAAGAAGCCACACGGTAGGTCCCCCAATAAGGGGTAATGTTTGGTTAAAGTAGTGTTTCTCAACGGGGGCGGTACAGCCCCCCGGGGGGGTTGGGGAGCTCTAGGGGGGCGTTGAGAA
The DNA here is from genome assembly GCF_034702125.1 of Engraulis encrasicolus. Taxonomy (NCBI): domain Eukaryota; kingdom Metazoa; phylum Chordata; class Actinopteri; order Clupeiformes; family Engraulidae; genus Engraulis; species Engraulis encrasicolus. The sequence continues at coordinate 26,046,210 of NC_085880.1, forward strand.
GAATACAGCTGAAAGGGGGCGGTGCTTAGTTGCCATTGGGGGGGCATTAGTCCATTACATTTTTTAATGCTAAGGGGGGCGTTTTCAGGCTTATGATGAGGTCAAGGGGGCATTGGGAGGCTTGTGATGAGACCAAGGGGGTGTTTGTTCAAAAAAGGTTGAGAACCACTGGGTTAAAGTATACAGTAGACCATGTTGAACAAAGAGAAGACTCATATTCTTCTTCTTGAGCTTAGAAAGAGGGATCCAATACCTCTAGTTGTTTTTTTTTCTTTCGTCATACTAGTGGAGATCTTGGCCCTGCCACGGCTCAAACGGTAGGGCACTGCACTGCTGGCGACCCGGGTTCGATTCTGGCCCGGGTCCTTTGCCGACCCTTCCCTGTATCTCTCTCCCCACTCACTTCCTGTCTCTCAACTGTCCTATCAATAGGTAAAGGCAAAAAGCCCAAAAATATATTTAAAAAAAAAACTACTGGATATCTTCATCTCTTCAACATGAGTTGGCAGAGTGGAAGTATCCAGGGAGTATGAGTCTGACAGCCAGCCACTGCTGCACCATCAACACCTGGTGGCATGGTGGCAGGAGCCCGCTGCAGCCCTCATGTACGTCAGTCAGACTGTTAGACAGAGGATGGGTGGAGTGATGCTGTCATGAGACTGTCACGTAGACAGAGAGAAAGAGAGAGAGAGAGAGAGAGAGAGAGAGAGAGAGAAAGAGAAGTAGTAAGAAGGTGAGACAAATGAAAGAGGCTGGAGTGATCTTGTGATGCAATCTGTGAGATTGAATATGTAGATGGAGATAACATAGATGGAGAGAGAGAGAGAGAGAGAGAGAGAGAGAGAGAGAGAGAGAGAGAGAGAGAGAGAGAGAGAGAGAGAGAGAATGGAAAAAGTAAGAAAGACAGACATACGCCTGAGAAGGAGACAAACATAGACAGAGAGTGCTGGCGCTATTTTAAGAACATGCGGTTCGAGACCTTTATATTTTTGTTCATGCCTATCATTGTCATAGCGGTGCACCTTGTGGCATGGAGGCGAAGTGTGGGGAGGGCGGCAAGAATCACGTCTGCCTGATTTACAGTCAGATGGGAAATCTGCTGTCCAGCTGAGTAATCCGTATAATTTATTGGCACTGGTAGTAAATGTCTGACACACTGTCGTATTTCACGTTTCTAAAGGGAGGCCCTTATTGCTCTGCCCGGTGCTTGATTCTGCTCTGGGTTTGTAGATAGAAAGCTTAGCTGGTTATTTGCACTCACACACATGAAAGTGCCCGTATAATCTTATCAACAGTCGAAACGCGGCACCCACTCTAAACGCTCGGTCATGTTTTCAGTTCTCAGAGCCCTTGATGACTCCGGTAACAGTTTTGTTTTGAGGCGGCGCACCTGAAGGAATGAGATGGGTTTTTACAGGTGCACGACAACAAGCTGTATTTTATCTCCGGGTAATATGACTCGGGGGCTCCATGCCCATGCAGCGGCCCAAACACAGGAGTTATATATCTCCTGGTCCACAGTGCAGCGGGTAATGAAAAGCTTTTGAAAGTTAATAGAAGTTGTATATCAGATGTGTGTGTGTGCAGCGGGGCATTAAAGTGATTAAAGTTGTCTACGAACCCAATCCAAACACACAGACACACAGACACAGACACAGACACACACACACACACACACACACACACACACACACACACACACACACACACACACACACACACACACACACACACACACACACACACACACACACACACACACACACACACACACACTACTCTAGTCTCTTGCCATTGCCATAGACTTGCACTTACTCCACCACTGACTGGTCTTGTAGTTCAAATTTATCTGTTTACTTCTTTGGGAATTCCACCGTCTGTTGGAGCTGCTGATTCTCTTGCTTAGAAGTCAGTTAGCCTACTCACTCAGCCATTCTGTCATTCCTTCTCTGTCTCTCTCTCTCTCTCTCTCTCTCTCTCTCTCTCTCTCTCTCTCTCTCTCTCTCTCTCTCTCGCTCTCTCCAAGTCTATATCATTCGTATAGTACATTGCGTCAGGGGTTCTCAAACTTTTTCACACCAAGTTGGGCCTGCAGTGTAGGAACATTCTTTTGTTAAATGTGGGCCTACTACTTGTACTATTTCAACTTTTTTGTTTTTTTATTTTAACTTTTTTATTGTACAGTTTCAACTTTTTCACAGAATCTCCTGGCAATGTGCCGACAAGCCCACTTTGAGAACCACTCCATCATGTAACACACTCAGATTGCTCAGTGTTCAGCATGAGTTGTGTGAACGTTGGTGTATGAATGTGTTCCCTACATCACTTACGTAGCTGCAATGTTTTGTTTATGCCTCAGGACCTATGGCATCTGCTTTGCGTTCGTCATTTTCATATTTCCATAATCAGACCATTTTCTTATTTTGGTGGACATGCGTTATACTTGCAGACTTATTGATTCAAATATGTATGCAATGTACGTATGTCTGTTGCATTGTAGCTGACTTTGCTGGCGCAAACAGAGAGTGTACATTACGCGGCTACAATAATGATGTTCTCCCTGCTAAGGTTGAGAAAAGTGAAGCATGTAATTCTGCGGACGCTTCGTAACGTTTTGGAAGCCAAATGGATGACACGCAGCATGGCATGTGGTCTAGCCATTAATGTTGGCAGTTAAGGTGAAAAGGGGGGGGGGGGGGGGGTTGTCTCAAAGCCAACCGACAGACTCATATAGATGAGTTAAAGAGCCAAACTGACAGATGCTTGTTAAAGGAGGTCATTGGAATCAAAGGTTTCGCCATGATCCCAACAGCGCGATCAGCTGTTTCAAATTGCTCCTGACAGGCCTGATGCCACTTTGCATACACACAACTTATAATACGGCCACCCCCAAGAGAATACTGGGAGGGAGGCAGAGAGAGAGAGAGAGAGAAAGAGAAAGAGAGAGAGAGAGAGAGAGAGAGAGAGAGAGAGAGAGAGAGAGAGAGAGAGAGATAGAGAGATAGAGAGATAGAGAGAGAGAGAGAGAGGTTGGTTGATTGATGGGAAAAGTCAACAACTTGAGCTTTTTAATGAGATCGTGGATTGGCATGATAATGGCAAATGATTGCCAAGGAGCATCATGGGAGCTCTCCCCGCGGTCTTCCCTCTGCCCTCCGTTGTAACGCTAGCTCGGGGAACCCTAATGGTCCAGGATTCCAGCCAGTGAAAGCCAGTTTGATACCTGGCTAATGATCTCCCACACGGCCCGTGTATTTCACTGTTATGCCCTCCCGCAAGTAAACTGAAGCAATAGAAATCTTTAGTAGGTGGCTGAGCCTGTTATTATTGTAATAATCCCCTCGTATGAAAGCCGTTGCACATTGGAGTCCTACAGTACCACAGACTGTCTTTTTCTTTTAAAGCACATGAGGAGACATTGAGGAGCCCTTGAGTAATAATGACAGACACTCATTTGATCAATAATGCCCCTTGTTTCATAATTGATGTCATATAACATACTGCTTCATTGTGATAGAGCGGCCATTTTCTAGCGTTCCATCTCAGGGGGGGCAGTGACAGCGACTCTTCTGGAAAGGTGTCCCAGTGCAAGAAAGGTTATCCATAACTTTGACATTGTATTCAGCTGATGCCGGCTGACAACACTTCTAATGAAGATGGCACCTACTGTGCAACTCGTATAGAGTAGAAGATAAAAAATGAGAAAAATTACCATAAGATAGGGGTTTGTTGTGCTGATCACTATCAGAAAGTGCTACACCAACTGCAATTACCGGAAAATGGGGAGGCTGAGCAGTGAGCCGTACGGTGCGGTTGAGGTTCATTGGTGTTGACGTCTCAGGGAGAGTAGGACTTCCTTTGCTGAGGAGAAAGAAAACTGGAGAGGTAATTACCATGAGAGGTCTATTCTGCCCTACAAAGGCAAAGTGCAGTAACTTCGACAACATTGAAACTTGAAATGCCTCGAAGACTTGGTGTTAGTTTGGGTATTGTAGTTACAGAAACTCTGACATAGCAAAATCTCCAAAACAGAATCATACAGCTTTGCTAAAAGATAAAGTAATGAAGACAATTTTCAGTCTTAACTCAATTTTGACAAAAATATGTAGTTACTGCACTTTGCCTTTGTAGGGCAGTATTGGTGAGATACAGTAGGCTATTTGTGACTGCCTATGACATCTATAGGATAGATGCACAAGTTGTCACTCACACACATGCACACACATATCCACTACATGAATTCAGTCACACATGCATTTTGTACCACCTCCACATTAATGCATTTACACACAGTCATTATTATTAATGGATGGATATCTGTGACCACATGTTTATGGTGTTGTTTAAATGCAAGCATGCAATCAGGTCTGACGGTCCGTAATTGGGCAATAAAAATGAGTGATGCGACTCCCCAGACTGCAGTCAAGCAGTAGTATTTATTTACACACCCACGTTGATGCTCCCTATTTTGTGCGCAGGTCTTTCTCTTTCTCTCTCTCGGTCTCTCTCTCGGTCTCTCTCTCTCTCTCCCCCCTCAAATTAAAATTTTATATTCAACTTTTCTTTATTGACATTCCTGTGAGTGGCAATAAAGAATGATATTCTTTTCAAAGCTTATAAAGAGCATCAACACACAGTATTAAGGATCTCTGTCACTCTGCATGTGTATGCATCTCTTCATGTGAGTGTACTCCTATATATATTCTGTGCGCATTGTTGTGCCAAACTCTCGGCAAAGTCTAGATGCGGGTGAGGTCAGCAGGCTGATTTTGCTCTTGTCTCTCTTTCATTTTTGCAATGAATTTTCTCAGCGGGCCGCTGATGCAGTGGAGCTAATGGAGCCAAAGCAGTCCGTATGTCGGAGAGGGAGTTGCACGGTTTGATAGATCCAGAATGCTTGTAAAGAGGGTTTGGCTCTCCGTCTATGACTGTGCAAAAAGCCTGGATTTGCTCTCTATGATTCGACGACCTTCCAAGTTGGCATGAGTCGCCGGTGTCGACAAGGCGCTCTGTTTTAATTGCAATTAAAACGGGGGAAAAGCTTAGGGAAAATGTTCGCACACTCACACCCACAGCCAGATAGACAGACCACACACAAGGATGGAAGCAGAAAGACACTCAGAGACACAGTGCACGCATGCACGCACGCACACACACACACACACACACACACACACACACACACACACACACACACACACACACACACACACACACACACACACACACACACACACACACACACACACACACAAACACACACTTGAATGTGAATTATGAGTGTGGCCCTCTTCTCTTTGTCATGCTCCCTCATTCATTCTCTTCACTTGCACTGCTTCATCACTCCTCCCTGCCCCTCTCTCTCTCTCTCTCTCTCTCTCTCTCTCTCTCTCTCTCTCTCTCTCTCTCTCTCTCTCTCTCTCTCTCTCTCTTGCGCAAGCTCTCTCTCTCTCTCTCTCTCTCTCTCTTGCACAAGCTCTCTCGCTCTCTCTGGGGATGCGCCGTGCTCTGTTTATTAGCCCGCCTCTCCGTTAGCATAGATTGAGTAGCTGTATTCCGATGTCTCAGCCAGGCCTAAACCACCCCTATTACCCTAATCAGGGCTCATTGGGGAAATTCACCTCCCCCCAAATGGGGGAGTTCTCTCTAACAGTGGCATCTAATTGAATACTTCATGGCCTGATCTGCTCATAACATACACCTCATCTCTGTAGTCTTCCTCTCCATTAGCTACATTCACATTCTGCCAAAAGGCTAACATCTCTCTCTCGCTCTCGCTCTCTCTCTCTCTCTCTCTCTCTCTCTCTCTCTCTCTCTCTCTCTCTCTCTCTCCCATCTCTCTGATCGCTTGCTGATTAAACAGTCTGGTTGCCAATTCCCAAAATAAGCATCAGGCTGCAATCCACAAATATGTTTCCATTATCCTTCACTAACGGCTAATGCTTTAAGTCACTTGGCAAACATGAGTCGGACGGTGAAGATCTGTTGGAAAAGTTTTGGTGAGGACAAGCTTGCTGTGTCAAGTGATTGTTCAGGATGGGGAGTCTCAAAAATGGTTTTTACATACAAATAAAAAAAAGGTTTACAGATTTTGTTGTCCATTATCAATTTTCATTTTTTCACTGAAAAGTCGATGGAATTAGACACCATGGCTATCAAAAACTATCCGTCAAAAAAGTGTGGACTTTTCTGGTACAGCTGATTCTTGCTGACTAAGAAGAATCACAAACTAATTAACCCCCCAAGACACCCACCTTTGCCTGAAAAAACAACAACAAATAAAAACAAAAAAAACCCGTCACACACCTTATTACCCAGCTGGCAACGGCACATTTCAGAGGAACTGTCATTATGGGAAATACCACCAGGCCTTGGGCAGAGCAACCACATGGCAGCGGTATTGAAATTCTGACTTTTAATGCATTTTCATATGTTTCAAACAGCTGGGCTATCCATCCTCCATCACACAGCGGAGTCGTATGTCTCTGGGCTAGATATGATTAATAATCATTTCCAGGAAACGGCCTCGGGGCTGAGCTTTTATTTGTTTATTTATTATCTATTTTTTATGAGCCCGTTTTGTAAACACATGCAGCTCATTGAACACTGTTGCGGCGAGTTTAAGCCACCCAAGTTGTCTTTGCAAAATCATACCATACACAGTATGTTGTTCTACTATATTAGTTTCTCAAGATGTACATTTTTAAAAGCTCGTTCTGGAAATGTCATTGCAGTCCAATCCATTACTATCTAACATTCAATTTCCGATGTAGCATGTTGGTGTTGATATTGTTTCATTGCGCAGATCTGACAGAAGGATTATGAATCTACAGGTTGATTTGTCATGTTGTGTTTTGTGCCTTAATTAGTGATATCAGTGTATAGGCCTACTAGTTTATTCATAAAAGCAATCAATAATTATTGGCTTACTTTTTCCATTGATGTTAATGCATACAGTACTGAGGTTCCTGGCAGGTTCAGCCATGTTGGGCTATGCTATGCTAGCTTTTGGGGGATCCACCTGCACTCCCGATTTCATCATTATTTGATCTTCACAGTGTGAGCACACAATTGGGTAATTAGAAGGAAAAAGCAATTTCACACAATCTATCAGGAAGTAGTCACTGGACATGGGAGCAAGTTTGGGATGGAAATCAAAGGACGGCAAATTGGTTTTGAACAGATCATGAGTTCTCCGTTATTGAAATTCGGGGCTGCTGCGGGGCAGCGATGTTTAATTTCGGGATTGTGAATTGCTTTTCGGAATGTGTGTCAGACAATCCTTAGTAGCACGTCCCAGCTCTCTCAAAAGGATGGCACAGGTGCCTAGAGCAACGGTTCCCAAACCTGTTCTCCTTGGACCCCCTTTTAGACCTAAGAATATTTTTACGACCCACACCTCTCCACTCTTTTTGTCCCTTAATTTAGCTAAATGTGAAATGTACAGGGGGAAAAACTGTATACAGTTACTAACAACTTTATTTATATCAATAGAGTAGAGTAGAGTAACTTTATTGATCCCCAGGGGGAAATTCAGGTATCCAGTAGCTTACATAAATACACAAATACACAAAAACCCACATGGACATTTCAAGACAAAAATAAACACAGGAATAGTCATCAGGGTGGGGAAAATAAAATAAAATAAAATAATAGAGATAAATGTAGAAAAGGTAATTGTGCAAAAAGACATTCTGTGAGTTGGGATAGACCAAAGGTAGACAACAAGTGTTGATGGATACATCTATGATATAGTATAGTATGTAGAAGTAGGCAGTGTACAGAGTATGATAGGGGTTGAACATTCTTACAATGTCACAGTAAAGTACAGGTAAGTGTTTTAGGCAAGCACACACACACACACACACACACACACACACACACACACACACACACACACACACATACACACACACACACACACACACACACACACACACACACACACACACACACACACACACACACACACACACACACACACACACACACACACACACACACACACACACACACACACACACACACACACACACACACACACACAAAGAGGTTCCCCAGTAACTGGGCCAGCTCCGACAGATCACAGTCTTTGCTTGTGGTAAGCAGGAAAAACAAGTATGTCCAGTGGTCAAGGGTCAAAAGTTCCTTAGTGCAGTTATTGGACAGCACACGCACACACACACACACACACACACACACACACACACACACACACACACACACACACACACACACACACACACACACACACACACACACACACACACACACACACACACACACACACACACACACACACACACACACACACACACACCAAGAGGTTTCCCGGGCTGGGCCAGCTCTGGCATCTCAGGCAGTCCAGTCCCCTATGATGATGTTCTTCTTAGTGTCCTTCTGTGTGTTGTTAAACAGCTGAATTGCCCATGGGACAAAGGACTTCCTTAGTCTGTCAGTCCTGCAGGTGAAAGCACGGAGTCTGTGGCTGAACAGACTCAGTTGGTTAGTGAAGGTGGCGTTAAGGGGGTGATGCTGATTGTCCACAATAGAGTCTAGTCTGCTCAGTGTTCTGCTCTCGGTTATTGAGGTGAGTGTCTCCATATCCATGCCCACCACTGATCCCGCCTTCCTCACCAGTCTGTCAAGGCGTCCAGCATCTCTCTTCCTGATGCTTCCTCCCCAGCACGTCGCAGCAAAGAAGAGCACGCTGGCCATGACAGACTGGTAGAACATAAGCAGAAGTCGGCTGCAGACATTGAAGGACCTCAGCCTTCTGAGGAAATAGAGCCTGCTTTGGCCTTTCCTGTAGAGTGCATCTGAGTTTGTGGACCAGTCCAGTTTATTGTCGAGGTGCACTCCTAGGTACTTGTAAGTGCTGACAGTCTCCACTTTCTCTCCCCCAATAGAGACAGGCACCAAGGGTGGGATGGAGCGCCTGAAATCAACTACCATTTCCTTGGTTTTGGTGGTGTTCAGGTGCAGCTGATTGTTTTGACACCATCCCACAAAGTTGTCAACCAGTCCCCTGTACTCCTCCTCCTGACCATCTCTGATACACCCCACAATTGCAGTGTCGTCTGAGAACTTCTGCATGTGGCATGTCGCAGAGTTGTAGTATATATATGTCTACTATATCAATATATGTCTACTGTAGAATGGATATGCTGTATATATGAATATATGAATGGTTTTGTATGCAAATAGTCCCCCCCAGCCCCCGCAGTACCTCTGCAGCTTAGGTCATCCTGATCCCAGTTTGGGAACCCCTGGCCTAGCCCATATAGCTGAGATTGCTCACACTTTTCAGAGCTAGCGGTACAGTAGTCCTGGAAAAACAACACCCTGCATTGTATAATGTTTTTTTTTTCTTCTGAACCGTCACAGGTCTTAGTTTTGGAACTCAATGTATTCTGTAATGAAATCCCACCACTAGGCATTGTATTGTACATAGCCCAAGTTGAATCCTCCCCAACCATCCCCTCACACTTGATTGACAGTGAAGGTTAAAGTTTGTGGGGCAAGTTGATTTAATCTTGGAAAAATAACGAGACCACCAAATATGTACAGTTTCTTACACCAACGCTCATGCATTTTTAATACTCAGAGACATCCAAAGGTCAGTTGAGGAAGCTTGAATGGAATGGAGCGCCTTGCTGAGTGACCATTCTACTGTATGACTCAGCACATGCAATTTTAATGGGCACGGGGACAGTACATGATAAGTGGAAGACTACATGTTTATGCATGTCAGACAACACTGAATCTTTTTCTTTTTTGGGGGGGGGGGGGGGGTGCAAGGTTGGAATGCAATGCGAGCTGCTGAAAGCTCCCGATTGCCTAATGTAGTCCCGGGGCTGAAAGGGGTCGTCCATCAAAAAGCCATTTGGACCATGTGGTGTTTAGTGCTGCGCTAAGCAGCCTTTGGAAGGGAGGAGCGTGGAGGAGGAGGAGGAGCAGGAGGAGGAGGAGGATGGGGGGTGAGGGGGATCACACTCTCTGGGACTCTCCGTCCTCGCACCTCTCTGATTCACCTCACACAGGATTGATGCCTCTGCTCACACGTACTTAATCAGGACGGGGTAGGGTAGGGGATCACCCAGCTCACACAGTGGACACACTGTGAAATGCACGGCCAATAGCGGGGAAAGTGTGTGTGTGGACGTTTGACTCTATGTATTCACCTGTGTGTGTGTGTGTGTGTGTGTGTGTGTGTGTGTGTGTGTGTGTGTGTGTGTGTGCGTGCGTGCGTGCGTGCGTGCGTGCGTGCGTGCGTGCGTGCGTGCGTGCGTGCGTGCCTGCGTGCGTGCCTGCGTGCATGTGTGTGTGGGAGTGTCTGACTCATTCATGCATAGTGTGTCAGAGTGTCTGTGCATCTGTGTGTGTGTGTGTGTGTGTGTGTGTGTGTGTGTGTGTGTGTGTGTGTGTGTGTGTGTGTGTGTGTGTGTGTGTGTGTGTGTGTGTGTGTGTGTGTGTGTGTGTGTGTGTGTGTGTGTGTGTGTGTGTGTGTGTGTGTGTGTGTGTGTGTGTGAGTGAGGAGGGTTGAGCCAGTGCAGTTGAGTTATGTACCAGGAGCGTAATCACAGGGAGGTCTTTAGGGTCTAATGGGGAAATAAGAGTTGAAATAGAGCGCAGGGCTGAGCCAGCCACAGATATGTGTGATTTATTTACACCACCGTCTCCCACTACAGGAGGAGGAAGACGCCCATTAAATTCAATTAGCAGCTATCAAGGCAGTCACACACACACACACACACACACACACACACACACACACACACACACACACACACACACACACACACACACACACACACACACACACACACACACACACACGCCGCCTGATTGCGGCAGCAGCAAATCCAGTCCCCCGAATATGAGTGGATAATTACTCTGGCTTCCAGCGTCTAGTATTTTATTTAGAGGCTGAAGGATTTTGTTTTTAAGGGTGTTGCTAAGTTAACAGATGGCTGTTGTCATGTATGGTGTGTGTGTGTATGATGCTATGCTGTGAAATCATACATTATTACATTACATCGCATTGCATTTGGCAGACGCTTTATAACCAAAGCGACTTTCAAAAGAGGACATATTCATAGCCAACATCATAGCAAATACAAACTGCACAGGAAATATACAGAAGAACAAGTGCAGATGCAAAGAAGGGTTAGTTTTTTTAAGAGTACACCCTCACCACACCCATACATACACATTACTGGTATGTCAAGAGCCTGGCCTGGGGCTAGGTCAGCTCAAACATTAGTCTAGTAGATACTCACGAAAGAGGAGAGTCTTTACTTGCTTCTTGAAGGCTGTAAGAGATGTGCTTAATCTTGCTGCCTCTGGGAGACTGTTCCACCACTTGGGTAGAACAACGGAGAACAGTCTTGACTGGGAGTACCTAGAGCGGCTGGATGGCAGAGCCAGACGGCTTGTGCTGGATGAGCCCAGTTCTCTTCCAGTAACATAAGGTGTTAGTAAGTCCTTCAGATAAGCTGGGGCCGTTCCTGCGATGGTTTTGTAGGCAAGGATCAAGGCCTTGTGTTTGATCCGGGCGGCGATCGGAAGCCAGTGCAACTCAATAAATAGAGGAGTAACATGCAACATGTATGTTAGGAGCATCTAGTATTTTATTTAGAGACTTGAAGTTTTTGTTGTTTGGGTTGTTGCTTAGTTAACAAATGGCTAATATCATGCAGGTTGTATGTGTGTATGATGCCATGAGATCATGTCTTGGATATCGGAGTGTAGTATGCTTTCACTGCTGGTAGTGTCTAGTATTTTGGGGACTGCGCTTTTCTCGGAAGAACCTTTGGTTGCTATGGAAGTTCCGGCTAATCTAAGTCAACACTTTGAAATCCGACTATGACATGTATTAAACCATGGCGGAATGTTGTGACCATGTGTGGTCTTTCTCAGATTCACATTTCTGCACCTTGACACGGCAGGCGCACAATAGATTTCATCTTAATCTGCTGCTATGCAAGAAAGAAATGAAAACAAAACAACAGCATTCGTACTTTGAGCAGTCTCATAAATGTCTACTCAGACCTTAGGAGAAAGAGCTTTTTATAAGAGTGCCCATTTAATGGGATTGGCAATTATATAAGCCAAACTACTATATAATCAACTAAAAATCTCAGTGATTTCAGAATGGTCCATTGCCATGATCATATCTTATCATATGGTGTGACGTCATCGGTCGAATGCTCCATTCATTTCAACGGGGCTCCCCAACGTTCGCACGTCTGTTATTTTTCGATAACGGACGGGTTGGTCTATAACAGACCGCTGTCAATGGCAACAAGACTTTTCACTGCTAAAGCGACTTTTCAACAAGACTCTAATCAGCTGCTGTGATAGACTACACCTGTTGTCCTGGCTACCTAGCTGTTGCCTAGCGGTGTTCCACAACGGCACTGTTTTGTTTTGCGCAGCAACAATCTTAACATTAAATAGGCCTAAAGAAATGTCCCCGCCATGTGTGAATCATTTAAGTATATCCATATAATAAGCGGGTTAACTTTCGGCGAGTCGGTCGCTTTGTGGAATAGCAGCACTTCAGAGAGAACAAGACCCCTCCGCTCCGCGTCGGGGTCTAAAGATTCTCTCTGTCGTGCTGCTATTCCACGGTAGCGACCTTCTCGCCGAACGTTAACCCTTACATAATGGTCCGCTGCTATAGCATCATACATCATTTCATGCTGTTGTTCTCTTGCCTTACCTTTTCTCAGTGTACATAAATGTATTTTTATATATTTATTTATTATTCGTTCGAAATACAATCTCAGGCCATTTACATTGTTTGCATCCCTTGCTTGCATAAATTACCAAATGACATTTAGCACAACATATAGAGTAGTAGGCCCTTAAAAATGCTCCTTTGATCCACAGTTAAACCCCACTCATTACTGGGGGCCTTGTACTATTTCTAAAGGTCACCAATCAACAAGGCTTTGCCAAATGAGTGTGTTTCTCAGCAGAGGCGATTCTAGTGTCAGTGAGCAAAAACCCAAGGGAATGAATATTCAAAGCAAATCGGCGCTATTATAGTTAAAAGTTTTGCTGTTTTTCACAATCTAATGGCCTGGGGGCCCCATGCGGCTGCCTGCCTAGCCTGGTGACAAGATGCGCCTCTGTTTCTCGGAGTTGCTGCTCTGTGCAGGGAGCATTATAATCTCATGGGTGATCTCATTGATGGAGTTTCTGCAGTGGTCTTTGGTGATACAGATCTGCTGATTCTTTACCTCTGCTGCATGTTTGTTTCTGTGATGTGAGGGGTTCTCACCCAGGTCATGGAGTCCTGAGGAAAAAAACGAGTGATATTGGCATATTTTGCTGATCCCTCTCGTTGGTTATATAGATTTCTTCGATTTTCTTTACCTTGAATGTACTGCACAAATGTACACACACACACACACACACACACACACACACACACACACACACACACACACACACACACACACACACACACACACACACACACACACACACACACACACACACACACACACACACACACACACACACGTACAGTACATGCATGAATATGCATGCATGCATACGTACACACACACACACACCTATGTACACACACGCTCACGCATGTACACGTACACGCATGCACACAGTCACACGCGCACACGCACACACGCACACACACACACACACACACACACACACACACACACACACACACACACACACACACACACACACACACACACACACACACACACACACACACACACACACACACACACACACACAGAGTTCTCTGCCTGCACAATGTAGTCTCCATCTTCATCTGTAAGCAGCTAAAATCCTCAACCGTTGCCTGAATGTGGACATGCCCTAATCCTGCTGAGCTAGTGGAAACGCCTCCCCACAACTCCAACAATTGCACACACACACACACACACACACACACATACACACACACACACACACACACACACACACACACACACACACACACACACACACACACACACACACACACACACACACACACACACACACACACACACACACACACACACACAGACACACACACACACAGCTATTGGATGCGCCCCACAACTCTATGAGGCTTGATGATCAAAGTTTTCACCATATCAGTTTTGGCAGCAAAACTAGCAAAAATTAGACCAAATGAACTTGGGGAAAAGAGAACCATAAATTTGAGGCTTTTTAACTGGAGCGGGATCTTCTCCTCTTACACTATGTCTTCCTCAGAATTCTTAAGGTGAATTTATAGAGGAAGTGGCGGGATGAATTATTAATAGTTTCTAATAATATGGGGGAACAGAATGAGGGTGCTTTAGCACCCAACCCAAAAAGTTTCTCCCCCTTCCTCATGTTCCATCAATTCTCCCGCTCTCCACTTTTGTCATCATTTTTTTGTTCACCCATTCCCTTCTGAAATGGGAGGATTGATGCGGTGCATTTTTACAGACTGGAGAGATGAAAAAGCATCTGGCCCCATAAAGTGTCATTGATCTGCTATCATCTCCTAGCTGTGACTGAGCAGAGATGGCTTTGATCAGCTGTGTAATCAAGCCTCAGGGCAAATAGCAGCTTGGACCTCCACATTCCTCCAGCCTACGGTACGGTCCTGGTACACACTATAACACACGTTAATACCGTTCATCACCTTATCAGATTCCTCTCTGAAACTAGAATTCCTACCAATTTCAACATGCGGTTGTGTTGCTCACACTACCTTTGACTTGTCAGTACCACAACAATGCTGCATTTCTTCAGCCCTTTCTGAGATCCGCAGTCATTTTAATGGGGACATGATTTGATTTACAAAAAAACTCTTTAAACCCTCTTTACGTACTCCTAATTAGGCTGGCTCTCACCCGATCTTGATGTGTTTCTGGTCAGCTTCGTGAGCTTGAATATCTGGGTGAATTTTCACATTTGTCAATCTCCCAAACTGCTGGGCGGCTGAACCAACCAGGATCACAGGATTTCCAGAGATGTGATATAGTCAATGTTTAAATGTAGTGGAGAAGGGAAAAATGAGTGAAGCGTGAAATTTTCAGGCAGCAATGGCGGTATTGTATTTTAAAATCTCTGAGTTGTGAAAGTAGCAGCTCATTATAAATGTGGGTTCTCTAATCATGTGCAAGGATTTTAAAATATTTGTAGGGCTTTTTGCCTTTATTTTTGACAGGACAGTGGAGGAGAGACAGGAAACGAGTGGGGAGAGAGAGACAGGGAAGGATCGGCCAATGACCCGGTTAATAAAACCACCCTTTCTATGCGTTGAGCATGGGGCACCTAAGTCACGCCCTCTACTTCCTGGTTCATGGGGCAGAACGTTGCAAAAAATTGAATGGAAGTGAACAAGGCGAGTCGTGGTGGATGTGTGGTGTATAAGTGGATGTCCAAGGCTTGGATTGTTGTCAAAAAACCACTCATTTCAAGCCCAATAATTATTTTTTGACTCCCTCTGCCCCATGAACCAGGAAGTAGAGGGTGTGACTTACAGTGAGTCCAATATGTATTTGATCCCTTGCTGATTTTGCTGGTTTGCCCACTAATAAAGACATGATCAGTCTATAAATTTATGATAATATGTATTCAAACATGGAGAGACAAAATATCAAAAAGAAATTCCAGAAAATAACTTAAAATAATATATTTTAATTTATTTGTATTTAATTTAGGCAAATAAGTATTTGACCCCTCTAGCTAAAGAAGATAAAGTGCTTTGTGGCAAAGCCCTAGTTGTCTAGCACTGAGGTCAGATGCTTATGCATATAGTAGAAAAGATTTTTGCCCATTTTTCTTTGCAGATTATCTCTAAAACATTGATAGTTTGTGGCTGTAGCTTGGCAAATGGGAGGTTCAGCTCCCTCCATAGAATTACTATAGGGTTAATATTTGGAGACTGCCTAGGCCACTTCACAACTTTCATATGTTTCTTATTGAGTCACTCCTTTGTTGATTTGACTGTATGTTGTTTATTATTGTCATGCTGGGAGATCCAAAAATGGCCCACCTTCAGTGTAGTGGTGGAGGGAAGGACGTTTGCACTCAGGATTGCACATTACATGTCTCCCTCCATCCATTTGTGGACGATGTGAAGTTGTCCTGTGCCTTGGCCAGACAAACACCCTCAAACCATAATGATACCACTTTCATGCATAATGGTGAGGAGGGTGTTCCTGGGATCATAGACAGCAGCTCTCTTTCTCAAACACATTGAATTGTGTTAATGCCAAACAGCTTGATTTTGGTTTCATCTGAATACAGCACCTCCTTATTATATCCTAAACTAGTCTGATGTCCGTTGGCAAAGCTCAGGTGGGACTGCACAGGTTCCTTCTGAAGTAGAGGTACCATGTGTGCACTACAGGATTTTAAACATCTGTGGCATTAAGTGCTACCAGTAGATTTCTCTGTGATTTTGGTCCCAGTAGCTTTGATATCATTGCCTAGTTCATCCCGTACAGGTCTAGGGTGCTTTCATTCTGTTCTAATGATTATCAAATCCCTACAAAAGGTCAAATCTTGTATAGAACCCCAGACAGGCTGATGGATAGTCATTTTGTATTCCTCACATTTTGGAAGACATGCATCAACAGTCTCTTTCTTGTGGCTTTGCAGTCCATTTAATCTTTGTTCAGGTCTAAAATCTCGTCCCTGATATCATTTGACCGCTCTTTCGTCTTTACCATGCTGGTGAGCTTGGAGTGTGACTGATTCACTCATACTATGGACTGATTCTGCTGATTCAATGTGTCTTTTATGCATGTTAGTATGTACAGGTGTCTTTAATTCAGATGACAAGTTGATCGGAAGTGCCCATCTGGTCTGTGGGCCCAGAACTGTTATCAGTTGGCAGGGGATCAAATACTTATTTTGCTTGATGAAATGGAAATAAATTAATATATATTCTCTTAAATTAATTTCTGGATTTTCTTTTTGATATTCTGTCTCTCCATATTAGAATAGATATTATCATATTATTTATTGACTGATCATGTCTTTGTTAGTAGGCAAACCAACAAAACCAGCAAGGGATCAAATACTTATTGGACTCACTGTAGGTGCCCCATAGTCTCAGATGAATGTGTTCACATTATTATCCCAAAGTATTAGTATTAGTATTATCCCAAAAGTTATGCAACATCAGCACACACCGTACTACACAGCAGTAACTTCTGGGATTATATGTTTTTTTTAAAAGCAAACCAACTCATGCCCCAATTAGAATGGATCTCAGAAAGGGCTGAACAAAATCATTTTGAACAACTGTGTAATCAAGCCATGGGGTGAGCAACAGGTCTTGCCCGTAGGCCTAGAGCCCTTCCGTATGGGTGGTGGTGACCTATGGTGACCTATGCAGGCTGTATGGGGAGCCCTTTCCATCTGTGTTTTGACTTGGGGCCCTCATACAATTGTTCCGGCACAGGGTTCTCGTCGTCTCACACGTTTATACCATTTATCACCCCAACAGATTCCTCTATTAATCCGCTTATTTGCTTTGTCTTAGTTTCCCCTTGCTCAGAAACGAAACGCTAGCATAGTTGGTGATATGGGAGTCCGGCCACATACTTGCTTTGAATCCTAATTTGGCCAGATGGATTGCTTGGCAAATCGTGTCCGACTAGAGGCTTAGTGCACTCGTTTGTCCCAGGTGTTGACGGTGGCATGAGCGACCTTGTCACCGCGTCTGTCACTTTTCGGGCCTGATGGACTTGCCACCATTGACTGGCTCCGGGCTCCTGCCAGACAGTGCCCACTGCTGAGCAAGGAGGCTTAGGCTTGCCAAACCATACAGCATTCAGCACCATAGTCTAAAGTTAACACTTTCCCTCTCTTTCTTCAAAGTATCTTTCTCTTCTTCTCTCTCTTGTGCTCTCTCTCCTAGGCAAAAAATATTTTGGTTCCATCTTACTATTTATTATTTCTTTACATGCAAGCATTCAGCTATATGAGAAGGTGAGAGAAAATAAACACCTTCCACAGGGTGAGTCAGCAAAAAATTCTTTCCAGCATCAAAAGAAATACAATTTAGGAATAATAACGCATTGATTATGACGGTGAGACATCGACACAATTCCGCCTGCGTGGCTATTTGATGGTTGAAGGGCCTGAATCTGTTGGAAAAAAACATTTAAGATTGTGATTTTTGAATCAGATTGCTCATTTCTGCAAAGTAAACAAGGGTATTTTTCAGTTTACTGTATGCCAATAATGTAATAATTAAAATGTTATAAAGCCAAGAATGTAATCATTTGACAATAAAATAAGATGTCATCATGTAAAATGTTGTGGATATGAGCAAATGTAGAACTAAGCTTAAGCATGGCTGAACCACATACCTGTATACGCAGGCCTTCATTTTAACAATCATGTACTTAGCAGCTGTACATAAGACCATTGCTGTTTTTTTTTAACCAAGATCTTCTCCAATTTACTGCATCCTATTAGGTAATGCTGCAGATATTATATATACCTGTATATATTGATATTTTTTGTAATCACATAATTCTAGTATAGGCCAATAGTTTGGACACACATTCGATACATTGTAGATTTCCGCTGAGGGCATCAAAACTGTGCATGAACACATAGAATTATGTGATTAACAAAAAATATAAATTCTAGCAGCTGTCCAACAGCGATGTAATGTGAAGTGACCTATTTGTGTCAAATAAGTTAATGGTGCATTTTTACATCAATATGTGGCAGCCACAACATTTACAGTGTATAATCACTCAGGCTATTAAATTAAGCATAGTGAAAGTCAGACGGATGGCCGCCATATTTCTGAGAAAATGTTGGAACTCCCTAACCTGGTTCTCACGCGATGGTATCTGGAATATTGTCAATTGCTTAGTTCTGGAAAGGCGTGGGTGTGTTCAAAACAGCTTGAACCTGATTGGAGAATTCACATGGCTTTTTTTGAATCAGTACTACTTCAACCACTGACTTGTATATACCCCGCCCCATGATCCCACCCCGCGATTCTGATTGGACATGCTGTGAAATATCTGATTCCTTCGGGCTCGTCTAAGATTTCCAAACCCAAGTGTGAGCTCACGAAGTTTAACATGGATGCACAAAGCACGAAGGGTCTGTGTGAGAGCCAGGCTAGGAACTCCCGCCCAAGCAACCCATATGCCCATTTGATTAGTTATCTAATTTGTATGATTCTGTTGTCACTAGTAAGCCCGGCCCCCGATCTCGCCCCCCGATTTGATTGGCAGGTCGTCTTTCGATTTTCAGCCACGCGAAGTGACCATGGGTTACTAGACTGCCCCTGGGAGCAAATTCAATTTGCTGCTGCTAGTTGCGATTTCTAGGCTATAGGTCTTAGGACAGTCAAAAAGATGAGACGCACACAAGGCTTGCAGGTTCAAAAAGTGTATTATGGCCGTCAAATTAACAAAAGAAGTCAACGGAAAATATCTGGAGCTACAAACGTTTCGGACCTAGTCCATTATCAATGTCTCCAGTAGGAAGCGCGTGGCGCGCTTTCCGGTCTTAAATAGTGTGACGTGTGAGGTAAGGTGCTCCCCCAAGGTGGAACCCCGTCAGCATCCAACCTGGATAATTCAAAATAAATAATTAAATAAACAAACAAGTATAAGCAATATCCAAGTGATAACCGGATGTAGATCTAATATTATATTACATGCAGGTTATATACAGATATGTAGGCTATAGGTCCCACATGTTTCAACAAGCTTATATGTGTCTATTTTCAAGTAAAAACACCCAGTCAGTCAAGTCAATTTTAATTGTACACAAATGTCACTCAATAACTCATTAGAATACTAGAACTAGAGCTCGAGTTTTAGACTTTTGCCAATACAAACATTTTCTTGATCTGATTTTGACTTTTACTGATTTTGACTTTTACTTTTCATACCACTGTTCCACCTAGATAACCAGCCATGTTAGGCGAAGTGAATCAAGAAAATCTTGCTTGCATTGGCAAATGTCTTCAAGCTCTAGTTCTAAAATTCTAATGAGTTATTGAGCGGCATTTGTGTTCACTCAAGAATAACTGAACTGACTGGATGTTTTTATGTGAAAATACTATAGACAAAAAAATAAGCTTGTCGAAACATGTGGGACCATCAGTTGTGCCATGTTGACGTCAGGTGGATAGACAGCCGACATGACTGTTGGACAATTGCTAGAATTGATATTGTCCACTCTAAACACAGTGGAAGAAATAAAAGATAAATGGTCAATGGTAGAGATTGTCCCTTCCATAGCCCGGTTGTTTGTGAGTGCAACATAACCAAGGATACATTTTCAATCTACAATAGGTGAAGGGGTATCAGCATGCAACACCAATGACTGTCTTTCTTTGATTTAGTTCTCGACCTCTAAACACTGTATGTCTGTATTTGTAAACATAGCGTGCCGTCCAGTAGTAGTGCCAATCCTTCCTGAGGCCCATTGTTCGGAGGTGTGTGTGCTTCATCTATGGCTGGTTACATCGTCGCGCTGAGTGATCTGCAGAGTGCGCTTGGCAATGGAGCTGCCTCAGCTTGCCCTTGTTCTCACCCACATCCTTACAAACACTCCTGCCTTTCTGACGGGAGATTCAGTGAAGTGACAAGTGAGCAAACACAATCATCCATGCCCGCCCGCACGCGCAAGCACACACACATTCTCTCTCATGCACACGCACGCACGCACGCACGCACGCACGCATGCACGCACGCACGCACGCATGCACGCACGCGCACACACACACACACACAAACACACAGACAGGCACTTATGCACGCACGCACGCATGCAAGCACACACACACACTCGCACACACACACACACACACACTCAGAGCACTGAGTTCTTAGCGACGTATCAGCTTGAAACAGAAGTCCTGTTAATTCTCTTGGAAAATCTCTGGAATTATTCATGCTTCCATGGCAGCCATTATTTAATGCAAATAAACACAGAGCTTATCTGTTGATTTGAATATTCATTTTGCACATGGCCAAGAGGCCAAATGAAAAATGAGCATTTTATAATGTTAGTCAGAGAGGTTTGTCAGTCTACTAATGTGACGGGAAACAGGCAGTTTGGGATTAGTGCAAGTTCCACATACCTCCTTCCCTGGGGAAGTGGATATTGCCAGGCATTCTTGCCTTTAAGACAATCTTTGTACGTCAGCATCTTGAATATTTCATTGAGAACACGTGTCTGTATGTTAGACAGTTTCACTGCCTGTCTTCCTGGTGGAAAATAGCCTGGTACACTGAAAAAAACTCTCTGTGGTTCAACGTCTTTTACGTAGGTATATCCTAGTCGAAATGAATAATGACAAATGTCAAAACTTTTTAGCGTAGGCTCTCATGAATGAATCGTCATTTAAATCTACTTATAAAACGTCTTTTATGTGCTCCATAACCCAACATTTGGTGAGAGTAATCTGTATAGCACAAGGAATGAGACAAAGATTAGATTGTATTTATTTTTTAAATTTTTCGCCCCTGAAACATCCTTAGGAGAGATAAACCTAAAATCAGATAATAATATTTTCACCTCCGGGCATATCTCCTGTACGATCTGTGTGTCAAAACAGGAGGTCTTCTCAACTCATCCATATGTTTTCCACAGGAAGAAAACAGCATCTTTGAATGGTGCATCTTGAATCCTGTTTTTTTCTTCTTCCTCCCCCTTGCTTATTTTCCATCATTACACAGTCAATTAATATTTGATTGGGGTGAACTCTTCCTATCTTTGATGTGGGCTGCAGATGTCAGATGAGTCCCTAATGAGGCCTGCTTCCACTCCAAGATGAACAGCATCTGAGATTGCTGCTCACGCTATTTAGGACTCTCTCTCTCTCTCAGCAAGCACACACGGCCGCTGCGTTAACAACTTTCGGCACACCCAAATGAAAGTGCTGCCATATGCAACAAACTTGGAAACAAATGTGATGTCCTGCAGGGATGTTTTACATGTATACAGAAAAAGAGGCAATGTTATTTCAACTTAGAGAGTGCTCTGGGAGATGATCATTTGGCTTAATTTTTGAATTAACACTGCAATTTTCACTTAGCCTACTGCATATATTACACCATGTACAGATAGATAATGTAGGCTCACTGTGCAATTTAATATGACCCCTGTATTTGTTTAGTTGCTTCAAATGCCAATTGTTCAGCGTAGGAAACTTCATTTTCTGTGTCAAATGTAATGCAAACTTTATTGAGTGCTGTATGCCATGTTAAAACACTCACACTTTTTTTTCTCATTCCTTTGTCTCAAAAACATTCCAAAATAATTATACGTCTTGGTTGGCTGCCCTGGCGAACGAAATTGAAATCTGCGTTGTGTCAGGAGCTGATGAGAACAGAAACTATGCAGATACTCCCAAATGTCAATTTTCAAGCGGTGCTCCTTTCATTTCCGTGCCAAGGCTACGCACACAGGGAGAAACCTGTAGTTTTGTTTGATTGTGTTTAATAGCCTTCTCTCGCCTCTCTTTTCACGAGAAAATTGCAGCTTCTTCTCGCAAGAAGACAGAGAAAACCTGATACTGGCGTGACCTTAGCAAATCGAAAAGATGTAATCACAGACCATAGATATGTGTTTTGTTAGAACCCCGTATTTGTCTGTTTACTTTTTGTAGCCCAGAGAGCAAACAGCCCGCCTGCCCGCCAGACATTGGGGATCATTGTGCTGTATGCGGTGGATATGAGTAGTTGTGGGCAAGCTGTCCCAGGCGTATGAGTGAGAATGCGAGGTGGAGTTTAGGTTTCATTTAGCTGCAGTTGAAAGGCGCCTCGCCCTTGCCCCTGTTCTCCACCACATCCGTTACCGTGAGGTCTGAGCCAGGGCCCTTTTCGATCGATGGCTCCTGTCGGAACAGCACTCTGGCCCTCGGCTGCAGGGGTGCCGACAGGGGGGTACAAAGGGGACAGTTTTCCCGGGGCCCAGGGAGAGAGGGGGCCCAGAATTGGGTCCTCATTACATTGTATCAATGGGGCTTGGGGGGGGGCCCTTTCAGATGACTTTGTCCTGGGCCCGGCCAAAGCTATCAGCGCCCCTGCTCAGCTGGTTGCACAGTTTTAGCCCCCCTGTGAAAACTGTTCGCTGGCTGCTTTTGCTCTTGTTTGGTCTCCATTTTTAAAAAACTGGCCGTGTGGCTCTGAGAGTATAAAGGAAACCCGAGAAGATAAGATTTGGTTTCTGCTTGAGTTTCTGTCCTTATTTCAACATTTCAAAAGGCAGCATGATAAATGATTCAAGGCTTGAGATTCCTATATCTGCAGCCAGGTCAAAGCAATCAGTTTTGTGGTGTGAAGGCCATCCTTGTTTGGACAGAGGCCTTTGATCAAAGAGACAGGGTTTAGTCAGAGTTGGGCTGCTGGCAAAAGCAGCAATTTGTTTACTATTTGAAGTGACATTTGAAGTGCAAATGCTTTCCCTGTTCTGAGGTTTATTTTTCAGATGCTTCTATTTTTCTTGACCCTTGACAGTCCTTTCTATAAACCAAACTCCTTTCTTCAAAACCAAAACCAAAAAAGGACTACACAAGGGTAGTGTTACCTATAGTAGTTGTGCTTTTCAGCAGCATCGGCATGTTTTTGTTCTCTTGAACTATCAAAAATTACTTTTTTCATCATTCTTTCAACCACTTTCATTTCATTAAGTGATGTTTTAAGAAGGTGAAAATGTAAGAAAATATTGAAAACATCTAGCTGTGTATTCCAGCTCCTGCGACGCGTCCGGTCTTTAGTATGCCTAGAGGATGCTCTTGTTTGTATCAGCCAGAGTCAGCGTTCTCTGGCATCACAATAGTGCAGGGCTTGTAAAGAGATATGCTTATGCTTATAGAGAAACAGCAGCCGATACTGATACTTGAGAGTGCTGTGTGGACCCAATCACTCGCCTCTGGCCAGAACCGCAGTGTCTGCATGATGTCACATCGGGGAAAGGCATACTGTACGCTTACCGAACCTGCTTTTCCGCCATTTCAGGACAACCCAGTGACCTACTTTTCGTGTGGGTATTGGTCGGGAATGGAATTCAATCAGCACTTGTTTGTTTGTGTGTAATGTCTACATGGTTATGGCCAAGAGCTTGTGGCTGAGAGGGTGACTACAGTTGGGGGTATAGCTCTCAACTCGTATACTGTCGTTTCATGGTGACACAAATATTAAGGAAATGAAAATCAACTTCGGCACTTGTAGTTGTACTTGTTTTTTTTATCTAGACTCATTTTTTATCTGGCTGCTTATACCTACTTTTATACTCTCAGGACATCAAAGCTGGCTTCCTGTTTTGGCTTCCCTCCGCCTGTTTTTAGCTGAGAGCCGCCAGGCAGCTTTCTCCTGGATGTCTTGGCCTGTGTGTGTGCGTGTGCGCATGCGCGTGTGCGTGTGTGTGTGTCTGTGCGTGTGCGTGTGCATGTGCGTGTGCGCACGTGCGTACGTCCCTGCGTGTGCACGTGCGTGCGTGTGTGTGTGTGTGTGTGTGTCTGTCTGTGCGTGTGCGTGCACATGTGTGCGCGTGCATGTGTGTGTGTGTATGTGCATGCATCTGTGTCTATTAGAGTAATTTCATCATCCCCTCCACATCTGGGACACAAGACAATGAGCAGCAGCAGCAACATCTTGTGTGCACATCACATCCCATCACATCACCTCACCCCATCTCACCTCACCTCCACACTATCACCTCATCAGAGTCCATTACAGCAGAGGGATTAGCTCGGGAGGGAGTCCTGGCCCCCACAGCACAGCACATGCTCTGGCGGAGATGAAAGGCCAATAATACGAGAGAGAGAGAGAGACAGAGAATGTGTGAGGGAGAGAATGAGTGAGTGGCAAATGGCATAGATGAAGAAAGACATGAAGACAATATATGGACAGAGAATAAGAATATGTGAGTGAGTGACTGACAGTGAGAGGCCATGTAGACAGAATTAACCCATTGTGTCCTGGAGACACATATACAGGTTTTTCAGGATTTTGAGATTTTAGCTGTTTTATTAACTATGTGGGTATGTTAGAGCTGAATGAACACATTACAATGCAAGGGGAGGGTATTGGCTTTTAAATGTAACTCATTTCATGTTTGTATGTGCTTCGGAGGCTGAGATATTTAGGATTTAATAGGAAGAGGGCACCCTTTCCCAAAAAGGGCTTAGGACAAAATGGGTTAAAAGAATATTAGCAATGGAGAACAAGATGTGAATGAATGAATGAATGAATGAATGAATGAATGAATGAATGAATGAATGAACGAGAGAATGAGCGAGTGACAGAGACATAACAAAAGAGCGAAATATTGAAAATATATAGACAGAGAAAAAGAGAATGTGAGTGAGTGAGTGACGCACTGACAGAGAGAGAATACTGTATATATAGCCAGAATACCGTATGTGACTGACTGACCAAGAGAGACCTTCTAAAAGAAAGAGATAAAAGGCTACATTTTCAGAGAGGAGTCTCACAGTCACATGAATATGCAAATGAATGAATGACTGAGTGATGAGGCATTCAGAAAGAGACAGCAGTAAGGACAACGTATAGATATTCTTCTTTCTTCTTTTACTATTCTTTGTAAGAATGTGAGTCAGTGACAGCTACATATAGAAAGTCACACAGACACAGAGAGGGAATATGTTGTTGAGACAGATTGATAATATGTGAGTGACAGATAGCGAGAGAAAGAAAGAAAGAGAGGGAGATAGAAAAGGGTACTTTTTTTTTAGAGATGAGTCTCTCAGTCACCCCCCAGGCAGCTATGTAATACATTTTGTCAGCACTAATATGGTGTCTCGGTGGAGCCTTTACAATGCGTGAGGGCCAAAGAGGAGCATGTCCCCAGAGTGTCCTCAAGCAGCAGGGAAATTTCATTGTAGATAGAAAGAGAGATGTGTTGCCAAGGCAATCCAGTAGGGAGAATTCTCTCTCTATCTCTGTCTCTGTCTCTGTCTCTGTCTCTGTCTCTGTCTCTCTTTCTCTCTCTCTCTCTCTCTCTCTCTCTCTCTCTCTCTCTCTCTCTCTCTCTCTCTCTCTCTCTCTCTCTCTATCTGTCTGTCTCTATCTGTCTGTCTCTATCTATCTCTAGCCCTATCTCTCTCTCTATCTCTACCTTTGTCTCTCTCTCTCTCTCTCTCTCTCCCTGTCCTTTATTCTTCTTCATGTAGCCCTATTTCTGGGGGGGGGCGGCGGGTTTGCCACTGCTTTGCTTGCATAAAGATGAAAGAATATCATGAAAGTGCAAATACATTTCTGAGGTGAAGTGCAGTAGTCATACATCAATAGGTGTATATTTTATCTAAAATATTTACCAGACGCACTCTGGCCAATGGAAAATGGCCAATATTGAGGTGTTAGAATGTGTATAGAAGTATTTTAGTCAAATATGCCAATGTTGAGGTGAAGTGAACGCAGATGAATGGGTTGATATTTTATAAAATATTTACCATTTTCACATTGACAAATGCAAAATGACCAATATGCAGGAGGTGGCACATGTGCATAAATATAAATATGAGGATTTAAACCAGATTTATGCGAATCAGGCTTTTCCTATGACATGTTCCTTGAACATTTTGCAG
>NC_085880.1:26080281-26085281 GCF_034702125.1 Engraulis encrasicolus
GTATCGTATCGTGGGGCATTCTTAATTAATGATTACAAATGATCAAACTGCTGGCCCCTGTCCAATGCCCTAGCTCCAAAACATACTAGAAGTGGAAAAGTAATTGGAAAAATCGAATCGAATCGTATCATGGGGAATTCTTAATTATTGAAAATAATCGAATCCCTGCATTAAGAAATCGATATCGTATCATGATGTAGGCTGAGATTTATACCCCTACCTTTAGGGCAGTCATGGGTAAGCGGTTAGGGCGTCAGCCTTGTAGCCCAAAGGTTGCTTGTTCGACTTCCTTAAAAAGGCAAAGTGCAGTAACTATGACAACTGAGGAAATGCCGTAAAAGCCTTGGATTGGATATTGTAGTTAGGTCCACTGCAAATTTGACATAGCAATATATCTAAAACTGAACTTTAAGGCTTTGTTGCTAGATAAAGGAGGTGTAATAAAGACCATTTTCAGTCTGAACTAAATTTTGACAGAATATGTACAGTAGTTACTGCACTTTGCCTTTGTTGGGCAGGATACACAGTACAATGAGATTGAAAACAGCTCCTTAAATCCTGAAATGGGACGGTAAGGGAGTTAAATCACAATGGACATGAGTGAGAAAATATTGATTATGCGTCTGCGACGGGTTTTTTGTCAGTGCCCCGTTGACTCCCGTTGTATGGCGGTCTGTGGAACTCGAAAAACCTAATATCTCACAGAAAGCTTCAAATCGAAAAAAAATGCCACAGGTATGTAGCAAAGTGTAAGATACACCTGAATTAAGGCCCCAATTGCAAAATACCGACCTATTCCTTTAAAGGTGCACACAGTACAATGTATAATGTGCTGTCTACTATAAAAAACGTATATGCTAATAAAAAGACAGTGGAAACTCACAGAAGTACTCAGACAGACATACAGACAGACAGAAAGGTAACGTTCAGTGCACATCGTACGGAAAGTCTTCCTCCCTCCGTCCCACCAAGCTGCAGGCTGTCACACAGGATATGACCTCTGTCTACAGGAAATGTTAAATCCCATGATCCTCCTGGAGTGGCCAGGGATGAAACTTGAGACCTGTTTGTGTAACCACACACGCTCCCACATTCATGTACCCCCCCACCACCACCACCACACACACACACACACACGCACCCACACACACACACACACACACACACACACACACACACACACACACACACACACACACACACACACACACACACACACACACACACACACACACACACACACACACACACACACACACTGGGTTAATAATGACAGCCTTCAGCAGAGGCTTTGTTCAGCGGTTAGGTAGACCGATATTGTATTCGTTCCCATTACACGAAAGCGATACAATACACATTCACCTCTTTTTCTTACAGAACTCTCATGGCGGCGAGCAGAACAATGTTGGGCCTTGAAACGTGTGCAGCCATCCCAGCCAGCCCACAATAACTACTGTTGGAAAAACAACAGGGGCTCATATGTAATGATTTCCAAGCACTTTGCAATTCATCTCGTTTGGAAAACAGGGGCATTGGTAGGAGATCCTGTTTATAAAAGAGCGTGCCAATGTAAGCATTCCTCGCAGACGTGACTCTGGTGGAGGAGGGTAATATACTCAATCACTCGCAAAGCAGCCCCAATAAAGACACGCTGCCTCCCCATGCCCACTGCAATAACAGCAGATGATGCAGGTTAAGCAGAGAAATCAAGGCCCACCGCCTACTGGAATTAGGATACGGAGCGGCGCCAGCACTCTGCCGGCGTCGTGTGTCGATGTGCGCTAGCCGTCGAGCAGGGCTACCTAGCCATTATAACGCACTACAGTAGCGCCCCGAGGGGGTTATGGTTTGGAAGAGGGTTTGGGTTTAGGCTATGTTTGAAGCCTATTGGTAGTTCATATCGACGTAGCAGCTCATATCGACAGGCCAACGGAATTAGGATACGGCAGGCGCCAGCATAACATCTCTGCTTAGCGTATCAGCAGGCTTAGCTGCTCCCTACCAAACGCAACACAAGCTCAGGTGCGTTTCATTTCACTTCATTTCCTTCGACAGTTAGAAACATGAAGTTTCTCTCTATCACAGTTTAGTATCTGGTGAAACAGAAGCAGACATTCCCGTTTTTTGAACTTTTCCAAAGGAAACTTCCCAGATCAGATACATGTAATGATTGTGTACTCTGGAAACACCCCCGGACTCCGACAAATTGTGGAAGCGCTCAGTAGAGAAAACAATGTCTGTCGGTGTCTTTTTAACGTGTTTGTGTTGTTGTTTTTTCTTCTTTGTAGCCAGGGCAGTGTGCTCTGCGCCGCCGAGCAAATCTTCCCTTTCCGTCGTGGGCCAAGTATTAAAGATGGCCGCCGTCCAAATTCCAAACAAGGAGCATTAGCGGTGAGTCGGTAGTGATGGACCGAAGTTGCCCTTGCATGAGGGGAATGCGTCCTGGCCATCCTCTCCGGGGAGTTTAGCTCTGTTGGCTCGCCTTTCCATATTACTTACATGCAGGAGTTGATATAAAACACTCGATCGATGATTCCTCTGGCCGGGTGCAGGCAGGAAGGCCTATACTATTCTCGGGCATTCACCCAACACTGCTGCTGTTGCAGGGTTCCCGTACTCTGGATGTGTGTGTGTGTGTGTGTGTGTGTGTGTGTGTGTGTGTGTGTGTGTGTGTGTGTGTGTGTGTGTGTGTGTATTGATCATTGTAGTATTGGGTTCCTTTCTTTTCCTCCGAGTAGTCGTGTTTAGTACAAAGGTGAGGGAGTTTGCGTGCGGTGGTGCTTTTCTCTGAAAGTGGGTCAGAGAGCAGATATGTCATTCCTGTTAGTCCTTTGCTCTTATAACGTCACACAGCTGATAACACCAATTAACTGATCCAGCCATTTAATGATGTCTTTCTTATTAGGAGCAGCTGCTTCAGAAAATGGTTGCCTCAAATATGTGGTGTGAGAGAGTGCTCTGCACACCTGGTATAAGCTCCAACATATATTATTTATTGTTAAACAAACAGCAACGTTTCGATCCGCTAGTGCGATCATCCTCAGGCCTGGCACCTGGATTGCTGCTTTTGTGGATGTGCACGGAGTTCAACTTCAGATCAAATATGTTGGTAACTGTAGGTATATGCCTTTGGCAAAGCGAGCATTCATAGCTCAGTGAAGGAGAAGGAAGAGATGCCCTAGTCTCCCTGCTGCAAATGAAGAGGACATCTCTGTGTTATTTAACTCGCCGTCTCACTCAACCATCCTGATGCTGGCGAGACCAGAGGAGGGCAGGCCAGTGTGCTTTCTCTCTCTGCTTGTATCTAGTGTGAGCAGGGAAGCTGACAGGGGGGTGGACAAACGGGTTAGTTGTCCCGGGCCCAGGGAAAGAGGGGGCCCAGAAATGGGTTCTCTTTACAAACCCGTCTCAAAAGAGTCTTTTGTTTTGTTTTTAGTCTTCCTCGACATTTGGTGCCATTTATTGTCCCCGTCCCAACTCTTTTGAGACGTGTTGGATTTATCAAATTAGAAATGAGTACATATGTCCCCCAAAACAATATGTTGTCTTTTCACTGTTCTCCATCTAATGAATAGATTGAATGTTTTGAAAATGATAGCATTTTGATTTTATTCACTGTTTACCAAACGTCCCAACTTCACCGGAGTTGGGGTTTGTACATTGTATGTAGTGGCTAGTGGGGCCCATTCAGATGACTTTGTCCTGGGCCCGGACAAAGCTGTCAGTGGCCCTGGGCGTGAGTATCCTGGTGACACCACAGGAAACAACACACCAAACGGCTGCTCATAAGTAAGGCAGATAAAGCTCTCTGGGCTCAAAGACGTACGTTGCTCGCTCCTCTTCCACCAGGTGTCTTTGCCACCTCGCTTTCAACGACAAACACACCCTGAAATGTCAGTGGTCCCTCGGACTGCATTGGGGATCTGGAGGAGGACTTATTGATCGGCGCAGCCTGGTCTCCCAAATGTATTCCACTGGTATTAAACACTGGAAAAGGCCAGCGGCAGCCACACAGGGAAGCCCTGGTAGATCACAGCAGGGATGATGGAGACAATCACACAAAAGGTGTGGAGTAGAGTAAAGGGACAGAAAAGAGGTACAAAGAAGAAACTAGAAAGTCACTTTGGTACATGGAAGGCAGATAAAATGGAGAGAAAGAGAAAAGAGACAAAATGTGAGAAAGAACGCACAAGAAGCACAATAGGCAGAAAAGAGGAAAGGCAGAAAGTAGGTCAGTCTGTGTCATTGCCGAGGTCAGCATTGAAACGAGAAGAGGAGGGGAGTTTTTTTCAGACTCATCAATTCTCTCCCCTGCTCAGCCGACACACATCAGTTTTTCCATCGATTACTATAATAGATGGCCCTTTGATTTATTTCCCAGAGATCTGCTGGCGTGTCGATATCAGCTACCGTTCAAGCAGATCTACCAAGCCATTACAACGCACTACAAGTGCCTCTAGGAGTTCGCAGTAGAGGTTGGGTTTGGTTATGTTGAAAACCTGGGCCAGATAGAGAAATTCTGAGACACCCAAGGTTATATTTTTTCTCCTACTGTCCTATCTTCAATAAAGTCAAAAAAGAACAAAAAACAAAAACAAAACAAAACAACAAAACATTGGTATCTCATCTCGACGAGGCAGCCCATATCAACACAACACCGGACTTTCTTTTTTATTACCTTGGCTTAGTCACTCTATAGATGTGGTTACTTAGAAACCAAACCACAAGTCAAGACTTATCTATTTTATTGATTGTGTTTATTGACTGATTGAGTGATTGAATGGCCCGTTAAAGGAATTACTTTTTTCTTGGATCACATTAGTAAAATGATTAATGGAAATTGTCAATCATTTAATTCATTGCTTATGTGCGTGGCTGATTGTGGCGTGTGTGTGTGTGTGTGTGTGTGTGTGTGTGTGTGTGTGTGTGTGTGTGTGTGTGTGTGTGTGTGTGTGTGTGTGTGTGTGTGTGTGTGTGTGTGTGTGTGTGCGTGTGTGTGT
>NC_085880.1:26090281-26132781 GCF_034702125.1 Engraulis encrasicolus
TCCTCTCCGACCAGCTCCGACGCCACTGCCTCGGCCGACACTAGCGCCAGCACCACCACCACCACCGCCACCAAATCACCCTCCGTGCCCATCTCTTTCAAAGAGGCAGCTATGGCGCGTCGCTTCGCCGTGCGGGCGCGCAACCAGATCACCAAGCGCAAGCGCATGTCCCTGGTGAAGGAAAAGAAAGCAGCCCAGACACTGAGCGCCATCCTGTTTGCCTTCATCGTCACGTGGACCCCGTACAACATCATGGTGCTGGTCAACACCTTCTACCAGGACAGCATTCCCCAGTCCATCTGGGAAATCGGCTACTGGCTGTGCTACGTCAACAGCACGGTGAACCCCATGTGTTACGCCCTGTGCAACAAGACCTTCCGCACCACCTTCAAAATGATCCTGCTGTGTCGCTGGGATAAGCAGAGGCGAGAAGGAAAGCAGCCGCTGCAGCAGAAACAGGCCGTCCGTTTCCACAGGAGGTTACCCAGGGACTCGACATAAGGCCTCCATATGCTAACATACGCTATGCTAACATATACATAGGCCTACATACAGCAGCTGCTCGGGGATGGATTATTATTCTCCCAAAGATGGATTAACGTGGTGTTTATTTGCTAGTGGACAGGAAGGCTTTGACGTTTATGGATGAGCTGAGCAAACATTTTTGGAGTCTGCTGTGAGCGACCTGTTCGGTTCCTCTTTTGTCGTGCGAGCTGGAAGCCAGAGGCCAGAAACGAATTCCACCGAAACTGTTACTGAACGGAAATGCCACGAGAACAAGAAAGGGCTTTTGACTGAGGAAAATCTGCTTGCTGTCTTTTACCTGAAAAGATTTCCAGATTTTACTTTGATGAGTAATTCTTATTTCTCAGCATATTTTCTGCCAAGTCTCCCGAAGGTGTTAGTTTTTTACCTCAGGCTTGTTAAAAAAAAATATTGGTTTGAGTAAGTAAACCTACAAGTAGGTTCCTGATCTAAGAGCTGGACATTAAAACCACTCATTGAACACAAGAAAGGAAAACTCTTTTTAGCCCTAACATTTTCCCGTATGATTCAACAATTTTGTAGAAAATTTAAGAGGAACATTGTGAATTGTCACTATCAGTATTTGTATGCGGATTGAAAAAAAAGTGCTTAGAAGAAATTATGGATAAATATAATGTGTTCTGTACATCTCAAGCCATGTTAGAGCAGTTTACGTTTTTTTTTTCTCTTGATTTGGATAAATCTTTGAATTTTGACAGTACTCTGACCGTACAAGCTGCTGTTGTGTTCTGTGCGTTTTGCTGTTTACATGGTTTGAGGAAAAATACATTGTGTATGTATCAGAAAATGTGTGTGGGTATATTGCTGATATTTGTACATTTTGGGTGATCTGTATTTGATAACTTTGATAGATTATAAATGAACTTATGCGGTGTACTCTCTTGTTTGGGAATTACATAAGTGTTTTTGAGCATAACAGTGATGACCTGGTTTTCCTATGGGGCATATTTAAAACAGATGTATGCCATCAATCAAATCATACAAGAACAACACTAGGTAACTTCAGTAGCTGCCTTGACAGAGTTTTATTACGTGATTTTAATTATGAAGAACACTCAAGGCATTGTTTTCAGTCATGTTTTTATTTTTTTTCACCATATTTGACAGCCCATCCCACAGTACCTGACTGATGAACTCTGAAATGAAGTTTGTGGAATGCAAATGAACGGAATGTAATCACAGCTGGCGTTGTCAGCCTGTCATCTTCCTTCTTTAACATAATGATTGTTGTGGGCAAACTCCCATGATGTCCAATATTCTCCAAAATATGCATTATGATTTTGACATGGTTTGATTAATTAATAGTGCATACCTTCCACACATTAGCCCTAGCTTTCATTAATGGATGAATTTATTTCTTCATCATAAATTATATACATCCATGCATGTACCCATAATGAATTCTGCCGCACACCCATGTAGAATCCATTTTGGTTAGGTTTTGTAACCTTGCCATCGACAGTAAAGAGTCTGACAATTAAGTGTCCAAGTCTGTATGCGTAATTCAACTCGACTTGTAGAAATGATCACACAGAGCAGCAGTGCCCTCTGCTGAACAGACATGCACATTACACTTCAGCAACAGTTTCTCAAGTTAGAACATCACAGTGGGAAGAATGGATGATCCAGTGAATGAAACAGTTCATGCCTTATCGACAAATCAACATTATGAAATTTGGTTCAGCCTTATTATTCATAAAAGAGAGAATGCCTTAGACTGACTTCAAGTCAACAGCGCTAGTGAATGTCAAACAGTGTACAGAAGAGGTGGCAGATCCATACCAAAGTGTGCAGTGTATGACTACATGTGCTTTGCCCTGATGACTTAATTACTTGATTCAAACAGCTGGCTTCTATCACTTGGATGACATAAAAAAAATGTAGATGTTTGTTTCATCACAGTGTCCCTTTCAGTGACGTCAAGAAGTAGATACAAACATTTGACAACAGATTTAGACCAGAAACTGATCCATTTTTGTTTTGGTAAAACATGGACTATATCTGGTTTATGTTGTGACGTGTGGTCATGTTTATTATGGGACTGATGTGCATTTATTAACAAAAATATTTCTGAATGTTTACAGAATATCATTTTGTGACAATTTGTGATGTGTAATGAAATGCCGTTCCAATGCTAAGCATTTCTATACAGCAGTCTTTCCTTTTTGAAAACAAATAATAAATGTCACATTTTTAATGTGATGACTCTTGTCTTTTAAAATTCATATGGTGTCTATTCTTTTAACTATTCAGTATTTTAACCCCCAGCCCCTCGACTTCAAAAATGACCTTATTTCCATGACAAAATCTATTCAAGGGACCTACATGGTCAATATTTGTTGTCAAAGTTGCTTTAGGGGCTTTTGTTGCCTTACGCACTGGGAAAATTCTGACTCACCATTTCAGTTTATTTAAGTTTGTATCAATTCCATTTCATTACTATTCTGATGGGCGTTAGTACTTGCCAATGGCTACTGTCTACATGTATGGGTTCACGCATGTATGGGTACAAAATGTCCCCCAAGGTATGTGCATGCTTCCCAACCACTGTGGTCACAAATCTATTGTGTATCTTTCAACATGTTAAAGGTACAAAATCTCTGTGTATGTTGAGCTGTGAGATAAAATGACACACAATCCCTACACTTCTGCTGAAAACGATGGACCCAGCTGGCATCAATGCAAACCTACATCAAATTACATCAACATTAATTGTACTGCATTAAAATCCTGCCGTGAGGATGTTTTCCATAGCCTGGCAAGCCAGACTAAAACATCAAAGTTTAGTCTGGAATCACTCAGTTCAGGTTGCTGGGTGACATGGGTGGGACCAAACCATTGTTGCTGTGGTTCAAATAGAGCTCCGAAGTCACCCGGAAACATGTAGCAGACTGTTGTTGTTAATGCTGTTGTTAGCATTTAAGGACTTTCCGGTTCCCAGCGACGACCGTGGGGAATGGGGACAAGTCTCAAATAAGGTGTGTGTGCAAACACGCGATTAGCGAATCCTGCAAACTGACGAGGGTATTACAAATAGGCTGTAGGGATGAGATGATTGATCATTTTTGTGTCAAACGGCGACATAAATACGATGTTGCTATCACATACTTAACCCGCAAAACTGGCAGACTACAGGAGGGAGATTTCAGGAGCCGTGACCATGGTAACCCACGGCAAACCGACACAAACCTTCCTGGTACGAGACTTTGGAAATACTTCTAAGCTCTGATACAGGTTGTTTTTCACTCCTGGTAACACTCTTTTGATGAAACGTAAATAGTGCCATAACTGCAATTACTCCAATCGCCTTGGTTTAGTATACTTTCAAAACTTACCATCAAGGTGAAGTTTGCTCATGCGACTATAGCTCACACGAGAATGTGAGATGTAGTTCCCAAAAATTCAAGAGTAGCCAAGGTATAGCAACATTACTTTATTATCGTTATGTTTAGGTTGATAAATACACACGCGTTATTGTGCTGCTTCATTTGTTACCAAGGAAAGGATGCAGGGATAGGCGAATGACTAGCCTGGCCGCGCCAAAAACCCCTACAGCAGCGGCCACTAGGGGCGTCTAGATTTCTAGGCTAGCGAATGACGGCTGTCAAAGGACCACTTCAGTCAATTTCAATATGCTGTTGTATTGCTCACGCTACCCTTGACTTGTCATTACCCGGTGATGCCACATTTTTCGGCTAAGCCCTTTCCCAGATATGAGCTATTCTAATGGGGGCAGCGTTTGTTTACATTTTTTTTAATTAACATAGGCCTACTCCAAATATTTTCCATTAAGGTACCGCTGTTTGCTAGTTGTCTGCTGTTGTATAACCTTTCGGATGTTTTTGGGAATAAATAAAAATGTTTTAATGAAATGTAAACAAAGAGCTGCCCCCATTACAATGACCAAGATCTCTGAAAAGGCTGAAGAAGAAGGAAAAAAAACTCTCAGGTACTGACAAGTCCAGGGTAGTGTGAGCATTACAACTGCATGCTGAAATTGACCGAACTGGTCCTTTAACGTTTGTCTTATATTTTTGTTAACCCAATGTTAAAAAATATATTCCTGGAAACCGGATTTCCGTGAAAATGCTAATCCGCGCATACAACTCGTCGTCACCCACTTAGGAGCTCTATTGCCTCTGCACTGACTTGGGCAATGCTATGACCAATCAAATAACCTCTTTTGATTAGCCATAGCCATCCTGCTGTTTCACGGTCACGGTCACAAAGCCGTGTCATAATCCTGCCAAACCCACCCCAAAGATTCAAACAGGGTACATTCCAATATGCAGATTTCCATCCTCCACTTGTGCTTGTGGCCTCGCATTTTGCTGACGCCCCGCCTCAATGGAAAAAACAACAAAGTTTCCCTGCTGTCAGCCTAGCCAAAACAATTTTTGGGGGACTGTTCTTCATGCACCATCCCGATTGCAAATGAGGAAGTGACATTAGAATTGAGCTTTTGATATATATTGAATACATTTTCTGTTGTGGATGACGTCATCGTGAGGTCACAAGCAGGCAGGTGAGCAAGGGAGGGCGGAAGTCCGCAGATTGGAATCCACTGACAGAGGAAAAAAAACATGCATTGTGATTGTTGGGCAGGGGATGGTAATCTTACATGGACCAGTGATAGAACAATACACAAGCCATATTTTTTACAATATTTTATTCAGTAAAATTATTCAGTAAAGTATATCTTGCATATGACATGCTCCATGACAAAGAAAAAGATTGACCCTTTGCATTAATCATAAATGTATACTCTTGACCGATATATACACTAGGCCTATATTACCAAAAGTATTCTCAAACCTGCTTTGACTCACATACGAACTTAACTGTTCATATGTGAGACAAGGCAGGCTAGCTAACACTTTGGTAATATAGTGTATTCTTTGCGCCAACATACTCTATATTACCAAAATGATTTGCTCACCTGCCCTGACTCACATATGAACTTAACTACCATCCCATTTCTAACCTAACCTTGCGGGCAGCCGTGGCCTCGTGGTTAGAGAGTTGGTCTTTCAATCTAGGGGTTGCAGGTTCAAATCCCCCCTGACCCCTACATCTCCATCCATGGCTGAAGTGCCCTTGAGAACGGCACCTAACCACACATTGCTCCAGGGACTGTAACCAATAACCTGAAAAATAATAACTGTAAGTCACTTTGAATAAAAATGAAAGCATCAGCTAAGGGCAGTCATGGGTGAGCGGTTAGAGCGTCAGACTTGTAGCCCAAAGGTTGCCGGGTTGGTGGGGGGAGTAATCAACCAGTGTTCTCCCCATCCTCCTCCATGACTGAGGTACCCTGAGCATGGTACCGTCCCGCTGCACTGCTCCCTAGGGGTGCCATTGAGGGCTGCCCCCTTGCACAGGTTAGGCATAAATGCAATTTCGTTGTGTGCAGTGTCACAATGATAATGGGAGTTGGAGTTTCCCAATGGGCTTTCACTTTCACTTTAAGTGTAATGTAATGTAATCCATAGGGTTCAATATGAAACCGGGCACCTTTTGCAGCTATTTCAGGTAGAATTCATTTAGAAAGACTGTCCACATGGTTGAGGAGGGTGTTAATAGGACGTTTTGACCATTCTTCCAAAAGTGCATTGGTGAGCTCACACACTGATGTTGATTGAGAAGGCCTGGATCTCTCTGCTCTAATTTATTCCAGGTTAGTACTCTGTGCAGGCCAGTCAAGGTCATCCATACCAGACCCTGTCCTCCATTTCTTTATGGACTTTGCATTTAAAGTTCCTTTCACTAGAACTAAGGGGGCAGCCCAACTCCTTAAAATCCACTCCACCTGAAATGTAACATTCTCCTGGAAAACTCCAAACACAGACTCGTCCATCAGACTGCCAGATGGAAAACAATGATTCATCACTCCAGAGAATGCATCTCCACTGCTCTAGAGTCCAGTGCTGATGTGCATCCGAAGCTTTGCATTACACTTGGTGGTGTAGGCCAGTGGTTCCCAACCTTTTTCTTAAGGGACCCATGTTTTTACTATTGTAAACTTTGGTGACCCAACCACACGAGCGCCCGCATGAGACGGAGTCACAAGATGCCCTCCATTTCCTGCGAAAACTTATTTTAGTTATTTTATTCCTCAATTCGTCTTTGGTCAAATATAGAATAAATGTTTAATGTAGCACTTACAATTTGTTGCGTGTATACATTTATTACTTAAATGCTTTGTCTTTTATTCAACATGGGCTATATATATTTAAAACGAAACCCCTTAAAATCAAGAGGGCTCCGCGACCCCCTGTGGATCTTTGGCGACCCATAAGGGGGGTCCCGACCCATAGGTTGGGAACCACTGGTGTAGGCTACTGTAGGGCTTAGATGCAGCTGCTCGGCCATGGAAACCTATTCCATGAAGCTCTCTGCTGCATAGTGTACTTGGCCTAATCTGAAGGTCACACGAAGTCTGGAGCTCTGTGGTGATTTACTGTGCAGAAATTCGACCACCTCTTTGCACTATGCGCTTCAGCATCCGCTGAACTCTACGTCAGTTTTTACTACCACTTCATAGCTGAGTTGCTGTTGTTCACAAACTCTTCTATTATCTTTAAATAAAGCAGACCGTTTAATTTGTTGCATAGGTGGCATCCTATGACAGTTCGATGATGGAATTCACTGTGCTCTTGAGGGCGGCCCATGTCTGTCTGCCTAGGTAATTTATTTTAATATACACCTTTGGTCAGGCCAAGTGATTAGGACACCTGATTCTGATCACTTGAATGGATGAGCAATACTTGTTGTAATAGTGTATCTGTGTGTGTTTACGTGTGTGTTTATGTGTGTTTATGTGTGTGTTCGCGTGTGCGTAAGTGCGTGCGTGCGTGTGTGTGTGTGTTAGTGTTTTTCTGATCAGTGTGTGTGTGTGTGGTGTTTGTGGTTTCCATAGCTATAGCTAAGGGGTAAGATGACAAGAGGACATGTGATGATACCCACCCATCTTCATGTGACTGAGGAAGAACAGCAGGCCTGCATTGATCACAAACATTCATTTGTCCTCCACACAATCTGCAGTACAAGGGAAACCACACAGACAAGTAAGTAACTCTTTCAATTTCATGTCTTTCTGTAATATATAAATTAATCTACTGTGTGTATAGCAAAAATGAACTGCTTTGATAGGTAATCAAATAATTAACTTAAATAATTAGTCTATTACTCAGATACTGTATTTTTAACAGCATACAAACAAATAAGTGACTCTTTCAAATGCAAGATGTTTGCTTTCCTTAACACAGTACATAGTACATTAATGTGTGCATATTGAAAATTAATGACTTAATTTAATATTACTTAGATACTGTACTCCAAGTAGAAGATTCAATTTACTTACCTTTGCTGTTAAAATGGTAAAAACGGCAAAAATCCTCCTAAACCCATACTTTATTCAAGTCACTGAACAGAGCGATTAATCTTATGCTTGGCTGATAGCCCTGACATGTATAGACATATCTTTCACATTCTCCCCTGATGTAATTTCAGGCCTGGTTAATGCATTAGGAGTGGCTGCTGGCTGCAAGTCTCAAAAAAATGTATTGGCAAGCAACACAACACTCCCTGACTTCCTGATGTACTGTATAATGACCAACAATAACAATTGAGGATATGATATGCTATGTCGTACTGCAACTGGAACCAAGACGATGGTTGTCATGTGATTGGCGGTAATGCAGTTCGAGGAATTTCAATACTATCCGGTTACTGCCCATCTGTATACATTGCATTTACAGCAATTAGAAAGCACAACATTCTTGAAATTATAGTAATAGGTATTTAAGTAGCAAAAAAATAAGTAATGCGGTGCAGAAGATTCCTAGGTCCTTGTCCAGATATGAAGACGCTAGACTTAAGAGGAGAGGCAACCTAATACACCGCCAGAGGTAAACAGCTGACACAGTACTCCTGTACTAACAGTAATGACTGTTTAGCTAGAGGCTTCTGAGGGTTGAGTGCAGATACACTAGCGGTCATTATGTCCCTGATGAAGGAGTCGACTCTGAGAGCGGCCGGCGTACTGTAAGAGGGTCTGAGCCGCTGAGCTCGAGGTCACATCCTGTTGGCTGAATAATTCACGAGTGGCTCTCCTACCGGAATCTATTTTAATGATGTAACTCGATCAGCAGCGTTTTCCGGGAATGTGTATAAAATGCGAAGAGGCGCTTGCCTCTGAGTGATGACTGTGATGAGACTGAGTTGATGTGTTAATTCTTGGGGATGATGTAAGGGTTTCATGGCATTACACACACACACAGAGGCACACAGACACACCAACACACACTGACACACACACACACACACACACAAACACACACACACACACACACACACACACACACACACACACACACACACACACACACACACACACACACACACACACACACACACACACACACATGCTTGCAGGAGAAAAAAAAAACAAATCTATTTTTAGCCTCCCTGTCAGGATTGCACAAGATTATATTCCATCCGGAATGCCCCTCCCCCCTATGAAAATTATTGTGACAATCTATAATACTGAGTGTAAAATCCCACAATGAAATATAATTAGATACAGACATAAGTAAATAAAACAAATGCACCCTTATTTGACAGAATTTTTATCTGAAGAGATCAAATAGAGAGTATGTGATCTGAATAGATATATGATATCTGATGTAATCTAAATACATAGCTTGTGGCCATGATACAGTATGTGGCAATAATCTGCTTTGTCACTGCTTTTTGCTTTGTTTTCCCCCTGAAATCCAGCAATCAGCGATGCAGACCATCCAGACCATCGAGACCCAGCTTCCGATGCTGCGGGAGAGCTTCCACACCACTCCCTTCAGGCAGAGCGCAAGGAGGAAGAGCAGCTTAACTAATCTGATTCGAAGACAACTGCAGCAACAGCAACAACTCGCATCAACACAGCAGGGCCATCAGCCGCCGACTTTGGAGGAGGGGGGGCGTGCCCGCACGGAGCATGCTCGGATCCGCCGCTCAGCCAGCAGTCCGTCATGCGAGTCGACAGTGCTGGGAGCAGATGGGCAGGAGAGGGAGTGGGCGAGAGAGGCAAGGGAGCAACGTGGGGAGGAGAGAGCAGGGGAGGAGAGGGCGCATGCCAGCCTGCTCTCCCTCACTGCAGCGTCACAGGCACAGGCACAGGCAGCGGTGGTAGAGGCAACGTCACAGCAGCTCCAGTCATCACCGGAGAGAGGCAGCGCGAGTGTAGTGAGTGTGAGAGTGAGCGAGGGGAGAGCTAGAGGAGGAGGAGGAGGAGGAGGAAGAGGAGGATTAGAGTCTGCCAGCAGTAGCAGCAGCAGCAGCACAGCAGAACAGATTCCACTCCACCTCCCGCCCCTGCTACAACACGAGCGCGGGCAGCATCCTCAGCCAGCGCTTAAGCCACAGCTTCACCCTCTGCCCCAGGATGGCCTTGCTGTCAACACACAGGGTGCCCAGCTGCTGAGGACCGCCACTGCCACCACCGCCACCATGGGGAACCAGGAGGCCAAGCAAAGGAAGGCAGCCGCCGCGGCCGCCGCTGCAGCGGGGACAGAGGGGACAGGCAATGGGTGCAAGAGCGAGCATGGGGACCATGAGAGCTCCAAGAAGGGAGCAAAGAAGCCACAGAGCAAATCCAACAGAGCGGGCGATTCTGCAAAGAAGAAAGCCAAAGCGGACTCTGCTGCTTCCACCACCACCACCACCAAGGCCTCGGTCTTCTCCAACTTCAAGAAAGGCCTGTCTCGGGCCAAAGGGGCATCCCGCGAGAGCATTCTGGATAGCGGTGGTGGAGCCAGCCAAGCCGGCTCAGGGATTAGAGCCGCCGATGTCAGCATGTCGTCAGGCGACGAACTGGACGGCATAAGCGACAGCGACCCCGAGCACAGACCCCCGGCGACGGCGCTGCGGGCCAGCAGGCAGTCGAGCCCGGAGGAGGGCAAGAGCGCGGGCTCGGACAGCTACAGCTACCACTCGGCCACAGACCACCAGGACCTCCTGGCGGACATCCAGCTGGCCATGCGCATGCAGCATGGCACTGGGGGCGGCGGCATCATCACAGACGACCTGCTCAAGGAGGCAACAGGTGAGGAGTGCAGTGGCGGTGTAAGCCTGCCTCGTGATCCCACCATCCCCGACGCCCTGTGCGACCTGCCCCTCGATCCGGAGACCGGCGCCGGCGAGGCCTTGGCCGAGGATGAGGATGGGGCCGTGTTGGAGGAGACTATGCGCAATGACACCGAAATAGAACAGAGTGAAAAGAAGAAGACCAGAGCTCGGGTGTCGGATGGCTCCAGCGAACTGAGGGCTGAGAGCTGCCCGATGTCTTTGCATGAGGTTCCGCAGCTCACCATCACCAAGACGCCCAGCATGCAGAGCTTCCAGGACACCAACACGACCACAAACACGTCCTACGAGAGCGCGGACGAGCAGCAGCCCGACGATG
This sequence comes from Engraulis encrasicolus, assembly GCF_034702125.1. Lineage (NCBI taxonomy): Eukaryota > Metazoa > Chordata > Actinopteri > Clupeiformes > Engraulidae > Engraulis > Engraulis encrasicolus. Next base: position 26,101,290 of record NC_085880.1, read on the forward strand.
GGGGAGCGGGGAGCTCGGACCTCGGGTCGCCCCTCGAAGAGGGCCTGGATGGCCAGCGCGACCTCCACAAGGTCTCCCTACCCTCCGGGCTGGAGGCCGTTCCGGAGGTGCCTGGCACTTGGGTGAAGAGGCCTAGGTCAAGGGGAGCTGGGACGGGCAGCCCACTGAGGTCACATAAGAGCGTGAGCAGTGTGGATCTAAACATGGCGAGGGATGAACCTGACGACGGGAGCGGCGCAAGAGCTGAACAGCTGGGGTTCCTCTCCTCACAACGCCGGACCAGCAGCAGTATCGCCTTCACCCAGTGGGGCTCACAGGAGAGCTCAGAGCAGGAGGGGTCTCAAACCTGCCGATCACCTCCCAGCCCCGGGGTGGCCAAGCTTCACCCCACCATCCACCCGCTGTATGTGAAGACCACCACCAGGCAGCTGACCTCCCCTGGCCACTCTCCGGTGGGCTCCCCGGCCCAGAGTCCCCAGCCCCTGCGCCGGCAGAACTTGGGGGGAGGAGGCTTGGTGGGGCCCGGGAGCTCTAGGGTGCCGGACAGGCGTCGGGCCCAAAGACAGAGGTCCAGTAGCATTGCCGGGCCCATCAACTACCCCCCGGACTGGCCTGGGTTTCTTGCAGGCCTGCGGAGCGGGTCGGAGGATAGCCCTGAACCGCCACAGGAGAAGCCCCCCGGAAGGAGGCTCGGCGCCAGGCGCACATCCTCGTGTCTACAGACGTATGGCGGAGGAGGGGGCTTTTCACTGGATGTTTTCTCAGGTCAGTACACCCACAGTCAAGTTCTGCAGTGTTAATTCAACACTCATAGTGGTGGTCCTACTGTCTAAGAGTTGAATCAACAACTCAGAGTTTTCTGTGCAAGGTTAATCACTGGACAATGTGTGGGAATATGTATGCATGGGCGATCCTGTGGAGAACAGATTTGAATGGATTTTTTTTTATCATCTATAAAAAAAATAAACCTTTAAATGGCTCATGATAACTGAGTTATTTGAGAACAGTGAATTTAATGAATATCATTAAAAATGTAATGGGAGGCTTAATGGACCAACATAATGAGAGACGATTCAAATCTAATCTGTAGGAAAGCCCGCTAGCCTCTGTGGATCACGTGCAGAGTACGGTGACCCTGCCTCAGGTGTTTCTCCCCCTCTCTACATCCCCCCCCCACCCCCCTGTGATGAGTGCTGGAATGTCAGGCCGCTCTGTGGCCGCCAGCTAAGAGGTCTGGCTTTCTGCATGGCTGCCTCTCTATGCGTTGGGAAGCCTCCTCTCAGAGCAGAGCAGAGAGCACACATGCTTATGTTCAATCCCATGCTTCTTCACACACGCTCGCACGCACGCACACTCTCTATCTCCCTCCCTCCCTCTCTCACTCCCAGTCTCTCCCTCACTCTCCCTCTCACACACACAAACTCCCTGTAATGTAATGATGTATTGACGTATCTGTATATTACGCGGTGACACGCTTCACTTGAGCTCTGTACTGTACTGCTACGTTATAATAAATATCCACGACAAGAGACACATATTGTGTGCGTATCGTGACACCCCCCATCCCCCCCCCCCCCTCTCTCTCTCTCTCTCTCTCTCTCTCTCTCTCTCTCTCTCTCTCTCTCTCTCTCTCTCTCTCTCTCTCTCTCTCTCACACACACACACACGAACGCACACACACACACCTCCTTCTTTCAGAGCTTGGCTAGCTAGCTCCCACAGACAGACACGCACACACACAGAGCAGAGCAGAGCACCGCAGGTCACACTAGTGCCTTTTGAAAGGGTCACATGAGGACCATGAGAGGGAAGAGATCGGGAGGGTGGGAAAGAGTCAGAGGAAAAGAAGAATGGAGAAATCATCATCTATGATTGTTAGTGGGTCTATGATTTTACTGCTTAACTGTTAAGTATTCACAAAAAGCAGTATTTCTCAGCATGATGGTAAATAATACAGAATAAGAATGAAGAAATAATTAAACTATAATAAGTTTTTCTCGCTTTATATCTCGCAGCTGGGGACCTGGCTAGAGGAGGAAGACCTATACCAGTTCAAGAGATACTAGTAGAAATTCCTGAATATATTTGATTTATTTTATTGGCTGACTTAAAAATACTTTTGCATGAATGCAGATGACAGATCACTATAATGTGAAGCATGCTCTCACCTTAGGCCCTTAGCCTCTGATTTTGAGACGGATTCTTCTCTCTAACATTATTATGGCCTTTACCAAGTTATCCTGAGGTGTGGGACAGCAAAGTCACAGAGATCTTTTGACAAACACACAGAGTTTTTTTCATTGAGTTCTATTATTTTAATAGACGTGCTAACGTTATCTGCTAGGATATAAGACATTTTACTGTCAAAACAAGGAAAAACAAGCTGCTGTTTTTGAGCTATTTTGACAGGCTGACTGCTCAAGCTGTAGCTAAAACAGTGCAAATCTTGGCCAGAAGGCCATGTCAAGGAAATTATTATGGCTTAAATGCCACACAGTTAACTTTATGCACAGTGTGAACATAATTTCTTAATTCTGTAATTACATAATTTCATAACAGGTGTTTGAATTACATAATTTCATAACATGGTGGTCATTCCTACAATAGTAGATCATTATGGTAAGGAATGGGAGGGAAGGAAACAACAATATCACATAGGTCTACTACATAGAAATTCAAAAAGGGCTGTCACAATATTCTTTGCATGGTCAGTAATTCATCAGTTGTTTTTTTTCTTTTTCTTCTCAGGAATATAATGAAATGCTGAGCTGTGTTTGCTCTCTTTCAACGGCTAGTGCATAGCCTTAAGTGCCCTCAACATACTGCAACAGAATATCTTTGGAGTCCGAAGAAAAATGTGGATGGCCTCAAATGCCTTTGTTCAGACCCCAGAGATATTCTGTTACACTATTCAGTTGAGAAATGGAAATAATCAAATGTAAGAAACTGGAGTCCATTTTTTGTCTTTTTCTTCCTCGTAAATAAGTCAAACTGATAAATGTTCTCTTTTGTCCAGCTGCTGCCAAGTGATTTTACAACCCTACAGGTATAGACCAACAATACCTACTTGGTAAATCAACTCATTATGACTAAAAAAGCAAATGGACGAGAATTTCACAAGGGCGTGAAAGTAGGGCCTATGGTAGGTCTAGACCTACAGCTGAAAACTTGTTTATGTGATGCCTTAGGTTACAGTCTACGGTTAAGATAATCTGCAGAACCATGAGAGCTCTAGGAGCTAACTGAGTAGTCCTACACTCAGTGAGCCCATTCCAACATGTGACCTTGCCTCCTCCACTTGTGCTTGTATTGTGGCCTCGTACCAGGAAGAAATATGTCGCGCATTATAATTCAATGTATTGCAAAGGCTCAGTTGTAAAGTCATTTTCTCATTTGTAAACTGGACAGTGAATGAAGACTAGTCCCCAGAAATGGTTGTGGCTAGGCTGACAGCGGGGAAACATCTGGGTTATGTATATAACCCCAGTTCCCTGAGAAGGGACCAGACCTATTACTCATGGGACATGATCGACCTTGGTTGATCCACGAAGCATTTTTTATATCTTTAATCAAGCCGAATGGCAGATGGCTGTGTCAGTCAAGCTAGGGTCCGCCCACCGGCGGCGGCTATTACTGCACTGACGCCCATCTCACTTCCTCTTTCGCTGCTGAGCCCCTCAGCAGAGACGCCGTGTGCTCAACCTAGTAATAGGTCTGGTCCCTTCTCAGGGAACTGGGGTTATATACATAACCCAGATGTTCCCTATCGCAGGAACTGCGACCTATTACTCATGGGACCGTCTCCAATCCCGCACACGACGTGGCTATGCAGAGGGCACCATTCGGAATACGGTGCAGTGAGGGCCCCGCAACTTCCCAGGGCAGGGCCCCACCACCACCAGAACCACACACACAGTATGCCAACGCCCAGCTATAGGGGAGCGACAGGTAGTGGTGCGACTACACAGAGGCCAAACCTCCCCGTTGCCAGCAGTTAACACAGCCCGTGGGGCAGAGGGTCAGCCACCTCCCACATGAAGAATCAAACAAAAGAGTGGAGAAACTCCACCCTGTCGCCCTCCATATGTCAAACACACATCCATCTGTATATGGGCCAAGACAACGACACCCCCCTCGTAGAGTGTGCACACAGACCCACTGGGGGTGCCAAAGGAGTCCTCTGTAGACAAACTCAGTAGCCTCCACCCATACGCGGCTGGAGCTCTGGAGCTGGGGCTGGGGCAGGTAGAGACCCAGTCTCTTTTTGGAGAAGTCAATGAGCAGGGCTTGACTCCACGGCGAGTCGGAGAGGACTGGAGCCCAGGTCGAGCGAGCCCTAGGCCTGGCTGGAGCTCTGAAGCTGAAGCTGGGGCCAACCAAATATGCCAACTTACGCCTGAAGTGGGCCTTACCTCCCGAGGCTGCCTCATGACAAATACATAGCAGAGTGCAGCACCTAAACCCTGTGTGCCATCCAAACACAAGCGGAGGGCATGCACAGAGCAAAGCTCATGTAAATAAACCCCCAAGAACAACCCAATGGGGGGGAGTGAAGAGACCAGCTAAACAAGGAGCTGACATTAGGCATAAGGCTGTGTCCACTGCGGGGTGGGAAAGCCGCATTCTGGCGTAACACCGCCGCACCATCCTCCGCAGAGAAGCGCGGGCAGGCCGGATGTACCAACAGCGCATGTACAGTATGTCACTGAGGCGCTAGGCCAAGGACAACATCACCAACAATACTGTCTCACATGCCAATTTTTATTCTTTTATTTATTTATTTATTTCATTTTCAATGGCTGAGTTAGGCCCGCAGTGCCGTCATCATCAAAGAGGGCGGTACAGAGGTAACAGGGAATGAGTGGCAGAGAGAGAGACAGGGGAGGAGCAACAAACTGACCCAGGTCGGTAAAACGTAAGAGTGCTCAACCATGTAGGACATGGTAGGGCCCAATAATTATGTTTGAGGGAAAGCAGCTTGACACATGCTGACGAGAGAAGCCCAAACTGGGGGTCCACTCGTGCCCGTAGAATTTTCAGCAGGCCCCATGCCGACAAAGGCCCGGGTGGGGCACGCCATATGCCCATCATGACACGTGTCATCAGGGGATGCGAACACAGAGTTGCACACCCAAACCCAGAATGACATGTTGAGACTGCCGCCACATCCAGTGTAATTGTCAAGGCTGCCATCGCTTGGTCCAAAAGATGCCGGGGAAAGCCAAGAGTGCCGGCAACAGGACACTATAAGGAGTCGGGCCCCAGGTAGCGCATCACACCAACAAACATGTCACGCCAGCGCAGAAAGCAGGAGGGCAGACAGAGCCCTGGAATTCTGGAGAGCCCCTGCCACCTCACCAGACAGGCCGACATCCGATAGTTACAGCCTCTCCGAGGCCAGGCCACTAGTGCCGGCCGTGGCCATGCTATCTCCCCGTCGACCAGCCTCAGTAAGTCCTAGCACAGTGGGATCACCTATGGCGGGCCCACTGCCAAACAGCAGAAATCGAGAAAGCATGACTGGGCAGCTCCAGCTGGAGCCACCAGAATACACATAATCCTCATGCACTCTGGCCAGGAGCAAAGGGAGAAGGACAGTTGGGGAAACCATAAAGTGTCCCAAGGTCCAGGGCTATGCCAAGGCAGCCACTCCCCAGGGACGATTATCCCCCTGGGAAAGCTCACAAAGGGCAATGCACAGTTAGCCATATTACAAACGGGTCGATGTTGGCCCTGCCAACTGAGATCAGAATGCTCTCCCCCACCTTTGTACGCAGAAGCCATGCTGCTGCATGAAGGTAGCCCCTGAAAGCAATGCCACATAGAACAGGGGCAGGGAATGTACTCCATCGTGCGCGGTGATGTATGCCAGTGATGTTCAACCTATGGGCCGGGGCCCATTGGGGGGCCCTGAAGGTGTACCAAGGGGGCCTGGAAATAATATTCCAAAACCCACAATCACATTATGGTGTGTGTTGCTGCTGATTTATGTGAATTTTATTCGTATTCGGGTCCGAGGTGGGCCCCGAACCTTTGTGACAATTTCGAGTGGGCCCCAAGTTGGGAAAGGTGGGGAACCCCTGATGCATGTAATCGCCAAAGTGTCGTCTGATCCAACCTACACAGGAAGGGGCGAAAGCCTAGCAGCACTGTGAGGAGCCCAAACACCTTGACATGTAGTTTGGCTTGGCTGGCGGGCCAAAAGCCATTGACCACCACGCTGTGACCGATCCGTGGTGGATGCATAAGGTGCCATGGTTAACCGGCCCCCCACCACACTGACAAGCACTCAGGGGTCTACCAAACCCCTGTGCCTGTCCCTGCTTGGGTAGAAATACTGAGAAGTGCGTCAGACCCGAAAAAGCCCCAGTCACAATAAGCACATTGGCAAGGGCACCACTGCCGCGCCAAGCATGCCCAATAACTACAGGGACAACTGTGTTGTCCCCGGCCAACCCAGGGAGAACAGGCTGAGTGACATCAGTAAACTGTTCATGCGCTCCAGGTACAGTAGGGGATGCGGGCCCTTAGAAATAGGGGCGAGTCAGACTGAGGAATACAACCGGCTGGGCCAGGAGAAGAAACCTCTGAATGACTCATAATAATAAGAAATATTATGATTAGCTCGGCCATCATAATAATAATCATTGTTATCATTATTATTATTATTATTATTGGTATTACCATTCTTGTAATTATTATTATCATTAATAATAATAATAATAAATCCCGACCTCTCCCAATGGGTCAATGATGGCATAAAGAGAGGTGGACGGTCTGGGCTGTAACACCGCTATAACAGGCAATACCAAGCACGTGAACACGCACGAGAGAGAGCGAGCGAGCGCGCCGAGCTCCACTCCAAAGCCTGACTAGAACTCCTAGGATGCAAACGCAGAAGACCTGTGTCTGACATGGTTGGGTATATATGTGAAATGAGCAGACGTCAGATCCATAATGACGACCCAGTCATTAATTGGCAAGTACACTCGACGAAAATGTGCATGTGGAGTGGACACAGAACAGAGCAGTCCCCGGTGCAAGACCATAAGGCAAGACAGAGGCTGGCGTGAAAACCCTATGTGCGTGAATGACAGCAAAATAGGCAGCTGGCATAAAGTAGCCCCCGTTGCGCAGCCACCAGACATCTGGAGAGCGCGCACGGAGACGGGGCGAACCCAATTACGCACGCATTGCCATTGAACCAGTACAAAATGTGAGGCCCCAGTGGCAACGCAAAACGCAGGAATATCCTGCGTCAGACAAGAACAGACATAGTGCACCAGGCAGACGTCAGTATCAAGAAATATAATACAACATAGAACCGGGCGAATGCACCCGACAAAACGATGTGGAGTGAGCATTCTACATTCCCGACATTTCAGTCACTTTATTTACCCTCAGAGGGAAAACAAGTATAACTTTGCCCGGTATGCCGTAAATTGAGGCTCGGGCAGACATAGTGCGCCAGGCAGACGTCAGTATCAAGAAATATAATACAACACAGAACCGGGCGAATGCACCCGACAAAACGATGTGGAGTGAGCATTCTACATTCCCGACATTTCAGTCACGTTATTTACCCTCAGAGGGAAAACAAGTATAACTTTGCCCGGTATGCCGTAGATTGAGGCTCGGGCACCAGCTTTCGGTCGTGTTAACAATTGTAAATAGTATTGCTAGCCAGTAGTCGAAGCAAAACCATTGCGCGCTCCCGCGCGTCGATGTCTGCCTGGCCAAGCTGTGTATGAAGCCCGTCCAGTGGGCGCAAGAGCCAGACACGGAGATAAGCGCGCGCCTCGTCTCGTGACTGTACACAAAACGCAGGGAGTTCTCCCCTTTTGCCAACCTCATAACAGTAGCACGACCATCCTTATAGCAGAATAAGGGCATGTTATAAGTCTGGTTTCCCGTTGCAGAGGCCCACGAGAGCGCTGCGAGGGGTACTTTTACTGTATTTAAATTAATTAATTAATCCAGACCTGTGCCAAGGTGAAGCGCTGCGTCTCCACTCCCTTTATAGCCGAGATTAGGGAGGGTGAAATGTTTGGATGTCCTGCACAGAGGCTCCTCAGAGCGGCAGTGCAAGATAGGTAGCCTACCTTTAAGGCATTCACAGATAGTCGTGCAATCACAGACCGTACATGGGGGGAGAACAACATTTTATTTCACAACTGACCATCAGAAGGGACCGTGCAAACCATCAGTGTGCAAACAGATCAATTTGTTTATTTGATGTGTACATGACATGTGTTCGGGCAACATTGGGCGAACCAGGTGCTTATGTGAACATACAGTGGGTCACAAGTGTGAGGCACTGGGTGTGTCCTTACGGTGTACAACGGGGACCATGGGACAAAACGTGCCAGTGGTCCCACATACAGTAGAGGTCGGCGTAATCCAGCTTGTGTTCGGTAGACGTCCCCGTCCGTCCATACATGCGACAAAGCCCCAGGCTGCTGCTCACCGGGCTAGTAATAGGTCCGAGTCTAATCGGCCTACGAGCCCAACTTACCTGTGTCAACACTTCCATGCGCCCAGTACAAGTAGTCAAACCACCCGTCAGAGCCATGCTACAGGGCGGGGGATAGGCTAAAAGCCTAACTGAGCTAGCAGCGCGCGCCATGGGCTAGAAGGGGGTACACAAGCCGGTCAGGGAGGGGTCGGAACTCAGGGGCTCGAGGAGCTAGCTGGCTAACCGGCAGGCTAACACGCTCGACTGGCCTAGCAGACGGGTAGAGACGGCGTCTGCATTGAGGATAATTCCGTTGCTGAGACGCTCTCTCAGCGTGCCTAGGGGAACGCAGACCAAACACGAAACAGGGTCCTTCCCTTTGGGAAAGCGGCTGTATCGTGTTCTCCCCTCAGGGAGGCGCGTGCGACCCAAGGCCCCCTCCATAGATGTTCGTATCTCGAGGACATCTGAAAATCCTGTAAATAAAAACATCTGAAACGACAGAGAAAACAAGTTAAGAATCGCGTGGGCACTCTTAGCTGGCGTACACCGGCTATTACGAGTAATACGCCACACGGAAATTCATTAACAAATAGCAACATTGTATATTTTAACAATGTCGTAACAGTGATACTTTACGTGGACCTTTCCCGGCGAAGCAAGAAAAGAGGAAGTGAGATGGGCGTCAGTGCAGTAATAGCCGCCGCCGGTGGGCGGACCCTAGCTTGACTGACACAGCCATCTGCCATTCGGCTTGATTAAAGATATAAAAAATGCTTCGTGGATCAACCAAGGTCGATCATGTCCCATGAGTAATAGCAAAGAAACTCAAGAGAAAGAACAATCTCTTGGCGGGGAATGCATTGGCCACGGTGTAGTACGGGGGCGTTGCCTGAGGACACGAGTGGACGGAAAATTAACTCCCTTGCGCATGGTCATTGGTCAGTGGGTGCGATGGATGCCATTTTCGTACTCCCTTGCACATGGTCAGTGGGGGCGACACCATGATGGATAATTTGTGGCCAAGTAACGGCAGCTGTTGGTCAGCAGTAATTGCTGGGGGTAATTAAGGACAGCTGACAGACATTCACGCTGTCCTATGACCTGTTCCACAGTGAATAACATTTCCGTACTCCCCTCGCCATCATTTCCTACTACGCTGTTATGACGTGAGTAAGCCCTCTTGTCTCAAGCCTCTTTGGACAAGAGGGCTTACTCACGTCATAACAGCATAGTACGAAATGATGGCGAGGGGAGTATGGAAATGTTATTCACTGTGGAACAGGTCATAGGACAGCGTGAATGTCTGTCAGCTGTCCTTAATTACCCCCAGCAATTACTGCTGACCAACAGCTGCCGTTACTTGGCCACAAATTACGGAGTACGAAAATGGCATCCATCGTGGATGGATGACCAATGACCATGCGCAAGGGAGTTAATTTTCCATCCACTCGTGTCCTCAGGCAACGCCCCCGTACTACACCGTGGCCAATGCATTCCCCGCCATGAGATTGTTCTTTCTCTTGAGTTTCTTTGGTGCTAGGTCGCAGTTCCTGCGATAGGGAACTTAGTTGTTTTCTCCACGGAGGCGGGGCATCAGCAAAGCGTGAAGCCACAAGCCCAAGCCCAAGTGGAGGACGCAAGGTCGCATATTTATTGGAATGTAGGCTACTGGGTAAATAAAATTGTTATCCACGCCCAGTGACCTTGACCTTGGTGTAAAATGAAACGGTGCCGAATCTGCTTAAGGGTTATTCACAAACGCGAGTGCCATGCGCTGGTTCAGCAACATCTGCGGCTTAAAAAGACAATGTGGCACGAAAATAATATTCAAGACATAATAGTAGAACTCCGTAGTCCAACATAACGCCTATGTGTGTACTAGAAACTCTGGCCGTCGTTGTTATATTCCAGTCTCAGCTCCACGCTACCACATGGATATGTTGGCATCTCAAGCACGCTTGCACCGATACTAAACTTTCAAAATCAAAGATTTACCAGGTAGGCTAGCCTACGTCACTTCATATTCATATTCATATTAATATTCACGCCTTTATTATTTCGAAAATGTCCGTCATCCAAAATCCGTTTGATATGGATCATGGAAGGCCTGGCCCTGGACTGAGGGCACCTGTCACGCGAACATGACACATCTGAATGGAAGCAGTCAACAACTGGCTGCGCGTGAAGCTAATGGTTTTGTTCCAAGCATTGCCTTGTTATTCAATTGATACGGTTATGGTGTTTTATTACCCACTCTCGATCCACTATTTCGTGTTTTCCACATATTTTATTCAATAAGCCTGTAGCTGATGCAGGTGAACAATTTACTTAGAACAGCGCGCACCGATGAAGTACTCACCCACGCTGACTAAAATCACTCTGGCAGGTGCGCCCATATTATCAGGTAGGCTACAATGCAGCGTTCAGACATCTTCCAAACATTACATGGATTGTCTGGACTGTCAGATTCAATTTGCTTGACTGGGGACAGTTTCTGACAGGGGGACCGTTTGTCCAGCAATGTTCATTAGATTACCAGTTATGTGGATATCAATTGCGTCTTTATTTTCTAGATTTCTATGGTCAGCTCCCCATCGTTTTGCTAACAAGACCCATTAATCTTCTGTTCTCTGTACTAACCAACTCTTTATTGTGTCCTGACATATCTTGCCCGGTGACATTGGTTCAATTAGCCACGAAGTAACCGTTTAAAATTGTGTCTTGGCGTGTTCCACTGAACCAGAGGAAAGTAGCCTATCGAGTTTGTGTTCAGCTGACAGATGAGTGATGTTTTTATGGCCAGACCCTCTAAAACTGCACTCTCATGCTCCACCTAGCCTGTGGCCGTAATGATGCTGCTGCTGCTGCTGTCTAGGCTGAGTGATTACATTGCCTGCATCAGTCTCAGCTCAACTAGGAGCTGTCAATGCTCTTTTAAACCAGGCTGGTGGGGAATTTGTAATCCACACCAAGGCTCTCGTATATATATATATTTCCATGGCAACAGTCCCACTGTACTATATTTATGAATATGAATGAGAGATGGGGATACCGTACCTCTAATAGCCTACTGCACAACACTCCCATTGTGATTCAAGTAAACAATATCGGCATGCAAATGTGCAGAATAAAAATTTACTGTAGTTGTAATTTGTGTGGCAGTTGGGATGAGGTGGGTGTAGGCTACTAATGGATGTGCACACGCTTCAGTGTCCCATATGTGGTCATGTAAGTGGATATGTTACTGTACCTATACCTGCACATGTACGTATAGTGAGCTACATATTTTCGAACTATTCAATAGGGTAGGCTATGTCTTATGACATTACAATCTCTCTCTCTCTCTCTCTCTCTCTCTCTCTCTGTCTCCATCTCTTCATCTCCCAGGGCGTACTCTGCTGTCGCGTTGCTTGGCAGGGGGTGAGGTTCCCCCAGAGGAGGTGGAGACGCTCTGCTCGCGCTTCCTGGCCTTGGGGATCCTGCAGCCCTTCAGCCACTGCTTCAGGGAACAGCTCCAGGCAGGCGAGGTGCCGGATATGCTCACGTTCAACGTAAGACACACACACACACACACACACACACACACACACACACACACACACACACACACAAAAGCATCTCTATCATGCTCTACACACATCACAAGTCCATACTAAGTACCGTAGAAGCCAATCAACTTCCGACTGTAGGAACTAAACCAAGCTTGCCACTTCTGATCTAAACAAGCACCACAACCCAGAGCCAGGTAGATTGGCTATTTATGGAAATCACCATTGTGAGACATTCTTACCTTCAACTACCTTACCTCCATGGTCCCCACATAGGGTCATATGGTTTTAGGGCTGCACGATTATGGAAAAAATCATAATCATGATTATTTTGGTCAAAATCATAATCACGATTATTTTGGTCAAAATCATAATCACGATTATTAATCACGATTATTGATTTTTGCAGATTTTTTTTTGAAAATTATAACTAGATGAAATATAACCAAGAATGAATTACATACGGGATGAGCAAAATAGAATGGATTGTAATAAAACTTCAGTGGACAGATTTCTGGCCAGAAACACTAGCCTGTCAGTATTTTCTGGATTCAAGGACGCTCTCTAAAATAGGTCAGTATTGCCACGATTAAATCACGATTAAAATCATGAGTTCGATTTCACTATTTTATCACGATTTTGATTATTTTTCGATTAATTGTGCAGCCCTATATGGTTTGTTTTATTAAGACTTCAGGTCATGTCTATAGGGGTGTAAACTGTTCCCAATAATCACAGTTGGCCTGTCAAAAACCAGTCACATCTGATCTTAACGTGCACAGAAATCCTGAGATGGGTAGATTGACTATTTATGGAAATCAACTTATTGTTAAGTGCTCGGGCAGAAGGAACACATTGCAGGGTGTCTAGTTTCTCAAGCAGGTAAAGACACCTCTGGCAGAGATCTTTATCTGTTCCTATTGTTTCTTTTTTCTCTCTGGTTTTCCCTGGAGAGCAAAGTTTGTTCTCGTTCCAAGACTGAACTCATGCATATGAAGCACTGAATCGAGTCAGAAGTTTCTCACTTTCCCTGCCACACTTCATTAACACCTCAACACCTCCAGTTGCCTTCTCACCTCCAGAATGCACATGTCGGGCTATATTCGGAGATCAGATGTCATGTAGAAATACATTGAAAAAAGGAAGGTTTCCACAACTTTTGTCGACAGGTGCTGAATCCTAATGTCAAATTATACAAAATGAGAAAGAAATGGATGGCCCCTACACTTTGGCTCATTTTGGAACAGGATTTTTTTGTAATTATAAACATAACTGCATTTCCATAGTAAAAAATGAATGATCTGAATGAAGGAACGATTTCTCACGTGTTGTACCTGTAGGAGTAGGAGTCTCTGATAAGGTCAACGGTGGCATCATTTCGCCATTAGATGAAATCATGCTTGTGTAGAGATGGATAGATCATGTTGTTGGTGAACGACAGGTTGATGGATGTGAATTTCTAATGGCTGAATCAATTGATGTTCATTTTGCTAATGGGTGTGCGCTGTGCAGCCCTTGGGCTGTTGGACTGAATTTATAGTTCAATATCGCCATTTACACAAATGATATGCTTACACACAGATGTTTATTATGGGCATACTGAATTATATTGCATTTGCGTGCACACATTTTTTATATTAGCATTGGGTCAAATGTCTGTTCGTCATATTGCATTTGCAAGCTCTCAAAAAATAATCTATTCCACGCTGTGAGATGGAGCGTAACTAATGCCTGAGTGTGGAGCTTACCTCAGCTCTGGAGAGCTTGATCTTCACATTTTTTTAACATTATGGTGAGGTTTCGTTTGGAGTGGGTTTTTATTTATTTTTTCCTTAATGGGGGCGAGAGGTTGCGTGATGCTGCTAAACAACAACGTACCCAGTTAATGCGAGGGGTTGTTGCCATAGTGACGACGGCTTATTTTTCAGGGTTGTCATTAGCCTGACCGCGTTCTGAAAATAGCCCCAATGGGTTGAGATCCCTTTCTGATCAGTGAGACAGAGCTGATTTGTATTTGAATAGATGAGTGTTTATTTACAACCACATACAGGCTCTCTCTCTCTCTCTCTCTCTCTCTCTCTCTCTCTCTCTCTCTCTCTCTCAGACGTCCACACATCTGCTCTGGCGGGTTATGTAAGAGCTCCACGTGCCCGACCTCTCTGTGGCTCGTGTCCAGCTCAAGGCGCTCTGTCTCTGGGTAAAGCTCAAGCGTGCCGCTGCAGATCTCTTGCTTCTGCTCCCAGTGCTTTGGGGGGTTTAGTGTTGGTGGAGGTGATGGGGCTGGAGCTGGAGCTTTGTTAGTTATCACAGGCATGACAGCAGGGGCTTCTGCCCCCTCTTTATGACAGCTGGAGAGGGAGCCTGCTGTTTCTCCCAGCTTTACACACACACACACACACACACACACACACACACACACACACACACACACACACACACACACACACACACACACACACACACACACACACTTCCTTTCTCTCTTTCTCTTTCTCTCTCTCTTCTCTTGCTTGCTCGTTGTCTCTCACACACCAACACACACACACACACACACACACACACACACACACACACACACACACACACACACACACACACACACACACACACACACACACACACACACACACACACACACACACACACACACACAGCCTTTCACGCTAGCATGGTCATCATCTTCGCTCATGCGTCCATGTGCAGACCCACACGTGAGTCCTTTCTCACAGCTCATTCACGCTAACCAACGTGGATGTGGCCACCCATGCGTACAAAAACACACACACATGGTCTTAGGTATTCAAACTGACGTTATGGTCAGTGTCCGTTATTTCCCTCAGTGTGGGTTCATTCATGTTGCTGTCTGTTTTGCATTTGTCTCACTGGCCATGTCATTGGCAGTCTATTAGAGTACCAGCAATGTGATCTTTTTAAAAGCTGCACAGAATACTGTGAGCTTATGTAGTAGAATAGAGATGGTGTTACTTGTAGCGTGACCAAATGTAGCAAGCAGAGTTTCCTCATTCTGTTCTCATCAAATGGCAAAATGTGCTTGCCCTCTTTCTTAAAATTTGGATGTCTGTGACTTCTGTGTCTATTTTGCTAAATTGGGTAACATGCAAAGTGCCGTGCTAACAATTAAAGCCTACATGAGAAGCACCAGTGAGACAATTTAATGCAGATCTGATTTTACTCATGATTATTTTGAGCACATTTTTTATTTGGCTTTCAGTTCTTGCACACACAGTAACAGCCACAAAAAAATCCTTGTTTGTCATAAAATTTAATCTCTGAGTTGAGATAAGGCTCTTCAAATACGTATCTTTACTTTTATCCTAATAGGATAATGAATTCTTCTGCCATCCACATACACATGCTTCACACATTCACAAGTATACGCACATACGCGCGCACACACACACCACTCCTACTTCCACACACACATTCACACCCCTCCTCTCTCACAGCTCTGGTACAAGATCATGGCTGTGAACACCGCTGCTTATTTTTAGTTGCCTGATTAGTCTCACATTTAGTGGCACAATGGTGAGTGTGTGTGTGCGCGTGCGTGTGCCATGCCCATGCCCATGTGAGCTCAGCTGACAGCCGAGTCTTTGTCAAGGGCTCAGGCAGAGATGCCATCGTCAGTGCTAGGGAGTGTCAGGTACAGCTTTCTTTTGAAGCTGGGCAGCTGTAGTCTTATGCTAAAGACAGGCTCAAGCTACACCACATTATAATCGCGTCCGATTTTCATGTTGGGTTGTGCCGCACACATAGAGAGAATTGGAAGATGTTGACCTTTAGGTTCAGCCGGGAATCGGGGGTGATTGAGCCCAGCTTTAGTGAGTTGGTCCTGGGATCGGAAAGTTGCAGGTTCGAATCCCACCCGTACAAGTAGGAAGAATGTGAAGTGGCTGAATTGCCCCTGTGCCCTACATCTAATCCCACATTGCTCCACGGTCCGTAATTAACTCCCGGAAACATAGTTCCTTTGGATAAAAGGGTCAGCTACAGTAAGTATAATGAAATGTAAAAAAGTATAGCAGTTCTTGTTGTGCCTTCCAGATCTGACAGAAATGTGGACCCAAAACCAATTTGAAATGACTTGTTAATTGAATTAATTGAAAATCTGGGGTGGGACCAGAAGAAGGCAGATGCTGCACGCAGGCCCAGAAAGTGAATGACCTGGAGGCTTTTACTCACAAGGAATAGGCCAAGATTCTTGTGTTAAGCCATGTTTCACATGTGAAGAATATTATAACTGCCAAAGGATGTTGTAGTAAGAATGTGACTAAGGGCTTGAATAATTTTGACAATGTTGTAAACACAGAAAGGACATTTTTGGGATATCACCAGAATTATAGCTGTAATTTCAGTTGTATTTGTCTTTTTTATAACTCCTCAATTGATTCGATTACAAATCAGAAAGAAAAATGGTGGTAAAATGGCTAAAACCCTTAATTTCAGTAAGGGTTGAATCATTTTGAACACAACTGTTCGTGACATGTTTCGACAGTGTTACTTCTGTATGCATCAGAGGGTCACATGGGTGGTGGTGTGTGATGTGCTTTGTTGACGTGCAGCTGATGTTACGGAAGTATGACCTCCCTGTCAATAAATATGGATAAAACCTGTACTTGTTTGAAGCAAAACAAAACTTAATGGCCCAAGTTCAATGTGAAGATGCCCCCAGAGATGCACATCTGTCTTATCTTACCTCTTCTCTCTCTCTCTCTCTCTCTCTCTCTCTCTCTCTCTCTCTCTCTCTCTCTCTCTCTCTCTCTCTCTCTCTCTCTCTCTCGTTCCTTGTGACAGGAGGAGCAGCTGTACACCTGGACTCCAATCAGCCCCCACCTTCAGCAGTGGGAGGAACCGACGCGGCCAACGCTGGCCAAAAGGCACACGCAGCGCCCCCATGGGGCCAGAACGGAGCAGGTCAGCTTGGTGTGCGTGTAAAAGTGCACATGTTTGTTTGTGAACACAAGCATGCATGCATGTTTCTCCGGGTTTACATGTGTTATATTATGTTTGTGAGTGGGAGGGCGAGAGAGAGGTGTGCGTGCATGAGTGCATTTCTGGATGGATATGATATGGAAGAGTGTGTGTGCACGCGCGTGTGTGTGTGTTTGTGGGTGTGTGTGTGCGAGAATGTGCATACATGTGTGTGTATGGAGAAAGAGAGAAAGCTTGTGTATGTCGGTGCGTATGTGAGCGAGATGATAAAAGTGAGCGTGTGTAAGCCTTTGCTTGTACATGAATCAAAAGTGCCTTTGACTGTGCCAAGTGCCATTATATGATCCCGTGATCCTGCGCTAGTCTGCGTTCAAAGGCGCCGCCGCTAACCCCCGCTGTTTCAACATTCTGTTTATGTTACTGTACATTATGCTATGCCTCTCTCACATGTGAAGGCTTCCTGACTCCACTACACAGCCATTGCTGTACCCATCTGTGGAGCAAATGTGTGCCTTTGCCTGGCCTTGCCGTTCACACACTTTAAACAATTCTACACACACCCCACCCCCCTGCACACACATTTGCACATGCATATGCACACACACACACACACACACACACACACACACACACACACACACACACACACACACACACACACACACACACAAGCACACGCCATACACACTTTTTAAGGCTCGGGTTGATGAATGAGTCTGTGTATTTTATGAGCTGCTGTAAACAGTCTCATTTATTTCATTTGCGCACCGTTTGTTCTGGAAAAGTTGAAAGTGAACCCCCAGAGGAAGTCTCTGGCCGTGGCTGAGTGCTTGGTAACACTTAGGGCTAAATGTCTTACACCTGCACAAGCCGTTTGCAAGTGATGCATGAACACATGACTGGTTGGTAGCTGGAGGCTGCAAGCAACCGCCGCCGCTGCCGCTGCCGCTCCGACTGCAAAGCGTTCCCAGACGGTTCATGAAAGAAATCGATGATGGAAAAGTATTTATTTTTTTGTTAAATTATTAAAACGATGCAAAGTCATTTTTTTGTCTTCGGTCACTCTTGAGGATGGAAGCACAATTGCTTGGACTATATAGTGAGTCATGTGAAGTTCATATACTGTATGTAGTGAAGTGATATCTATTTAGTGAAAACCTATGCAGTGTTCGCTTAATGGATTAACCTATATAAGACATGTGCTGTGGCAAAGAGGAGTTATTTTTTAAACCAAAGTGCATTAATGTCTAATCATGTCTAAGATTATGTTTAAGGCTGTTTAAGAGTATTATCTTTTAAACATTGTTTTGAGAATTCAGTCTGACTACAAAAGCCATTTTCAAGTGAAGCATGAACTCACAACTGATAGCTGGAGGCATCAGCAATGCAGCCTGACTGAAAAACGGTCCCAGACATCTCATGAAAGAAGTCGATGATGGAGAAGTATTTATTTTTTGTAAATTATTTAAGCGATACCAAGTGTTTTTTTCCTCTCGAGTCACCCTAGAGTAGACTCTAGGGCCTAGAGATTGGAAGCACAATTGCGCTTCATAGAGCTACTAATCGAAGTCATGTAAAGTTCATACAACACTGCAGTGATTTTGGAGTATCTGCAAAGGCTCTATCAGACCCGATGTGCCTTGGCAATGTTAAACCGTGTTTACTCAAGAGCAAGAAGGTGAAGTGAATGGTGAGGTTATGTTTGAGTGATATCTAATAAACCTTGTGCTGAAAAATCTGTCTTTTTTAAATGGTGGAGGATTTTGTGCTGTGGTTTAGTCTGCCAACAGAGGGCAGCACTTCACCAGAATTACTGCAAGTCGATGGCTCCATCCGAAAGTCCCTACTGCCTTCCTATGTAGAAGGCAAAAAAGGAAGCACCTACAATATATAGTATGTCCGTACCCTAGTACGTTTTCAACCAGGATGGCTTTCTATATCCGGTCATAGTATTTGAAGCATACAGGCTTTAGTATCCAGATATTGGAGCCTCTATGTTTGAAGTACACAAACGATGGTTACTTTGCTATCCCAGAAGTCAACGGGACTTTAACAGCTGTACGGCCGTTGGTCATTAGTGCCATCAGGGGCGGCCCCCCAGCGACCGATCCGATCCAAAGGCTATGTAAATGACGGCACTGTAGTGCGTCCGAATTGTGCTTACTATTGGATGCCTTTCTACATAGATGCTACTGGTCGGGCGCAGAGTGGTAGCTACTGGTAAGGAGGCACTTGCCTACCACAGTATTCGGATGTTGCCGATGTTTCTGGAGCAGCAGAAGCATTCAGTCATGGCTCCCATCCAATGTCTAAGTACATCTTTTGTACCTCGTCTGCTAGGTTATCAGACACATGGGTCCCTTTCAATATCTTCAATATCATCTCTTGTGATGTAAGGCAACATGCCATTGATGATCAAAGTTTATTCAATATCTTGTAAAAGCACATTTCAAACGTTATTTTCTCATTTGAAAAATGGGATGTTGAATGGGTAAAAGTGCCCCCAAAAATTATTGTGCTTAGGCCTAGGGGAAGTTTTCATGTTTTCTCTACATAGACGGGTGTCAGCGAAACACAAGTCCACAAAAGGAGAGAACGAGATCTCAGTTACTGAAAGGGACCCCACGTGTCTAATAACCCAGCAGACGATGTACTGTACTCACACTCAAGTGCACTTACTGAAATGTTTTTTAAGCAGGTGTCTTGTTTTTTTCATTTTCTGATCAAATTGATAATGCTTTGGTCTATAATGTTGAAACCCTCTCAAACAACCTTAAGTGTTAGACAGACAGACAGACAGACAGTGTGCACATGCACGAAAAGACACAACTGGTTTCCTATCCACTACGCGCCACAAAGCACAGCCTCTGTAGTGATGTGTTTTCTGGAAGTGCGTTATCAGCCCTCAGCTCAACCTCGAACCTGGAGGATCAGTTGGACGTAAAGACACAAACTAATGACTAAAATCTTAATTGTTATTCAGATTGAAAGGAATATAATGACATTGGGATCGTCACCAGGTAGCAGTGTCCTCACCAGCTCCAGTAGTGGCACAAGTGGCAGTGACAGAAGACTATTATCCTCTTCATGTCATTCTTTAAGGCGTTACATGGACTCAAAGTGAACACAGACCTCAGTGCCAGCAGCCTAACTGTATCCAGACCTGTGTGTGAAGTGTCTAATGTGTGTGCACATGCATAAATGTATGTCAGAAAGGCTGCTCACATATTGTGCGCCTCTCGACCCACATGTGTATGTACATGTGTGTATGTGTGTGCGTGTGTGTGCTCGTATGCGGCTCTGTCTTAACCATATGTGCAAATGTACATGATGTGTGCGCCTGTGTGTTTATGTATGTCCATGTAACTGTAGGCATGGGTTTTGTGTGTGTGTGTGTGTGTGTGTGTGTGTGTGTGTGTGTGTGTGTGTGTGTGTGTGTGTGTGTGTGTGTGTGTGTGTGTGTGTGTGTGTGTGTGTGTGTGTGTGTGTGTGTGTGTGTGCACATACGTCTGTGTGTGTGTGTGTGTCAGGATAAGTATGTGTCTGTACAACCACATGCGTGAATATATTTGTGTGTGTGTGTGTGTGTGTGTGTGTGTGTGTGTGTGTGTGTGTGTGTGTGTGTGTGTGTGTGTGTGTGTGTGTGTGTGTGTGTGTGTGTGTGTGTGTGTGTGTACTGTATGTGATAGCATGTGTGTATGTCTAGCCACATGTGCATTTTGTGCGTGTGTGTGTGTGTGTGTGTGTGTGTGTGTGTGTGTGTGTGTGTGTGTGTGTGTGTGTGTGTGTGTGTGTGTGTGTGTGTGTGTGTGTGTATGTGTATGTGTGTTTTGAACTCCTGGCTCTGGCCCGCTCTGCCTGTTTGCTTTTGAAGCCGTTTGAAGCTTTAATGGCGCGGGCCCGAACAGCCCTCCACGAGACTCTCTGGCTCGGCTCTCTGGAGCCCTGAGAGAGAGAGAGAGAGAGAGAGAGAGAGAGAGAGAGAGAGAGAGAGAGAGAGAGAGAGAAGAGAGAGAGAGAGAGAGAGAGAGAGAGAGAGAGAGAGAGAGAGAGAGGACGAAAGAGAGACAGTATGAGGAAGAGAGAGAGAAAAAAGGAAAGAGAGAGAGAGAGGGAGGGACAAGAGAGAGAATAAGAACGAGAGCGCCAGTCTAGACTTTTGGACTTCCGTGACCCCATCTCATCTGGGGTGTGCAACCCGAATCGTATCCCTCTGTTGTGTTTTTCCGCCTCTCTCTCTCTCTCTCTCTCTCTCTCTCTCTCTCTCTCTCTCTCTCTCTCTCTCTCTCTCTCTCTCACTGGATGTGGGCGAGAGAGAGAGAGGGTTTTTTTTGCCTCAATTTGGTTTGTCTTCATTCCCTCCCTCCCTTCTCGTCCGGGAAATGGTGGTGGAGTTCCCGATCAGGCAAAAGTGTTTTTATTTGCTTGCGGGTTGCCACATGCGTGCCTCGTTCCTGTTGGGGAGAAAATGAGTCCCCCTGTTCTCACTAACGTATTAAAAGGCAGCTTCCTTTGGGAGAAACGAGCTTCGTCTCGTTCTGTTCTCGACGACTTTTTCGTTTTTTTCTTTTTTTTTGCTATTAAACATCGTCTGGCATCTGGCATCTTATTGGCTTATGGTGGCTTTGCTGCTGAATCCTATTTAACGTTTTCCCAACATAATTGACTGCTGTACGGCATTTCCTGTGGAAGCTTTGTCTAAAAAAAATTGAAACACCATCATCTTTTTAAACGATTATTCTCTCTGTCTCTCTTTCCTTTCTGTATCAGCAGGATGAAGGGGCTCCTTCATCGGAAGCTTCCGGAAGTCTGGGAGCTGGCGGAGACTCCTCCGTGACCCAGCAGCTGGAGAGGACCATACAGGAGCTGCGCGATAAGATAGCGGAGTTGGAGCGTCAACAGGTGTCGCTGGAGAAGGGGATTTGTGTCAGGGAGCTAGAGGAGGAAGAGCGAGAGGAGGAGGAGGAGAGAGAAGTGAGAAAAGGAGGAGGAGGAGGAGGAGAAGGAGAGGATGTTCCAGACAAGCAGCTGTCGGGTGGCAGCTGCAGCCCGCAGCAGACTACCTGTAGGTCCAGCCAGACGTCCCCTACTGTGGAGGTGACAACGGCGGCCACGTCCCCCCTGTTCCCAGTGCCTTCTTCGTCAGTCAGGGGTGACTCCCAAGCACCCAGGTTCACCTGCAGGTGTCACCTGACTATACAGCCAGCTCCCTCCCCTTCATCATCGTCATCGTCATCGTCATCGCTATCGGGACTCCACTCTGGTCCTCCTGGACCCCCACCTCCTCCTCCTCCTCCACCTCCTCCTCTCCCTGGACAAACTTCATGTCCTCCTCCTCCCCCACCTCCTCCTCCTCCTCCTCCTCCAGGAGCTGGTCTCCCTGGTCTCCCCCCACCGCCACCGCCGCCTCCCCTGCCTGGCATGGCAGGACCACCACCCCCTCCACCCCTCCCTGGTATGGCTGGGCCTCCACCACCCCCTCCCTTACCTGGCATGGCAGGACCTCCTCCCCCACCTCCCCTCCCTGGTATGGGTGGACCTCCTCCCCCACCTCCCCTCCCTGGTATGGGTGGACCACCACCCCCACCTCCTCCCCCGGGCATGGCTGGCTGCATGCCCCCTCCGCCCTTACCCCCGGGGGGTTTCTCCATGATGATGATGATGGCTCCTGGAGTGGTCCAGGAGGCGGCGCCACTGAAGCGGGCCATTGAGCCGCCCCGGCCCATGAAGCCGCTCTACTGGACCAGGATCCAGCTCCACGCCAAAAAGTAATTATTTATTAATTACGTGACTCATTTGGGGTTTGGTTCACTCTCTCACATGCGTGTTTGTGACTATAGAACTTTTGTGTGTGTGTGTGTGTGTGTGCGTGTGTGCGTGCATTTCTTTCTCTCTCTCCCTCTATGGCACTCACTTCCTCTTTTTTCCACCTCCATCTCCCTCTCTCTTTCCTCTCTCTCTTTCTTCTCTTTCACTTTCTCTGTCTTTCTATTTGTGTGCTGGTGTGTGCCTCATGTTTTTCAGTGTTCCTGATTATGCAGGTCATATTAAGATGAATTCTTTCCTTAACAGGCCTTTAGTGATTTTAAATCTGAGTGCAGAAGTATTGAGTTCATGTCAACGTAGCGAACAGTACTGTGTGTGTGTGTGTGTGTGTGTG
The DNA here is from genome assembly GCF_034702125.1 of Engraulis encrasicolus. Lineage (NCBI taxonomy): Eukaryota > Metazoa > Chordata > Actinopteri > Clupeiformes > Engraulidae > Engraulis > Engraulis encrasicolus. The sequence continues at coordinate 26,124,409 of NC_085880.1, forward strand.
TGTGTGTGTGTGTGTGTGTGTGTGTGTGTGTGTGTGTGTGTGTGTGTGTGTGTGTGTGTGTGTGTGTGTGTGTGTGTGTCTACATGCATGCTTGCCTGCAAATGTTTGTCTATGTCTCCATGATCTATGATGCATAAGCATGTGCTTATTTGGCGCACACACGCACACACCGTACACTGAACGAGCTGTCTGGGGCTGCGTGGAGTTCACTTAATGCCAATTCCTCTACCAAGCGTGGAGGAGCACGTGAAAGGGCCCATCACTCACTCACACGAGAGACAGCGCAGCTTTGCGCTCGCGCTGCACTGTAAATCAAGTCATCCACTAAGCAAACAGGAGTGGTATAAATGGCAATATAAATACAAATTTCCAATAACAGATCTCCAAATATTTTCTCCAGGCACAGAGGGCCCCCAGTTTTGGTAAGGGGCTGGGGCTCTCCGATAAACAGACTAATAAGTAAATTACCCAGCTCCCAGAAGCCCCGGAGGCAAGAGAGGTACCATGGGTTTGCTGTTAGCCGATAAGGATCAGCAGTCATAGGCCTCTGAGAGAGAGAGAGAGAGAGAGAGAGAGAGAGAGAGAGAGAGCGAGAGAGCGAGAGAGAGAGATTGCTCCCGCGCAGACAGTCAGCCAGGCAAGGCAAGACGAAGCGCCGAGTGAATCGCAGTGTAAAACGAGGGGAAGATGTCAGGCGCGGTGTGGTCAACCACTCGCAGAGTGGGAACAGATGCCGGCAGAGTCAGACTCTCAAGACGCTCACTGGAGGAAGCTGTGCATTAATATTGCTCTCCCGTTACCCATTGGAAAAAGATGTATACCAAAACTTACATGGATATATAAATCGTATAACATCGTACAGAGGAAATGGGCAACTTTTAGTGCCATATAAGTCAAGACTCATGTACCATGTTCAATGCACAACGTTTATATGTTGCAGTTTGTAAGTCAAGTCAAGTCAAGTCAAGTCAAGTTTATTGTCAATTTCTTTACATGCACTGGTCATACAAAGAATTTGAAATTGCGTTTCTTGCTCTCCCATGCAGACATAGACTAATCTAGGTAAGGACATAGACAGTATAGACATAGACAGTACTCATACATGGACATAGACAGTATGGACGTAGACATTGCTCATACAGACATTTAAAGTGCAAGACTGGACAACAGAAGACTTGTAGAGAACATACATTAAGAGGAGGTATTTTGTTGTGCTTTTTCTAAAAGTCCTTTATAGCGTTCTGACATAGTAATAGTAGCATTTGAAGAAAATAAATAATTAAAAAAGGTTTTATTAAATACACCAGCAGCAGTATGTGTGTGTGTGTGTGTGTTTGTATGTGTTTTGTGTGGCGAGTGTGGGGAGTCTGCTGATGTGTGTGTGTGTGTGTGTGTGTGTGTGTGTGTGTGTGTGTGTGTGTGTGTGTGTGTGTGTGTGTTTAGTGCAGGTAGAAAGTGCGGTGTGCGTCTGTGTGTGTGTACCTGTGTGTGTGTGTGTGTGTGTGTATGTGTGTGAGTATGAGTTGTGTGTCAGTGTGTTTATGTTTGGGTTTTGTGCAGAAAGTGCAGTGTGCTTGTGTGGTGTGTGTGTGTGTGTGTGTGTGTGTGTGTGTGTGTGTGTGTGTGTGTGTGTGTGTGTGTGTGTGTGTGTGTGTGTGTGTGTGTGTGTGTGTGCATGTTTTGAGTTAGTGCATGTTGAAAGTTCAGTCACAGATGTAGTAGTGCAGGTGGAATGTTCAGTCGCAGATATGGTGGTGGGGATGAGGGGGGGGAGCGTTGTCAGTGGCCTGGCTGGCTAGAGGCTGACAGTGAAGGGAGAGTGGGTTGAGTGTTCAGTATCTTGATTGCTTGATGCATCGTGCTGCTTGCAAGCCTGGTGGTACGGGAACGGAGGCGCCTGTACCTCTTTCCAGAGGGCAGGAGGCTGAACAGTTTGTGTGCAGGGTGGCTTGTGTCTTTGATGATCATCAGTGCTTTTCGGGTGAGGCGTGCGGTGTAAATGTCCTGCAGGGAGGGGAGTGGTACTCCAATGATCTTCTTCGCTGTGCTCACAACACGCTGGAGTGTCTTCCTGTTTTTCTCCGTGCAGCTTCCTCCCCACACTGTGATGCAGCTGGACACGACGCTCTCTCTATGGTTCCTCTGTAGAATGTTGTCATGATGGAGGGTGTAGCACTTGCCTTCTTTAGTTTGCGCAAGAAGTAGAGACTCTGATGGGCCTTCTTCGCCAGTGATGTAGTGTTGGTGGTCCAAGAGAGGTCGTCGCTGATGTGCACTCCAAGGAACTTGGTGCTGCTCACTCTCTCCACAGCATCACCGTCGATGGTCAGTGGTGGCAGTTGTTTTTGGACCCTCTGAAAGTTGACAACAATCTCCTTGGTCTTGTTGACATTCAGCAGGAGGTTGTTGTCTTTGCACCATCTGGCCAGCAGGTCTACTTCTTCTCTGTATGGAGTCTCATTGCCCTTGGTGATGAGGCCCACCAGTGTTGTATCATCCGCAAACTTCACTAGATGGTTAGTGCTGTGGGTCGTTGTGCAGTCATGTGTCAGCAGCGTGAACAGCAGGGGCTGAGAACACAACCTTGCGGAGCCCCCGTGCTCAGGGTCAGGGTGCTTGAGGTGTTATTCCCTACCCGTACTGCTTGTGGTCTCTGCATCAGGAAGTCCAGCAGCCAGTTGCAGAGGGAGGTGCTGAAACCTAGTTTGTCCAGTTTTCTGATGAGTAGTTGTGGTATTATGGTATTGAATGCTGAACTGAAGTCAATGAACAGCATTCTCACATATGAGTCTTTATTGTCCAAGTGGGTGAGGGCTGGATGGAGGGCAGAGCAGATTGCATCCTCCGTGGGTCGCTTGGCTCGGTATGCGAACTGGTAGGGGTCCAGGGTGGGGGGTAGGGTGGCTTTGATGTGTGACAGGACTAGCCGTTCGAAGCACTTCATGATTATGGGCGTCAGTGCTACAGGACGGTAGTCATTGAAGCATGATGGTGATGATTTCTTCGGCACGGGTATGATGGTAGCAGCTTTGAAAAGTGATGGGATGACTGCTTGCTCCAGAGAGATGTTAAAGATGTCTGTGAAGACATCCTTCAGCTCTTCTGCACAATCCTTCAACACTCGGCCAGGTATGTTGTCTGGGCCAGCTGCTTTGCGTGGGTTGATGGTGGCCAGTGTCCTCTTCACACTGGCAGAGGACAGGTACAGGGGTTGATCATGGGGGGGAGGGGGAGTTTTCTGTGGATGAGTGTCATTTTGTGCTTCAAAACGGGCAAAGAAACTGTTCAGGTCATTTAGCAGAGAGGTGTTGTTGTCACAGCTTCGTGGTGCGGGCTTGTAATGTGTATGTGTGCCTTCTACGTGAGGAACATGAGGATTAGGTCACCTTTAGTATGTGCCGTACAAGAATTGGATTTTCCATATATGACTCCTTTTTTAAGTGATTGTTTTATTTACCCACCTATGGGTGGTCATTTAAAAGAACACCCCTGCAGTGATCTTTAAAATGGCAATGATGACAATTCCTTTTCTTCTTGATTATTATTATATACCTACTGTATATTTGGATCAATGACATCAGTCATCAACATTGATCAACAATTCATCAACAATGAATCAGTGACGCCACTTTTTTGTGTTCCTTTGATTTTCTACAGTAGAAAAGGGCTCAAATTTGAAAAAACTTTGAAACTTTGAAAAAAGTCTAATTTATTGTACTTTCATGAATGTTGAGAATACTGAGAGTATAATGGTGAAAATGTCAATGTGTCAGCACAATAAAATGAGGAGAAATTCTTAATAGAACAGTATGATGACTAGGGGTGTCAACAATGATCGATCCGGCGATCTAATCCAATGCTGGGCATGGACCATCCAGAATCGATCCGGCAAGTTCCAGAATCGATTTTTTTTAGTTTCAATTACTTCCATGGATATTTCGGGAGCAAATGAATGTTAAATTAAATAAAAGCACTTCAAAACATTGCAAGACTGATATAGACTGATACAGACAACAGCCAATAAATTGTTGCTCAGTATCTGACTACTTGTATTGCCTCATCATGACTGATTAAACATTTGCTTTGCTTTCATTAGAAATGTAATGCATTGCAATGCATTGTAGAATTGAATTGGATCGGATCGCATAGAATCGAATCGAATCGCCACCTCCCGAATCGTGATCGAATCGGATCGTGAGGGCAGTGCCGATCCACACCACTAATGATGACCTAGTTTGGTATAATCCTGCTTTTGTATAGTTTAACATCAAAGAAGGAAATGGTACATCATTTTTTATAAACAATGTATTATTTCTAACGTGGGGAATTGTCTTGTCAAGTCGACTTCTAAATTGTCAATGTGGCATAACACACCTTTGAGCAGACATTTTGTTCATTTGCGTAATAATTCCATGTGCCAGAAAATACATTAACACAGTAGAACCCCTGTTTAATGTAGGTGTTACATGACAAGCTTAGCAACTGTACTGTAAACCAGATCATTTGACATTTTAAAAGTATAGTCAAGTGTGGTATTGTCGCATGTCAAATGTTATAACAAGAACCCTATAAAAATTGACAACGCATGAAAGACACAGAAATACAAAATATACATTTTAGCAAACCTGATGGAAGCATTTAGAATATAACCAATTCAATATCTCATTGTGGAATGTGGAAACCCTTATTTGTCGCTGACACATTTGCAATTTTTCCTTCAATGTCACATGCAGGTTTCCTTTCGTTAGCTGATTTAGACAGCCTTGTGTGTTTATAATGGTTGAAGATAGGATGGGAGGTTTGCAGTAGGACAATTTGGGTTGAGGATTGAATAACCTCTAGTCTCCCTTTGTCAACTTCACCGGAGGTGAGGATATCTTGCGTCATCCACCCTCACAGTGCTCTGATGGGACTGTGCTCCCTTTACATAATTCACTATCTCTATGGAGGTGTATAACAAATTGAGTAAAGACAAAAAAGTTAGAGAATGGAAAAGAGTTTGGCTCCATGCATGGTTACATCAAAACATGTGTGATGTAGCTTTGTGATCATTGTAATTATAAAGGTGCACCAGATCATTGTGTTGAGCACTGTAAGGATCCGTCACCTGACTGGTTTAAATAAACACAACAAGGTGTGTATATATAAGGTGACTCATTTAAGGGAAAAGTGATGGAGATTTTGAAAATAAACACTGTGTCTCTTCTGTATCCTCAGGGAAACTAGTGGAGCGCTTGTGTGGGAGAAAATCGAAGAACCATCTGTAAACTTTGAGGAGTTTGTTGAACTTTTTGCGAAAAGTGCCGTCAAAGAGAAAAAGAAGCCCATATCCGACACCATCACCAAGTCCAAGGCCAAGCAGGTAAACGTTTCGATGTTTAGCCAATCAGTTTGCTGTAAGCAACTTAAAGACGTCTTATTTTAGCTCAAAGATGTTTTTTTTTTACTCCTCATTATTTTTTGATTATTTCATCAATTCTGGTCGATGCAGAGGGAGTGCTGGTGGATATGTGGAGTCCCAATTTTCCCCACCCACACCTCACTTCTTTTCATTTTCCACTCTGTTCATAAACGGTGTCCCACCTTCACTACAATTTAAGGGGAAGTTGAAAGGGATTTTTTTTTAAACACTTTCCCTCCCCGTTCTTGAAAGTACTGGGACACACTGCATTGTACCCACAAAAGCCATTGTTGCGCCCAGAAACATCTAACACTAACGACCCGTCCTCTGTCAAGTGGTGAAGGCAGCGGTCTAGATAAATGTAGGCCTATAGCTTTCCCATTACATCAACCAGAACTGACAAAGCCCTGTGGAAATGATCTGACACGTTGAGTGTGTAATAGTTATAATAATAGTTAGTGTGTGCACACAAAGGATATTTTACTAATCAAATTAATATACAAACTAATGTTATTGACAATACTGCTTTACAGGAGGAAGGCTAAATTGAGATAAAGAGAGTTTCAGTCAAGTTCATCTTGGTGGTCTGCTTAAGGGGGTGCAGGGAATGTTTGTACCTGAAAGAAGAAAGCCATGCGTTATCACCTTATGGATAACGACTACAGTACGCACACTCACATACAGTCACAGACGCTCCCACAGATCCACAGGGACGTTAATAGCTTTAGCCGGGCCCAGGACAAAATATCTTATAGGGACGCGCACTCGCACACAGTTTGTGAACAGGCCCCAGGCCCCAGGCCCCCGCCCTTGGGTAAGGGTCAAGGTAACTTGCTCCAGTGGTGGCACTAGCCTTTGCTGTCTTAGGCTCCTTGGGGAAAAAGTCAGGTTGACCTTCCCAATTGGTGTTAATAACCGGGCGGGCCTAGGTAACTTAGGTAAGGGTCAACACACACACGCATACTGACACACATAAAACAGGCCCCTGAGACAAACTGATATACACTCACATGCTTATACTCACATGGATACATATATCAGGTACACACATAAGCTCTCACTCATACACATATCATACAAGCACATACAGGCTTTGGAATAAAAGGCTCAGACCTATTAAAACATGTATGCCCAGCCACAAAGTAGCAGACACTTACACTTACACTTACACCCACACCTATATGAACACAGACAAGACAAACACGTTACCAGTAATTAGATACGAGTATACGCATGCAAAGCACATATGCTCATAAACACACATCTACAGAAGGTAGGGTATAGCAGAAACCTCATATTCTCTCAGTAAACTTCTCCGTAGAAAAAAACATATGCATAAGTCTAGCCACGAAATAGTACAACACGCACACACACACACCCACACCTAAGTGATACACCATGGTGAAACTATGTTAATTGGGACATATCAAAGGAATAAGAAGATATCAAAGGAATAAGAAGAGGGGAGTGTAAGATGCTTCTAAGTGATGCACCTTGATGAAAACTATGGTAGCAATTTAATTGGAACACATCAAAAAGAATAAGTGTAAGATGCTTGGCTTTCGTGAGATGTTTGTGGTCCACCTCAGCTTAGGTCATACATTCCAGAACCATGAGGTTCGTGATTGACAAGACAATGGCTAACCAATATTCATGAGAAAAAAAGGCGTACGCACCAAACCAAAATTAAGCTGTTTCCTGGGACTCGTTGAAAAAAGCTCTTTTCGTTGCTGTCTGGCTACATGCAGTGAGTTCTGTTTGTAGGCCTGATACCCAGGACTTAGCGTTTAGTGAAGATTTAGCACAATAGTGTTGACCTGTATCCTGATGTCTCTGAACCAAGTCAAGAGAATTACGTTTTCATCATCAACGTCACCGTGAGTGCTGCCTTATTGCAATTCGACTCTGAACTTTAATTGCGCCTCATCCCCTGGGGGAAGAAGAGGTGATGACCACCAAAAAACCACGACAGCTCCTTGGATGAGGAGTGAAACATCTTCAAGGCCAAAGAAGTGCAGTTGCTAACAGCTGCTCTCTTTGCATAACATGACCTGGATGAGAGAATGAAAATCCTCACAAGACACACTTTCAACGTTCCACTCCGTCCCTAAAAACACAACACTAACTCTCTTAACAGGCCAAAGTTGGGGAGAACAAAAGCTAACCACAACACGGTAGTTGGCGCATCACTGGGATGTTTCTCATCATACTTTCATCTCATTCGCTTCCCTATTGTGCGGAACAAAGTCCCTCGACTGTCCTCTAGCAGTCTGTCTACTCTGACACACTGACTTGTGTGGTCATGACATCAACTCCATGAGATACTTCCGTGAAAAAGTTTCCTTGACTAATTCCCGTAGTATTTGGCTCACATTTGTTGATCCCGACAGTTATGTTATTTATTTTTTTGTTTGGCTCGCCGGTGTGTGACCGTGATTCACTCAGTCAGTCACTCACTCAGACACCGACCATCCGCACTCCCCAAGGCGGCGAGCCAGTCAGCAGTGGCTGTGGCTACCTTTGAAGCCTGGTTGCAGATCAGCCAGCGCTCAGACAGGAGGAGACGAGGGCAGGAGGCTGGGTAGGGGTGGGGGAGCTAGACGCAAACTGGAAATGGAGGCTCTTACTGATGTGGTGGATGGAACTGCCGATTGCGGATTTGTGGGTTGGGTGGGGTGGGTAAGCGGGTCGGCGGGTGCTTTCTTGTTGGCGGGCTGGAGCTTAACCATGGGGACCAGGATTGGTTTGTCTCCTGTGGAGAAGCGACGCGGCTTGGGGTCCGGATGATTGGGGTGAGATGTTTTTGGGGTGATAGAAGGGAATTCTGGGGGGGGTGTTGTGTGGTGGAAATTAAGTGCTGGTGGTGGTGGGGGGGCATCATCAAGTGGTCTCTGCATGTGCAAGAAAACACAGAAAAGGCACCATTATGTGGCTGTGTTTTTGTGTGCGGCTGTTCCCTTCTCTCCCTTGCA